>NC_044384.1:133311085-133651444 GCF_006542625.1 Nomascus leucogenys
ACGTATTGGATAGCAGAGATACAGAACATTTGTATATCAAAGAAGGTTATTGGTCCATGCTGGTATAAAACAGTGTTTTGTAGTTTGTAGGCTTAAAAATGAAGGTATGTCTAGAATATTGGACAATATGATATGTAAGTTATAGAAGTGGCTGGAAATGAATTATTCTCAGGTTTTTTATTTGTAAGGAGTAAAAATTAGAATTTAAATATGCATTTTCTAAGATAACCACCAAAAGATAGAAACGGTATAAACTAAAAGGGAAAAACATGGAATGAGGTGGAAAGATCTCAATCTAGCAGGAGGGCAGAGAGAAAGAAAGAATAAAACCTAGGAACTAAGTGAGGTAAATGGAAGATACAAACTATGATGAAAGAATTAAATCCAAATCTATAGGCAATCAACATGAATGCAAATTGATTAAACTCAGATGAATTTTGGTGGCATGTAAATAATAATAAAGCTGTAAATAAAAGCCTTTTGACTCTCCAAAGAGACAAAGATTGTAATGCCCTCCAAAAAATTATAAAAATGAATCACCCTGAGGTTATAGAATCTTTCTACAGCTTCCAAGTGAGTCATAAACTCCAATATCACCACCTTCAGCTGGATGATTAGATATCATTTGGGAGATTCCCTCCTTTAAAAAGAGGTCTTGGTCTTTTCTGGTTAGTGCTGTGCGAGAAGCCACGAACAGCAGGGTCTCTGGCGACACTTGGTACCAGGCAGTGCAAAGAGTCCTGCGAGGGAACCAGCACAAGCGCCGGAAGTTTTTGCAGAAGGTGGAGTTGCAGATCAGCTTGAAGAACTATGATCCCCAGAAGGACAAATGCTTCTCAGTCTTAAGTCCACTCCCCTCTCCAAGTTCTCCCTCTGTTCCTTGAGGGACCAGCAGCACCGTGAAGAGGCAAAGGCCGTGAGTATCCCCGACGTGAACATCGAGATGGTGAAAAAACTCAACGAGAATAAGAAACTGGTCAAAAAGCTGGCCAAGAAGTATGATGCATTTTTGGCTTCAGAGTCTCTGATCAAGCAGATCCCACGAATCCTCGGCCCAGGCCTAAATAAGGCAGGAAAGTTCCTTTCTCTGCTCACACACAGCGAAAACATGGTAGCCAAAGGGGATGAGGCGAAGTCCACAATCAAGTTCCACATGAAGAAGGTGTTATGTCTGGCTGTGACTGTTGGCCATGTGAAGATGACAGACAATGAGTTTGTGTAAAACATTCACCTGGCTGTCAACTTCCTGGTGTCATTGCTCAAGAAAAACTGGCAGAATGTCTGGGCCTTATATATCAAAAGCACCATGGGCAAGCCCCATTCGAATGAACTCTACTGCTACCAGAAAAAAAAAAAAAAATCTCTATCAAATCTCGTTAACTAATCTTTGTGCTGTTAAATTACGAGGCCTTGACCCCTGGGTACACCTATCTCATCTAAAAAGGGACACTTGACTTCTATTGAATCTTAAATGTCCACCCTGGTATCTGACACTTAATTCAAGTTAACCAAAGCTTCATCTTCAGACATGGGAGAAGATGACAGTCAAAATAAACTGCTTTCATATGACACTGGGCCAGTTAAATCATAACTATTGATTTAGTAATTTTTCCTTCATCTAAATTAATATGCTTTGTTCTATGCGTTAATGCTAGATACTTTAAATTGTCCAGATACCTATGAGTTTCCTTTTCCTGTCATTGTCAGAGCTAGGCAGCGCTTAAGCCCTTTTTGTTTAAAACATTGGTAATTCTATACATGGCTTACAAAATTGGGTAGGACAACGAAGATTACCTTTCTCCTCTCTATCTGATATCTCTGAAGTTTAAAAACCATTTAGAATCCACTGAGCTTAATCTATTTTCATTGCTAATGCTCCACTGCTAAAACTGTATGAACACCTTCCCTCTAGGCCCAGCCACTATCACAGAAGAGTGGAAATGTGAGAATGTAAGGGCCAAATTTGAGGGATAAAAATTATTGATGCTGTTTTTTGGTTGGTGAAAGAAAAATTAATTAAGTTAGATCCTCTAAATCAAAGTAAGGCATACAGATGCCTAAATAGCTGTCAAAATAAGGGACTTTGCTTCCTGGTTCATTGTATGACCCCTTTTTAGCCATCCGAACCATAAAGAATTTTCTACTTCTCACAGAATTAAAAGAAAATTACTAAGAAGATATCAAGATACCTGGTTGCAAAGCCTCCTAGGTATAATGTCCCCAGTTATGAGATTTATGCAGGTAGATATATACAATTTTTTTAATCAGCCAACTTAGAACAAATTACTAAAAAGGCTGCAAGAAGCATTGTGGCACAACAGAAGTCTCAAAACTTAGCTTAAATGGTTTTAACAGAATGCTTATGTTTTGTATAGCTAGTTGCTGTAAGTATGTAACTAAAACCATGGCAGTAGCTCAATGCATGGAATTGATAGTTAAGTCAATTTTGTTGCCTTGCCTTTTGACTTTTGGTTCTTCACTGTTATGTTACAACTCTCCACATAATTCTGTAATTCTTTGCATTAGCCATACCAAAGTAGCTATTTCCTGAACCCCATTTTTTCTTATCTGTATGTCTGAGTGCAGTGAATTCTGTAGCCTCAACACATTATATTGTAGGTTCATTTAACAAAACTGTATTATCTCTATATAGTTTTATCAAGCAGATGCTAGATACATGGTTACTATCCAATAAGTGCTGATTAACTGAATGCATTCACAACCCAGTCAGAGATTAAGTGAGGCAAACAAATAAATAACACACCATGACAGACTCTAAAATGGCCCGGCATACTAGGTATAATTGGAACACAAATGAAGAAGCCATTATTTGTGTCTGGGTGACCTGAAAAAAGGTTTCACAGAAAAGGAGCATTTTAACAGAGATTTAAAAATGAATTCAAATTTGTTTATGTTTCTCTAGGCCTATGTTTCCTTTCTTGGGGCATGAAAAACACAAATGAGGATCAAGAATGAGCATGAGCTGGGGTGCCCACAGAGAGGGATGGAGGGGCTTCAGACCAGGGGTGGCTTCCAGGAGAGTGACAGGAGTAAAAATGTAAAAGTAGGTTAGGGCTTGAATTGATTACCCTTTTCAGACATCTTAGCCTGTAGAAATCCTAAGAGCTCAAATGTCACCCCCTATGATGCATTCTCAGAAGTGTCAGTCAGAATTAATTCCATTTTCTCTTTGCCAGGAGACAAAAACTAAATGTGTGTTACAACAAGCAGTAAAAGAAACATGTTTTGAGGTCAACATTAGTTGTTTTCGTATCCGTTTCCTCCCTGAAGGAGAAGTCAGGGAGAATGTGTCTGTGTCATTTCTCACAGTGTCTAACTGAGGAGCTTGGCATATGTTTCCTGGGTGTTGAACAAATGCAGGGATTGGCTTTTCATTGCAAGGGAGTGAGGTTCAGTCGGAATTGTTTTGCTGCTCCTCAGACTCACCAGCTCTATAGCCTCCCGCCTCATGGCAACCAAGTCCATCCCTCCCTTCCTGTCCGTTCGTTTTCATCCATGTCCCTGTCTCCTGGAAGCTTCCAGTTCCTGCGCCAGAGACTGAAGCAGAACAATGCTAATGGTTCAGTGTGACCTTTTTCCTGACTTCCTCAGTATTTGTTTATGCTGCAATCTGCAGTCTTCAGCCTGCCAGCCTGCCACGCTGGAGTCTGCCCCTTGACCAAACCCTCTTTTTTTGCCCTTTGAAATTTTGGGTTCACCATATCTAGCAGGCACCCTGGCAGCTGCTCCTCCCATAGGAGGTCAACACTCCTGGAGGAAGCAGACTTTGTTCGCGACCCTGGGGCTGGGCTGCTAGAGGCTGGTGACCACAGAATACAGGGACAGCCCTCACTGGCTGTTCTTTCCTAGTCTTTGCTTCTCCCATCCCTCAGGACTGGCCAGCCACACCCTGCATGGTGGTATGGCCTGGAGTACCGGTTCAGTTTGTTTAATCTTTAACTTGTTTACAGACAGAATCGAATGTGCTTTGGCTCTGTGTCCCCACCCACATCTCAACTTGAATTGTAATCCCCATAATCCCCACGTGCTGAAGGAGAGACCCTGTGGGAGGTGATTGGACCATGGGGTGGTTCACCCCCACTGTTCTTATGATAGTGAGTGAGTTCTCGTGAGATCTGATAGTTTTATAAGTGTTTTGCATTCCTCCTTCGCTCTGTCTCTTTCCTGCCACCATGTGAAAAAGGTACTTGCTTCTCCTTTGCCTTCTGCCATGACTGTAGGTTTCCTGAGGCCTCCCCAGCCACTCAGAATTGTGAGTCAATTAAACCTCTTTCCTTTATAAATTACCCAGTCTTGGGTATTTCTTTATAGCAGTGTGAAAGCAGACTAATACAGAATCCCTTTCTTGGGGATGGACTAGACTGGGTGAAAGGGCAAGAAGAGTGACAAAGTCCCTACCCATCAGTAGTGAGTGTGTGACTTGAGGATGCTTGGGTGTAAACGGCTCTTTCTTAATTTGGAAAATGAGGGTGTTGGTGCCAAGTGTGTCTATAATTCCTTTCCCCCTCATATTTTTTTATGATTCTATGAATGCAACAAAGAGAGCATGTACTGGGGAAACAGTGAGATAATTCATTGTTAGATTATTCCATTAAAAGGTTGAATTCATTCAAGCCATTGCTTTGTAACTGGTGCATTTCAAGTCCATCGTTATTTCTGGTTGCCTTCCCCAAACTAATTTCCACCCCCTTCCTCTGACACCCACCCCCCATCATGAAAGGCATATGCCCACTTCTCCCTTGGTGTGCAGGGCTGACTAGCTGGGTGGGAGCAGCAGGAGCCAGGGAATGGCACAGGGAGGTTGACTGTCTCTCCCAGGGCCAGTGCTTTTCATGTCCATTTCTACCTTATGCTAGGCGGCTACCACCAATTCAGGAGCCTGCTTGATGTGGGTGTGGAGTGGGGTAAAGTTGACCCCAGTAGCATAGCTATATGTAGGTTCCCTTCCAAGAATAAAGCATATATTTATACCTCATGCCATCATTCAATAATAAGTTTTGAAGGCTACTTTTGTCAGGCACTGTGCTAACAGAGCCTGGAATGATTCATTCATATGTCTAACAAATATTTACTGCATGCCTGCTGGATAAATGAAAAATGAGGCAGAGTTCCTGCCCACTGTGAACCTAGTTTAAACTTCGATGAGAAGGAGGGAAACTCCCTTCATGCTTATAATCTGCCCAGATCTCTATTCATTCTTGAGTCTTATGTGGACATGCATATCTTTACTGAACCCCCTTGAAGACTGCCTGTGCTCATTGGGCAACATAATTTTGACCCCAGAAGTTTTTCACACTGATTATTCCACAAAAAAATTGTCTGTAGGCATTTGATCATCTCCCCAAGTTTTCATGCTTAAGGGAGATTTCAAAACCTCTGTCTCTACACTGGCCAATAATCTTCTCTGATGAACAAGACAATACCATAGTATTGATTTAGTTCGTGTCTTACTTGTCAGAGAAGATGACTAAACTCTGGAAAATAATGAGATAATCTAAAGGAGTTAGATCACTTGCCAAGAAAAAAGAGAACAGGAAGCCCACACTTATTAGCCCATTCAGGGATTCATATCTTCCACCCCTTTAATGAAGCTCTGTAGAGTGTTTATTCATTTGAAAGTATTTTCAGATTCTATTAGAATGCTTGGCATAACAACTACCCCAAATCAGTGGCCTGATAGAGTGAAAGTTTAGTACTAATGATTAAATTGTAACTATTGCAGTTATCCTGGAAAACACGTAGAAAAAAAAAAAACTAATAATTATTTACAGAGAAAGCAGCTGGATGGTGTTACAGATCACCAAAACAGCATTTGAACTCACTGTTCCTTAAGTTTCTGAAAAATAGGCTCCTATTAAGAAGCTCACCTTCCTGCTGTTATAATGAAATAATAGGTTGTCCAATTTGTTGGCGAATGGTTTTTCATAGTTGTCTCTTTTTTTTTTTTTTTTTTTTTTTTTTGAGACAGAGTCTGGCTCTGTCCCCCAGGCTAGAGTGCAATGGCGCGATCTCGGCTCACTGCAAGCTCCGCCTCCCGGGTTCATGCCATTCTCCTGCCTCAGCCTCCCGAGTAGCTGGGACTACAGGCGCCTGCCAACATGCCCGGCTAATTTTTTTGTATTTTTAATAGAGACGGGGTTTCACCGTGTTAGCCAGGATGGTCTCGATCTCCTGACCTCGTGATCCGCCCGCCTCGGCCTCCCAAAGTGCTGGGATTACAGGCTTGAGCCACCGCGCCCGGCCTTTCATAGTTGTCGCTTATGATCTTTGATTTCTGTGCTATCAATTATAATATCACTTCTTACATTTCTGATTTTGAGCCTTTCTTTTTTCTAGCTAAAATTTTGTCAGTTTGTTTTACTTTTCAAAAAAACTCAACTCTTATTTTGGATGATATTTTCTGTAGTTTTTCTACTTTCTATTTCCTTTGTATATTCTCTGATCTTTGTGATTTCTTTTCTTCTGCTAACTTTGGTCGTAGGTTGTTCTTTTTTTAATTCTGTGGGATGTAACATTAGTTTTTTCATTTGACAGCTTTCTTCCTTTTTTCATATAGGTGTAATGCTATAAACTTCCCTTTTAGAGCTACTTTTGTCTCAAAATATTTTTAGTTTCCCCTTTAATTTCTTCATTGACCCGGTCATTGTTTAGGAGCATATTGTTTAATTTCCACATAATTGTTCATTTTCAGTGACTCCTCCTCTTACTGATTTCTAGTTTCATACCAGTGTAGTCAGAAAAGATAATTGATATGATTTTGGGCTTCTCAAATTTGTTAAAACTTGTTTTGTGGCCTAACATATGATCTATGCTGGAGAATGTTCTGTATTAACTTGAGAAGAGTCTGTGTTGGGTGGGATGTTCTGTGTATGTCTGGTAGGTCCATTTGGTCTAGAGTATCAAATTAAGTCTGATACAATTTGGTTGTTTGTCCCCCTAAATCTCATGTTGAATTGTAATCCCCAACATTGGAGGTGGGACCTGATGGGACATGAGTGGATCATGGGAGTGGATTGCTCATTAATGGTCTAGCACCATCCTCTTAGTGCTGTCCTTCCAATAGTGAGTGAGTTCTCGCAAGATCTGGTTGTTTAAAAGTGTGTCACACTTTCTCCAATCTCTGTCTTGCTCCTCTTGTGGCCATGTGATGTGTCTGGTCCCAATGCATCTTCTAGCATGAATAAAAGTTCTCTGAGGCCTCCCTAGAAGCTGAGCAGATCCCAGTGCCATGCTTGTGTAGCCTGCAGAACTGTGAGCCCATTAAATCTCTTTTGTTTATAAATCACTCAGTCTCAGGTATTCCTTTATAACAATGCAAGAACAGCCTAACACAAAGTCTGATGTTTACTTCATGGTTTTCTATCTGGGTATGTCTCCATTGCTGAAAATTGGGTATTCAAGTTACCCACTATTACTGTATTGCAGTCTATCTGTCCTTTCAGATCTATTAATATTTGCTTCATACATTTAGGTGCTCTGATCTTGGGTGCATACAGGTTTACAATTAATATGTCCGCTTACAAAATCGACCCCTTTATTATTATGTAATGACCTTTTTTTGTCTCTTTTTACAATTTTTGATGTAAAGTGTGTTTTATCTGATAAAATTCCTCTTGCTCTTTTCTGGATTTGTTTTGCATGGAATATCTTTTTCTGTCTGTCCACTTTCAGTCCATGTGTGTTCTTACAGGAAAAAGAGGGTGTCTCTTGTAGGCAGCATAGAGTTGGGTCTTGTTTTTTCATCCATTCAACTACTCTATGACTTGATTGGAGAATTAAATTCATTTATATTCAAGTAATTACTGCTAGGTAAGAACTTACTAGTGCCATTTTGTTCATTGTTTTCTGGTTGTTTTGTAGATCCTTTGTTTGTTTCTTCCTTACTTGCCTTCTTCCTTTGTGGTTTGATGACTTTCTGTAATGATATGAGTTGGATATTTTCTTTTGATGTTTTGTATATGTTTTATAGACCTTTGTTTTGTTGTTATGCTGAGGCTTACAGAAAACACCTTATACATGTAACAGGCTATTTTAGGTGTTAGCAGCTTAATTTTGGGGGTGGGTGGAGAATTGCTTTTTAAAATTGTCATTTATTTATTGATACATAATAATTGTACATATTTATGGGGAACATGTGACATTTTGATTCAACGTTTAATGATCAAGTCAGGGTAATAGGATATTTACCACCTTAAACATCTATTATTTCATTGTGTTAGGAACATTCCAAATCTCTTGAAATATATAATAATTATTGTTAACCATGATCAACCTACTATGTGTGCTGTTGAATATCAGAACTTACTTATTGTATCTAACCGTATTTTTATATCTCTTACCAAACCTCTCTTCGTCCCCCATATTCCCTACCCTTTCCAGCCTCTGGTAACCATAATTCTGTTCACTATTTTCGTGGGATTACTTAATATGTGATATTTACCTTTAAGTTCGTGGCTTATTTCACTGAACATAATGCCCTCTGTTTCCATCATTGTTGTTGGGAAGGACTGGATTTCATTATTTTTTATGACTAAATAATATTCCATTGTGAATATATACAGCATCCTTTTTTATCCATTCATCTGTTGATGGACATTTAGGCTGATTTCATATGTTGGGTATTGTGAATAATACTGATAACAATGTGATTTTAATCACATATATAAGCTCTACAGTTTTAATCCTCTTCCTCCTATGTTTTATGTTTTTGATGTCACAATTTACATCTTTTCAGCATTTGTTTCCCTTAAGAAATTATTGTAGCTTTCGTCATTTTTAATCGTTTTGACCTTTAACCTTTATACTAAAGACATGATTGACTTACTCATTGCCATTACAGTGTTAGAGTGTACTGGATTTTAAAACAGTCTTACTTTTATCAGTAAGATTTATATTTTCATATTACTAATTACCATTTTTCTCCATCTTGAAGAACTACATTTGAAATTTTTACAATGCAAGTCTAGTGGTGATAAACTCTCAACTTTTGCTTGTCTGACGAAGCTTTTTCAATCCTTCATTTTTGAAAGACATGATTTCTGCGTATAGTATTCTTAGCTGGCTTCCACCTACTAGGTCTTGAACATATCATTTTACTCCTTTCTGGCCTACAAGATTTTGGATGAAAAAATCTGCTGATACTATCGTTGGGATTTCCTTTTACGTAACAATTTGCATTTCTCTAGCTGCTTTAAAAACTCTCTCTTTGTCTTTAACTTTTGACAGTTTGAGTATGATGTTTCTCAATGTATGTCTCTTTGGAGTCACCTCGTTTGGTGCTTTGAACTCCTTAAGTTAGTATTTCTATTTCCTTCTACCGGCTTGGGAAGTTTTCTTTCATTATCTCTTTGAATATGGTTAATGTCACTTTCTCTTTTCTGGTACATCAATAACACATATGATGTACAGCCTGATGCTGTTCCATACATCTCTTAAGCTACCTTCAGTATTTTTCATTCTTTTCTATTTTCGCTCCTCGGATTGGATGACTTTAACTGACCTGCTTTTGAATTAACTGATCCTTTCTTCTGCTTGATCTAGCCTGCTGTTGAACCACTTTATTGGATTTTTCATTTCATTTATAGTATTCTTCAGTGCTATAATTTCTGTTTGGTACTTCTTAAAAATTTTCTATCTCTTCATTGAAATTCTCAGTTTATTCTCATATTGCTCTCCTGACCTCAGTGAGCATCTTTATTATTTTTATTCTGAATTCCCTTTGAAGTGAATCCTGTATCTCCACATCACTTGGGTTGGATTTGGGAGATTTATATTATTCTTAAATGAAAATATATATCCCTGTTTCCTCATTTTCTTTGACCTTCTGTGTTGGTTTCTACACATTAGATAACTGCCTCTGTCTGTTTTTTTAGTGAAAACGTATGTCTATTGATCCCTCCTGGAAAGGGTTTGTTCACATGACGAACATTCCACTATTTCAACTTCCATCTGATATGGCATCCTAAACCTCTTAAGTCTTGGAGTGGAGGGAAGTAGACATACGTAAGTCTCCCTAGATCACAGGAAAAAGTGGCGATTTTATACAGGTTTGTAAGCATTTCTAGGGACCTCATGTCCCAGGAGCAATGCATAAAAGGGCTTAAAAATGCAGCTACCTGTTACTTCTGGAATGGGTTTATGGCACACTGTTCCAGTGGCTACTTGGAGGTCTGGTTTCTAATGTGCATTGGGGAGAAAGGGGGCAGACAGCCCACTGGTAGCCCCAGAAACACAATGGCTTTTCCAGAGCTTTCTCCCCTGGCTCACACTACTGATAAATCCAGGCCCATTAATCACACCTGGAATCAGTTTGTCCTCATATTGAGTGCCCCACCTTTTATAGTTTTAACACAAGGGGCTGCATCCTAAACCTCCTAGCTCTGGGAGTAGAGAGGACTAGGCATATACAACACTCTCTAGGCCACAGAAAAAAGTGGCAGTTTTATATGAGCCTGCACACACTTCCAGGGACTTCATTCAGTGGAGGAATGTAGAGAAGGGGCTCTAACATGCAGTTCCCTGTTCATTCCCAAATGGGGTTTGAGCCATGCATTGAGTTCCCAAACTCTTATAGCTACCACTTGATTGACTGCAACCTAAAAACCTTCCAACTCTAGGAACAGGAGAACGCACACGTGAGTCTCTGTAGATTACAGAATAGGTGGTGTTCAGTGAGAGTCTAAGCACTTCCAGGGGCTCCATCCCCAGAGTGCTGTTCAGAAAAGAGGCTGGAATGCACAGCTCCCATTTTCTTTCTAGAAGGGGTTTTCCGTACGTTCCTTCAGTGACTATTTGACAGCCTGGCTTCTAATGAATTTGCATTAGTGAGCTAATAGAGTAGACAAACAGTAACCCTCCTGTAGTCTGAGTCACAGCATGGCACTTTCTGAGCCTTTCTTCCGGCTTACCCCAGTAATAAATCTAGTCCTATTCATGTTTGCTTGAAGAAGTTTTCTCACACACTAAGTGCCACAAATTCTATAGCTCCCATTAAAGACACTTTCTCCCAATGACCTAGCTATCGGAGTCAGCAGGGCTTTGCATTCCTGAAAGTCCCTAAGCCTCAGAAAACAAACAGGTGGGCTCACTTCCAGTGGGTATCTCCCTAGGATCAGAGGCTACCACCTGAATACCAGTATACACGCTTGTCCCAGATCATCTGCCTTGCTTAATGCACAGAGAGTGGGAGATTAACACATATGCACTCAGCTTCACTGTGAAGGTAGAGGAACTAGAATACCCAACTAACACCTCAATCTTTCCAACTAGATCTTCTACCTTACTAGTCTCAGGGTTCTGACAAGACGTGGCATATCCTACTCTTCAGCGGGCCACCAGAAAGAGAGACAACGTTTTGGACAATTGCAAAGAATCAACATCCACCTCAAAATCTTTGGCCAAATCAATTGGTGAGATTCTTTTCCTTCATTCATTTAGATTCCATTTGAAAAAGGTTAACATTGCATAGTAAAGGCAGAAGTCTTCTATCTGCAAGCTAAATTGTATATTTAAGTCTTTTTGAACATATTTTTGCTTTTCACCCTATGTGACAGATGTATTCAAGAAAAAAAAATTGCATTTGGGTTACAGGATATTTGTTGTGCAACATAACTTACTTGACTCATTGTATAAAACTGCATCATTCTCTTTGAGCCACATTTTGATCTGGTTTGAGTTTTTTGCCAACATTTCCTCCATTGGCCTGATCTTGGTTGGAATGTGAGAAAGTTCTTTCTGCTCAAGAGTACCAGAAGTGACCTGGCATTACTGCAAGATAGCAACAGAGCTGAACAAGGCCCATCAGTAAGGAAGATGGCAAGCTTTCAAATATTGATATATCTCTTTCATTATTTCTTCTCACTGAAACCAGGTCTCATACCCACCTCTTCTTAGGAAATCCACGGTATTAGTCTGTTCTCATGCTACTAATAAAGACATACCTGAGACTGGGTAAATTATAAAGAAAAAGAGGTTTAATGGACTCACAGTTCCATATGGCTGGAGAGGCCTCACAGTCATGGCAGAAGGTGAAGGAGGAGGAAAGGTACATCTTACATGGTGGTAGGTAAAAGAGTGTGTGCAGGGGAACTGCCCTTTATAAAACCATCAGATCTTGTGAGACTTATTCACTATCATGAGAACAGCATGGGAGAAACCTGCACGCATGATTCAGTTACCTCCCAGTGGGTCCTTCCCACAACGTGTAGGGATTTTGGGAGCTACAATTCAAAATGAGATTTGGGTGGGGACACAGTCAAACCATGTCATTCATATTCGCCAGTATTTCCCAACTATTATATTGCTGTCTAAAATACTGATGATCCAATGTATCTCATTTTCTTAATGAATATTTCTTCATTCCGGTCCCTGCTTTTCTCTTAAGCTTACTAAAATGATCACAAGTTGAAGAGAGACAGAGTAATGTAAGAATCAGTCTGAAGTTTAAACTATAGCCCTGATACTGGAATCTACAAACAGAAAATCTGAGTTATAGATAAGTAAACATTCAGATTCTGAAACACAAGACACGCTCTTAGATCCAGGGCGTCTGATTTTGTATCAATATTTAATCAAGGAAGAAGCAGGAAGATGAAACTGGAGCCAGAATTTCAAACTATAGGGAAATAAAGAAAGATGGAAGGAGAACTTTGATCAAATGCTCATCTAGTACTAAAACATTACTGACATTCATTCATCCATGTAGCAAACATTTTTTTGAAAGTTTACACTAGGTCTGGCACTGAATCGCATAAATATTATCCTCATTTTATCTTTGAGAAATCAGAGCTACAGTTTTAAAAATAATTCAGCCAGTGTCCACAGGATTTCAAATCGAATTTATACAACAAAACCATGTTCTTTCTCTTATGGCAAAGTTTGGAAGAAAGTAAAAGAATATAACCAGGAGACAAGAGAAAGGATGAGAGGGAAGACTTTATTGAGGAAAAAACACCTAGTCCCATAATAGCCTAAGTCTGCTAAAGAAAAACTTGAATTCACATTATATTACCCAGCAATCTTTTCATATGCTTTATAGACAATAAGTTTTTCCATAATATTCTATTCACTCATTTACCAGTAAAAATTTTCTATAAAGTCAACAAAAAACCAACATTAAATATTTTCTCGCACAAATCACTGGTTCCCGAGATAATTGCAGGTCATCCTTAAGATGCTTTTATTTTCATAAATTTGAAAATGTGTGGTTATCATTCTTTAAAATGATGTTTAATGATATATGCTGGCATTTTTATTGGTGAAATGATTTGATGTGTAGAATTTTCCTCCAAATAATGTGAGGGTATAGAGGATATATGATAGGACATCAGTTGATAATTAGTGAGCTGGCTAATAAATACACAAGGATTTATTTTGTTTCTTACTCTAAATAGTAAAAGATGAATCACCATGTTTGGGCATGAGTTTTCTCTCTAAGGAAATATTAAACATATTCTTCAGTAATTCTTCAACTTCTTCCTATTTCAGAATTTAAAACTCTACCAGATCCATATTGTCCTTATAGTAGAATCTCCTCCTGTTGAGAGTGAAGCCCACCAAGCAGTGAATCCCTTCTGGGGTCTGCAAGGAACAAAATGATGTGCTTGTAAATGGAGATGTTGGAGATGTCTAAGGTATGTACTCAGAGACTCAAAATCTTCAATTGTTCAGGATTCAAAAGTAAAGGAGTAGATTCTTTTTGTTGTTATTTCTTGTCTTCCCGGAGATCATCAGAATTAAGAAATTCTTAGTTTGAAATGTACTGACATCTAAGGTGATCCAGGTAGCAGAATCCACTCTGTCTCTCAAGCAGAAGATGAGTGACACCTGAGGCTGATCCTTCCCAGAAATAAACCCCAGAAGCTGCCACATCTGCAAGGAGCTTCCAAACTGACCATCAATGATGTGCTACTTGCCATTAATGGTCACCTGCAGAAGAAGGTGAACCATGTCAGCGCTATATTTTTTGGCCAGAGGGATATAAACATACCCTGCCAACATCGTGGTCTCAAAGCCAATTGTGGTCAGAGCCCTTTACAGAAATTGATTAACCCAGAGACACCACCCACCCTGGGGGTCTTCTTGTAACTTGATAAAAAAAAATAGACTTTAAGCCCTACTCCATGTGTCCCCCACAATGCATGCTAAAGTTCTCAGAGGGAAGAGCTCAGACCTGTTGCTGAAGATAGCGGTTAATATTTCCAAGTCCAATTTGTTCCTAGAGTTCTTATAACCAGTTCTTTCAAAATATACTGCAATGTCCATGATCCCTTAAACAAAGAAAACAAAACAAAAACAAATAACATTACTTTTGCCCTTAGATTCCCTAGAGTAGGCTAATTATAGGTATAACATATTTTGAATATGTAAAAACACAATGATTATAAGTATCTGTCATAATAATTATTTTGTTAGCACTTTTATTGCATGAATTTCTCTTACATGCCTAAGTTCACTTTATAGTCTCAGAACCCTGTAAGAAAAGTACTATTGTACCTTCTGTCTCCCAGCAACAATGTATAAGCATTCCTTTTTCTCTGCATCCTTGCCAGCACATTATTGTTTGACTTTTTGATAATAGCCATTCTAACTCATGTGAAATGGTATCTTACTGTGGTTTGGGTTTGCATTTCTCTAATGGTCAGTGAGGTTCAGCTTTTTTTCATATGTTGGTTGGCTGCATGCATGTCTTCTTTTGAAAAGCATGTGTTCATGCCCTTTGCCCAGTTTTTCATGGGTTTGCTTGCTTTTTTCTTTTAAATTTAAGTTTCTTATAGATTCTGGATATTAGACCCTTGCTGGATGCATAGTTTGCAAATATATTCTCCCATTCCGTAGGTTGTCTGTTTACTCTATTGATAGTTTCTATTGCTGTGTACAAGCACTTTAGTTTGAGTCCCACTAATCAATTTTTTGTTTTGTTGCAATTGCTTTTGGCATCTTCAACAGAAAAGATCTTTGTCTAGAATGGTATTTCCTAGGTTTTCTTTCAGGGTTGTTGTAGTTTTAGGTCTTACATTTAAGTCTTTAACCCATCTTGAATGGATTTCTGTATATGGTATAGGAGGGGATCCAGTTTTCAATCTTCTGCATATGGCTAATTATTTCAGCACCATTCATTGACTTAAGAGTCCTTTCCCCCATTGCTTGATTTTTGTCAAAGATCAGATGGTTGTAGGTGTGTGGCTTCATTTCTGGGATCTGTATTCTGTTCCATTGGCTATGTGTCTATATTCGTACCAGTACCATGCTGTTTTGGTTACTGTGGACTTGTAGTATAGTTTGAACTCAGGTAATGTGATGCCTCCAGTTTTGTTCTTTATGCTTAGAATTGCTTTGGCTGTTTGGGCTCTTTTTTGGTTCCTTAAGAATTTTAGAATCGTTTTTTCTAGTTGTGTGGAGAATGTCATTGGTAGTTTGATAGGAATAACATTGAATCTGTAAAATGCTCTAGGCAGTAATGCCACTTTAACATATCCGTACTCATGGATATTAATTCCTATCCATGAGTATGGAATGCTTTTTTCCATTTGTTTGTGTCATCTCTGATTTCTTCAAGCAGTGTTTTGTAAATTTTTTTTCTTTTTTTGAGATAGAGTCTCACGCTTTCCCCCAGGCTGGAGTGCAGTGGTGTGATCTCGGCTCACTGCAACCTCCACCTCCCAGATTCAAGCAATTCTCATGCCTCAGTCTCCTGAGTAGCTGGGATTACAGGTGCCTGCCACCAAACCTGGCTGATTTTTGTATTTTTAGTAGAGGTGGGGTTTCACCATGTTGGCCAGGCTGGCCCCAAACTCCTGACCTCACGTGATC
Organism: Nomascus leucogenys; assembly: GCF_006542625.1. Classification (NCBI taxonomy): domain Eukaryota; kingdom Metazoa; phylum Chordata; class Mammalia; order Primates; family Hylobatidae; genus Nomascus; species Nomascus leucogenys. The sequence continues at coordinate 133,326,917 of NC_044384.1, forward strand.
CACCCACCTCAACCTCCCAAAGTGCTGGGATCACAGGCATGAGCCACTGCACCTGGCCTGTAATTCTTATTGCAGAGATCTTTTACCTTTCTCCTTAGCTGTATTCCTAGATATGTTTTTCTTTTTGTGGTGATTGTGAATGGGATTGTGTTCCTGATTGGCTCTGGGCTTGTTTTTTGTTGGTGTATAGGAATGCTTCTAATTTTTGTGCATTGATTTTGTATGTTGAGACTTCACTGAATTTTTTTTTAAACAGCTTAAGGAGCTTTTGGGCTAAGACTATGGGGTTTTCTAGTTATAGAATTGTGGCATCTGCAAACAGGGACTTTTTCTCTTTCTATTTGGATGCCTTTTATCTCTTTCTCATGCCTCAGTGCTCTGGCTAAGACTTCCAGTACTATGTTGAATAGGAGTGGTGAGAGTGGGCATCCTTGTCTTGTTCTGGTTTTCAAGGGGAATGCTTCCAGCTTCTGTGCAACCCATGTGATGTTGATTGTGGGTTTGTCATAGATAGCTCTTAATATTTAAAGGTATGTTCCTTCAGTGCCTAGATTGTTGAGGGTTTTAAACATGAATGGATGCTGAATTTTATCAAAAGCCTTTTCTGCATCTACTGAGATAATCATGTGGTTTTTGTTTTCAGTTCTGTTTATGTGATTAATCACATTTATTGATTTGCATATGTTGAAGAAACCTTGCATCCCTGGAATAAAGCCTATTTGATTGTGGTAGATTAGCTTTTTGATGTGTTGCTGGATTTGGTTTGCTAGTATTTTAGTGAGGATTTTTGCATCTGTGTTCATCAAGGATATTGGTATAATGTTTTCTTTATGGGTGTCATTGCCCATGAGATGGGTCTCTTGAAGACAGCATACAGTTGGGTCTTGCTCCTTTATCCAAGTTGCCATTCTATGCCTTTTAATTGGGGACAATTAGCCCATTTACATTCAAGGTTAATATTGACATGTGTGGATTTGATCCTGTCGTTGTGTTGTTAGCTGGTTATTATTCAGACTTGATTGTGTGGTTGCTTTATAGTGTCAATGGTCTATGTACTTAACTGTTTTTATGTGGCTGGTAATGGTCTTTGCTTTCCATATTTAGCACTCCACGTAGGACCTCTTGTAAAGCAGGTCTAAAGGTAATGAATTTCCTTAGCATTAGCTTGTCTGAAAAGTGTCTTATTTCTCCTTTGCTTATGAATCTTAGTTTGGCCAGATATGAAATTCTTGGTTGGAATTTCTTCTTTTTAAAGAATAGTGAATATAGGCTCCCAATCTCTTCTGGCTTGTCGGGTTTCTGTCCAAAGGTCTGCTTTTAGCCTGATGGGGTTCCCTTTGTAGGTGACCTGTCCTTTCTGTCTAGCTATCTTTAATATTTTTTCTTGTTGACCTTGGAGAACCTGATGACTATGTGTCTTGGGGATAGTTGTCTTGTACAGTATCTCACAAAGGTTCTCTACATTTTTTAATTTGAATGTTGGCCTCTCTAGTGATGCTGGGGAAATTTTTGTGGCCAAGATTGTGAAATATGTTTTCCAACTTGCTTGTTTTATCTCCCTCTCTTTCAAGGATGCCAGTGAGTCACAGATTTGGTTTCTACATAATCCCACATTTCTCCAAGGTTTTCTTCTTTTTTTCATTCTATTTTCTTTATTTTTGTCTGAGTTAGTTTGTAGAACCAGTTTTTGAGCTCTGAGTTTCTTTCCTCAGCTTGGTCTATTCTGCTGTTAATACTTGCAATTGTATTAGAAAATTCTTGTAGTGTGTTTTTCAGCTCTATCATAAGTTTGTTTTTTTCTTAAAATGCCCATTTTATCTTCAGCTCTTGTATCGTTTTTTGTTGTAATCCTTAGATGCGTTAAATTGGATTTGACTTTTTCCTGAATCTCGATAACCTTTGTTCCTATGCATATTCTGTATTTTTTGTTGGTAATTTCAACGATTTCAGCTGGTTAAGAAGCATTTCTGGGTAAGTAGTACAGTCATTTAGAGGAAAGAAGACACTCTGGCTTTTTTAGTTGTCAGAGTTCTTGTGCTGGTTCTTTCTCATCTGTGTGGCTTTAACTCTGGGGTAATTTGAGCATAGTCAGTTAACTTCCTTTCTGGACATTTTCAGAGGACTAAAACTCTGTCCTGGGTCTTTATTTGTAGCTGAATTCTTGTCCTTGGTTTCACAGAGTGGTATATTAGCAAAGTTTTTTTGATGTTGAAGTTTGGGCTGTGATCCAGTAGATGGTGCTTAATTAAGTGTAATGTCCAGTAAGTAGGCTCTTGCTCAGCCTCATGGCTCCTCTGGATTTCCTCACATTTGCAGCCATGTTCCTTCTCAGTGTTTTGAAAATGTGGGCTCCTTTCCCACTCAAGTTCTGGATAGAGATCTGGGCTTGGCACTCCTGGGCTGCACATCACAGCCCTAGGGCAAACTCGGCTTTATGTTTTCACCCCAGCTTGGAGGCAGCAGGGGAAGGGACCTTGGTAGTGGCTATGGGCAAGGGCCTTTTACTTGTCTCTGGTGGCTTTACCCCAGAGAAGCACATAGCCGCCGCTAGTTGGAGTGATCAGCCAGGGCTGTGATGTGTGTTGTGGGACCATGCTGGGGGGAGCTCCCTTGTGATGAACAGGAGGCAGGGGGCTCACAGGGAAGACAGACTGGCCTCTTCTCCTCTCCTGCAGTGTGCTAGAGGTGTGAGTAAAGTACTTGGGGTCTTTATTCCTTCCCCAGTTTGAGGGCAGTAAGTGTAGTACCACTGCAGTAGCAGTGGCAGAGAGGCTTTCAGTTGCCTCTGGGAACTTCACCCCAAAGAAATGCAGAGCTGCTGCCAAAGGCAATGTTGAGCCAAGGATGGGTAGGCTGTATTGTGAGCCCAAGCCAAGGGTCCTATTTGAAGAGCAGGTGTTGGAGTCTCACAGGTAAGAGAGACTGGGCTTCTCTCTGTATGGTGACTGTGGTGTGCTGGAGGCATGAGTAATGACCTCAGGGTCTTTATTCCTTCCCCAGTCTGAGGGCAGCAATGGCAGAACTGCCTCAGTGGCAGTGGCAGAGTGGCTGTCAGTGTTCTCTGGAAGCTCCACCCCAGGGAAACAAAGAGCCACTACCAGTGGGAATGCTCAGTCACGGGTGGAGTGGCTGCTCTGCAGTTCCAAGTTGGGGACCCTACCTGGTGGTGAGTAGGGTGTAGGGGCTCACAAGGAAGAGAGACAGCACTCCTCTCCATATGGTGGTTGCAGTGTGCTGGATGTGCCAGTGATATGACCAGGCCTTTTGTTCCTTCCCCAGCCTGAGGGTAATAAGGGCAGTACCATTGCAGCTGTGATGGGCAAGGGGCTGTGGGTTGCCTCTGAGATTTCCTCCCCAAAGAAATGCAGAGCCACTGCTGACTGAAGTGTTCAGGCAGGGCAGGGTGATTGTACTGGGGGCCCAGGTTGAGAAGCCTGCTCAGTGAGGAGTAACGGCCAGGGACCCATGTGGAAAACAGTCTGGCCACTTTTCTGTAAGCTGTGCTACCCTGAGGGCTCACATTAGTTCATAATCACTTTGCTCCTTTCCAAGACTGAGGGCAGCAGGATTGAGGGCTTTGGAGCAGTAAAACTGGTAGGTCCACCTGTTTCCTCTGGGAGCTCTGTCCCAGGAAAGTGTAAGGCTGCTACTGACCTGAGAGCTCAGGCAGGGCTGGGGTGGCCATGCTGGAATCCAAGGCCAGTGGGCTTTGTCTGGATAGGTGCAGTGGAGGCAAAGCCTGCAAGTATATCTGTTCCTCAGCCCCATGGATTCAGCTTCTATCTTGGGGGCATGCAAGGGAGCCTAGTCTCCTCAACTACTAGAGCTGCAGCCACTGGTGCCAGGGTGTCCAGGGGTCCAAGGGACCAGGAATCCACCTTTATTAGTCCATTTTCATGCTTCTGATAAAGGCATACCTGAGATTGGGGAATTTATAAAGAGAAGGAGGTTTAATGGACTCACAGTTCCACGTGGCTGGGGTGGCCTGACGACCATGGCAGCAGGAAGGTGAGGGAAGAACAAAGGCACATCTTACAAGGCCACAGGCAAAGAGAGAGTGAGAGCCAAGCAAAAGGGGTTTCTCCTTATAAAACTATCAGATCTCATGAGACTTACTAACTACCATGAGAACAGTATGGGGGATTCCATGATTCAATTTTCTCCCACTGGGTCCCTCCCACTATATGTGGGAGTTATGGGAGCTACAATTTGAGATGGGATTTGGATGGAGATGGCCAAACTATATCACCACCTGAGCTTGAGTGGTGGCTCTGCCCACACACCACATAGCTTTCTGTTTAGTTTGGAGGCCCTAGTCAAGTGGGTAAGAGGGATCATGGGGGATCTCTTGAGCCCAGGGTTATAAAGATTTGTAGCAGAAGTGTGGGTCCCAGAGGCTATTACTAACTCACCATTTCCCCATGGTGAGGAGCCTACCCCTGACACTGTGCCAGTCTTGGGTGGACAGCTGCCCTGCCTCCCTCCAATACCTTCTCTGTAGGTCACATTGCTTCCTTAATGAATCCCAACATGTACACCTGGCTAATCCAGCTGAGGAGCTAGTGTTGACTAGTTTCTCTCCATGAAAGAGGCATATACCAGCTGCTTCTAGTCAGCCATCCTAAACAATTTTGTTCAATTTTTATAGTTTTGATACCCACCAGTGAAAGTATAAGTCTGAGACTTAATTTAGGATTTGATTTTGAGGATGTTTGTCAAAGATGTTAAAAAGCTCAAAACATTTGATTAAATCAGAACCATAGGTTATTATAAAATAATAATAATTCATTTAACGAGCATGAAAATCAAAAGGCTTTAAAAGCAGTATAGGAAGTTACCTTAACTCTTCTAAAGGTTAGTGATATGGTTTAGCTGTGTCCCCACCCAAATCTCATCTTGAATTGTAGCTCCTGTAATTCCCACATTTTGTGGGAGGGACCCACTGAGAGATAATTAAATCATGAAGCTGTTTACCCCAGACTGTTCTTGTGATAATGAATAAGTCTCACAAGATCCGATGGTTTTATAAGGAGAAACCCCTTTTGTTTGGCTCTCATTCTCTCTTGTCTGCTGCCATGTAAGATGTGCCTTTTGCCTTCCACCATGATTGTGAGGCCTCCCCAGCCACATGGAATTGTAAGTCCATTAAACCTCTTTTTCTTTATAAATTACCCAGTCTTGGGTATGTCTTTACCTGCAGTGTAAAAATGGACTATTACAGTTAGTTTTTGTATGTAATTTTTAAAAACCAATAAAAACAACATGGAAGTGATCCTTATAAAAAGTAAAATCTTTGTTTCTTTAGGCCAGTTACCAGAAGGATAAACAAAACCTCCTGTAATATGACTGGTTTTCCTTATGGAAAGTCCATTTAGATAACTTGAAAATCAAACCTGCTGACAAGATAATTTGAACTAATCACACAAAGGAAGAATGTGCCCATAGTCATAAGTGAACTCTATATGATAGCAGAGGCAAGAAACTAAACAACTGGCACCTTGAGCAGGGAAACGTGACTCTTAGCAACAGCATGGGAAGTTTCTTGGTTATATCAAATACCTTAAACACCGCTAGGGCTCAGAAAATTGTCCCCCAAAATGAAAGCCTCATTTTAGTCTTAGAAATGAAAGGTTCTTTGGCTTTCTGCCCTCTTATTTCTTAGTCCAATTTTCCCTCAAAGCTGGCCATACAAACTAGAATCTCCCTTGCCCAAGGAAGGCCCTAGAAATCAGAACACCTTTTTCTCAAAACCAGCCATGAAGCCTAAAAATATTACTTAAATTTCCTCTATTTTTCTGTGTAAGAACTGGCCATAAAGAAATTATATAACCTACCTTCTTGGACTGTAGGTTATAAGATCCCCATACCCTCAGTAGGAAGGAGTACATGCTCTGAGAGGTCAAGAGGAATCTAGACAGACAGGCCTTTCTGGGTTTTCTCATTCAATCAATTAGCATTAGTTTATGCCTTTTAGCTCAATCTCATTTTTACATTTGCCCATACCTTGTTGTACCTAAGCATAAGATGGACAATTTCCCCCATGTGTTTGAATCTTTATTCTGAAGACTCTAGCATACACACTCCAAACAAATCTGCATGCCTTCTCTTCAACTAATATATCTTTTTTGAGTTGATTTTTCAGTGATCCTTCAGAGGGCCTGGTCCCTACTCATATTAAGAAAAACCAAGAGGACAGAATTAGGTTGTAACGGAGGGAAATATTGCTTTGTTTTGAAGCTTTCTTTTGTAACAGGACACAGTTGGAGACACCGGTTGTTTTATCAAGGCTTTGACTGGAATGCATAGTTTTAAGAAACTGAGGTTTGTTTATGAAACTGACAGAAGCCTTTTGGATAACACTGTCCCCGTTCCTTGTTCGTACAGTTTATTTACAGTTTCCTTTGCAGGTTTCTGAGTAAAGAATGTCACTTTCTGATAGGCACAGGCCCTGATGGTTGAATGCCATCAGGCACGAAGGTTGTTGAATGCCTGGCTTGAACTGCAATCCAGAAGGATCTGTCAGATTGCCACTGCAATCTGAGGATGCCTCAGAGACATAGGAAAAACTAATCTGTAGTGTCTCACGGGTCCTTGTGAAGAGACCACCAAACAGGCTGTGTGAGCAACAAGGCTGTTTATTCCACCTGGGTGCAGGCAGGCTGAGTACGAAAAGAGAGTCAGCCAAGGGTGGTGGGATTATCATTAGTTCTTACAGGTTTTGGGATAAGCAGTGGAGTTAGGAGCAGTGTTTTGCGGGCAGAGGGGTGGATCTCACAAAGTACGTTCTCAAGGGTGGGGAGAATTACAAAGAACCTTCTTAAGGGTGGGGAAGATTACAAAGTACATTGATCAGTTAGGATGGGGCAGAAACAAATCACAATGGTGGAATGTCATCAGTTAAGGCTATTTTCACTTCTTTTGTGGATCTTCAGTTGCTTCAGGCCATCTGGATATATATGTGCAGGTCACGGGGGATATGATGGCTTAGCTTGGGCTCAGAGGCCTGATGTATAGTTGGATTACTCCAGACAGTAACCTTTGTTTCTGTTCTCTTTCTATAGAAATGCCACTTATTAGAAAGCTAATTGCCTACATCATATAAAGAGGCCTAGTGCATCTGCATTGCCACCTGCTGGAATAGGACTTGACTGTTTAACTGAACTGACCTCTTCTCAGTACTAAAAGACTTACTAAAAACAGGTATGAGAGGATCTATTTGAATTTGCTTTTTTTCTATTATTCCCGATTTGTTTTTCCATTCCTTTATCTGTTTTTCAATACCTCTAACCCAAATATCTCCAAAGCTATCAGCTTGGCTTTCTGTATGTGACAGTTGCTTAAAGTTTCAAAGTGGTGACTGAAGAAAATCAAAATATTTTATCATTAAATATATTTCTTTGACATATTTTAAAATGGCTGCTGCTTGGCCAGTAGGCAGAAGTGGCTTTGCAAAGCTGTCTTAAGTAAGTGGGGAAAATTTGCATCGGTGGACAATCTCCATTAATGCACCCATGCCCCCCTCCCCTACATATGCCCTTCCTTAGATCCAGGAGAGATTGAGAATCTGACATCATTAAAGACGTGAAAAGAAACATTTGCTATTGATTCATGTTAAGGGATGTTTCATTTACATACAGAGGCCAACTTTGCTAGCCAAGCTTCTTCTTTCTCTCTCTCTCATTTTTTTTTTTTCTTCTGAGTCAGAGTCTTGCCCTGTTGCCTAGGCTGGAGTGCAGTGGCGCAATCTCGGCTCACTGCAAGCTCCGCCTCCTGGATTCACACCATTCTCCTGCCTCAGCCTCCTGAGTTGCTGGGACTACAGGCGCCCGCCGCCATACCTGGCTAGTTTTTTTTGTATTTTAGAGACGGGGTTTCACCATGTTAGCCAGGATGGTCTCAATCTCCCGACCTCGTAATCTGCCTGCCTCGGCCTCCCAAAGTGCTGGGATTACAGGTGTGAGCCACCACGCCCGGCCTTTTCTCTCTCTCTTAACCCGTGTTGCAACTAAACCTAATTTACCTGTTTCTGACCATGCACTGAGTCTGCATTCTTTACTGTGGCCTCAGACAGTATATGAGTTTCTGTAAATCATTGGGAAGTTGGTCTTCATCCTCAAGTTTCTTGTGTATACAAGTTAACAAATCTGTATGCCTTTTCTCCTGTTAATCATGTCAGTGATTTTTAGTGAAACTTTAGGAGGCCAAGAGCCTCCTAAAGTGTGGCCCCCATACAAGCTATACATTGTTTGGCCCAAAAATGGTGGGACATGTCAAAGTGGGGGAGCTTACAAATCATAGGTGGATTAAAAGATTTTCTTATTGGAAATTGGTTGGAAGAGTTAAGCCTTGTCTAAAGACTTGCAGTCAGAAGGAAGAAATACTTGTGTTAAGATAAGGGGGGTTGTGGAAGCCATGGTTGTTGTTATGTAAATGAAACCTCCAGGTAGCAGCCTTAGAGTAGAAAAAATAGATGGTGAATGTCTCTTTTCAGACCTTAAAGTTGTCAGGCTCTCATTTAATCTCTCCGAGATTTGGAAAAGGCCTGGAAAGGAAAGGAGATTGTCTACAGATACAAATTTTTCCACTAAAGGTAGCTTTGAAGGCCATTTGAAAATATGTCAAAGAAATATATTTTGGTGTAAAATATGTTGATTTTTTCAGGGTCTGCTACCTGTCATGTGATGCTATACTAGAGTGATGCTGGAATTTGGTATCTTATTGCCGCAGAGTCCTTTTTGCCCGTCTTATGATCTCTGTTTCAGTGTTAATGATTGAACAGTTGTGCCTAAATTCCAAATGGGAGGGGGTATAATGAGGCCTGTCTAACTTTCCTTCTCGTTGTGTCCTGCATTATGTCCTGGAATTTAGCTTTTCAGGTTTATCTGGGGTCTCCTTGGCCAGGAGGGAATCCATTCAGTCTGTTGAGGGGCCTAGGATCTTATTTTTGGTTTACACCTGGAGTTGAAAGTACACTGCAAATTACTTACCAAGCTCCACTGACTTCAGTCAGCAATGTGCAACTAGGATGAATGCAATCCTTTCACTTCCTAGGCCTGCAGAAGAAATGCTCTCCCTTCCAAAGTCTGCAGAGGAAGCACTCCCACTTCTGAAGTCTGAAAGTGAAGTGATCTCTTTAGATTTGCAACTGGTCCCATCTCCAGATTCTCATTAGAATCATCCCAGAAATCTCTGGGAAATGTAGTTGCAGGGCCCCAGGTTGCTGCTGTGGATCTCTTATTCAAATCTTTTCATAAAAAGTGTGGAGAGTTATATTATGTGATGATCTCCATGATACATACTGGGAGGGCTGTGTCCTTTTATTTCACCTGGTTTCTGCTATCTGGGAGCCTAATGCCAGACTTCTCGTGTGTGACGTGGAAGGTGAGAGCTTGGGAAAAGTCCAGGAAAAGCAGAACCAATTACCTAGAGTAGGCAGAAGAGGAAGATGGAAGCTTTAGTCACATTCCAGGTTTATGGCATACTTTCTTAATCAATTTCTATAAGGCCTCTGTGTTTTTTTTTTCTTCCCTTTATCTCTATTCCTTACTTCCACTCACCTCTCTACTCAAAGGTACCATGTAATGTGTCTGAAATAACTGCATGTATGATATGAGTATGACATGTTTTATGATTTTCATTTCTGCTTGTGTTTTTTATTTACATTAATGGCATTGATCCATAACTCTTGCTGTTTTGTATGCATTTCTCTCTAATATAAATATGTATTAATAACATAATATTTATAATATTTATGTTTTTTAATGGACACGTAATAATTGGACATATTGATGGGGTGCAGTGTGATGTTCTGATACATGTATACATTGCGTCATGATGAAATCATGGTAATTAGCATGTTTATCACCATAAAAATTTATCATTTGTTGCAAAAACATTCAAAATCCTTCCTTCCAGCTATTTGCAATACGCAACACGTTATTTTTAGCTATAGTCACCTTACTGGGCAGTGGAGTACCAGAACTTATTCTTCCTATGTGACTGTAACACTGTGCTTGTTGATCAGCCTCTCTCCATCTCCCCCACCCCCTTTTCTCCCTAGTCTGTGGTAACCACTATTGTACTCTTAACTTCTATGGTATGTTTTCTTCTGATTCCACATATGAGTGAATTTGGCAGTTTTCATGACATGATTGATACCTCGTGCTGTGCCTTCAGCACCTACTGTTCCAGCACATGCCTCTGGTGTTCTGCATGAACTTGGCACTCTCTGTGGGAAGGCCTTTCTTTTTCTTTTGGCCTATGCTTGGGCAGGTAGATGGATCTGCAAATTAAATCCACTGGGGACCACCACTCAGCCCAGATGATGGGAAATGGAGACTAAATATCCTTGTGGTCTACATAGTAAGGTGGGATTACTCTTAGGCATGTACAAAACTGCCTCCTGCTGCTGTCTAGTGGGATTATGCTCGCTTTCTTCACAGGCAACCTGCCAACAATGCACCTTTTTATTGGTTCTCAAGCTGCCCTGGGTTCACTGTTCCACTCCCGCACTGGTGATTCCTTATATCGTCTTCTAAATCAAAATAAGCAACTGGAATACAAATCCTTGTCTTGGGCCTGCTTTTCGAGAAACCCAGCCTAAGTCTTTTTAACTTACCAGTTCCACTTGTGAAGGATATTTGATTGCCTCCTACTCCTGGTTATTATAAACACTAATGTGATGAATGCCTTTCTAGGCATCCACTATAGCAGAACTCACTGGGATTTATGGGTCAGGAATGGGATCTGCAGAGGCACAGAGGATGGCTGTACTTTATTTTTCTTTTGGCACTGCCAGATTTCTGTCCTTTTGTGTAGAAGAATTCCTACTTTCCTCATATCCTGATTGACACTTGGTGTTAGCCACTTTCAAATGTTTGACAGTTTTATGTATCTAAGATGATAGCTCAGTGTTCTTTTCATTTTCACTTCTCTGATTCCCAGTGAATACGGGTGAATAGGTTCTTCACATACCTATTGACCTTTCACATTTCCATTTGTGAATTAAATGGCAAAGTTTTAAGAAAGAACTCCTTCTGCCAAATTACTCAGGACACATAGGTGAAGAGAAATGGATTAAAGTTCAGATCTTCCTGGAAAATCTTTGCCCGAGGTGGGGATGGGACAGGGGCAGAGGAAAGAATTCCAGCATGTAGGATTGTGGTCTGGACCATTTTTGACACAGTATGGGAGAGGAATTGTCAATGGTTATGGTCATTTTTCTCCTTGATTGTTGGAAACTTGACACCTGGAATTAAGATGTTACAATCCAGATTAGCACATGTGTAATTCTGAGATTGACTCTATCATTATTGCCAAAGTGACAGAGATCCTTGTGGATGTCTAGTAAGCACTGTTATGGAAAACCATGAGATTAGGAGACTTACAGCTAAAAGAGAGAAGACCAGGGTCAAGAATCCTGGTGTCCAAGGGCCAGAACATTTGAGGTTGTAGGGTTGGGGTGTCAGTGGGCTTAAGAATACGCTACAGCCTCCAGCAGGGTGGTCATCAAGACTTTCAAGCCAAAGTGTGACCACATCAAGGTTTTACATGTCGAAGGAAAGCAAAACTAGGGAATACTTGAACTGTCACTGAGCTCTCCCTTACCATACAAGCAAGAGATACAGCAGTAAGCTGGGGTAATAATAGTGATACCGAAAAGAAAAGCTCCCTCTTCACTGTGACATACGCAAGTTGAAAGCATGCTATTTGTGTTTTCAAAACACTTAAAGTGTTAGAGCTTGTTATGTCTTGTTTAAAGATTCTAACATGTACTAACTCACTTTTATGTCAAAATTCTATGTTTAGTAATTAATTCTTGGTCCACAAAGAGCAGAGTGGCACTGATGACATAGTCCCAAAATTTCATAAATTTTTTGCTCTTAACTGTAAGTTATTGAATTTCCTGATTTTGTTTGTTATTTCTGAACATAAATGGATAATAAAGGTATATGCAACTAAAAAACAAAAAGAAAACAGAAAAGCCCCCTTTATTTGTGCAAAGGCACAAAGAAAGGAGTAAAACCTCTCCCTTTCCTGAATGTCCCTGAAGAAGGGTTCTATGAGAGCGCTGGCTCCAAAGTGAAGTTTTTTGTTTAATGTATTTGTTTTAAAATCTGTTTACCAGGTCTTCTGGTTTCTACTCCAACAACTAAAGTTTGGGGTTATCCCTTCCATTTTCTTACCAAGGGGAAAACTGAATAAACTAAAATAAACAATCTTCTGAAATCCATCATAGAATTGAGCTCACAGGAAAACTGCTGCCCTGAAAAGAAGAGAGACAGACAGGTAAATTTAGAGAGAGTGACAGTTTATTCTCAATCTTAGGAACTAAAGCTTAGGATTAGAAGACCATAGTTGAAGCCAGTATTTTGGGGAATATGTAACTCAGTTCATGAAAACCTGAGGCTCAGTGTAGATAAGCTTGAGAGTTTAAAACTCTTAGGGGCTCAGTCTCAGGGAGTCTTTACTCTTTTGTGTTTTACCTCCAGGAGCCCCACCAAGTTATCACTGTGAAAATTGGAGTATAATCTCTTCATGCTTCTGGCAGAGGGAGGATAAAAATAACCACTGTAATGTAAGCCCAGAGCAGCCTGCCCTTACTCTCTCCTTCAAGGGGAATTACAAGAACCTAACTAATGTGAGGTAACAAAAACATTCAATCCATTCAACTCCATCCTCCTGTAGCTTTCCTGCTTCACTTAAGTGGGGAAAAGCTGAGAAGCACTTTCAAAGGTCACAGCCCAGGACACAGACTCAGTGGAAGATAGTCACCCAATCATAAGAATATAGAATGCTCTTTTCCCCATACCTTACAACCACATCAACAGGACTACTGTAAATAATGGAGAATTACAATTGAAAAATTGAAAGTTTCAGAATTTATTTAAGAATGAGTTCTTAGAGAAACCTGAAAACACAAGGGGTGACACAAAGACGCTAAGGGAAATTGAAGCCTCAGACACCTGTGGGTACAAGAAACAGTAAGCACAGTATAATTCCTAGCCAGATAAACATAACCATCACACTAAAGGCCAACCTGTGTCAGTACCTGTAACCCAAGATGTAATATCCAACTTCTAAAATAAAATGACGTGAAATGCTAAAATATAAGAAAAGACAAGCTGAAACTAAGTATCATAATCTAATTCAGATATGGCAGAGATTTCAGGATTATCCTACCAGGAATTTTAAATAACAATAATTAATATGCTCAGGTCTCTAGTGGAAAAGTGGACAACATGCAAAATAGATGAATAATATAAGCATCTAGGTTAAAACTTGAAGAAATCAAAAGTCGGTTTTAGAAATAAAAAACACTGTAATAGATATAAAGAATGCTTTAGATGGGCTCACCATCATATGATACATGGACAAGGAAAGATTCAGTGACATTGAAGATATGTCAATAGAAAGTTCCCAAGCTGAAATTCAAAGAGAGAGAAAAAAAACAGAGTATGCATGAACTGTGGAGTGATTTTAAGAGGTGAATATATATACATATATATGTGTGTGTATATATGTATATGTGTGTATGTGTGTGTATATGTATATGTGTGTGCGTGTATATATATACATGTATGTATGTATCTGTGTATACACACACACACACACACACATATACACACATATGTTGCAGGACTTTTCCTTGGTTCACTAAAGACAGGGTCCTTGTTCCACGGCCATGAAAATGTAGGCTCCTAGATGGTTTGAAGGGTGAGTAAAGCAGGGTTTTATTGGTAGAAAGGGAAGAAAAGGGGGAAATAGGACTCCCCACAAGGCCAGAGTCCCTGCCAGAATGCTTTCTGCCTCGCAGTTTAAATCCCAGTTTCCAGATAGAAAGAGGAGGGGCCAGGCTCCTCCCCACTGCAAAAAGCTCCACTTTTTGAGGCGCCACCCCAGTGTACAGGCTGATTGGAGTTTTTCTGGGAACCACTTTGCCCTCGGCTGTCTCACATATATATGTGTGTGTGTGTGTGTGTGTGTGTGTGTGTGTGTGCGCGCGCACACGTGTGTGTATGATGGGAATGCCAGGAGGAGAAGAGAGAATGGATCAGACTAAATATTTGAAATAATAATGGGTAATTTATTGTCAAAAATTGAAACACCAAACCTCAGATCCAGCAATCGCAGAGAACAGCAAACAGGATAAGTATCTAATAATCTAAACAGAGGAATGTTATATTAAAACTTTGGAAATTCAGTAACAAAGAGAAAATCATATTTTGTTGTTTTTTTATTTTTATTTTTTGTAGAGATGGGGGCTCATTATGTTGACCAGACTGGTCTCAAACTCCTGGCCTCAAGAAATTCTCTCACCTCACCCTCTCAAAATTCTAGGATTATAGGCATGAGCAATTATGCCTGAGCAAAGAGAAAATCTTAAAAGAAGTTGAGGGGGGTGGAAACCATTTTACATGCACAGGAAAAATGGTAGAAATTACACTGGATTTCTTATCATAATGCATGGAAACAAGAAGAGGCTGGAGTGAAATATTTAAAATGTTGAAAACATAAGCACACCAGTCTACAATTGTGTATCCAGCAAAATTACTCTTCAAAAGATAAGAATAAGTGGGATATTCATTACCTCAAATATTTATCATTTCTTTGTGTTGGGAACATTCAAATTCTCCTTTCTAGCTATTTTGAAATATACTATAAATTCCTGTTAACAGTAGTCACTCTATTATGCTATTGAACACTAGAACTTATTCCTTCTAGTTTAGCTGCACTTTTGTACCCATTAGCTGACCTCTCTTCATCCCCACATCCTTCCTACCCTTTCCAGTCTCTGGTGGCCACCATTCTATTCACTGCCTTTATGAGATTAATCTTTTAGCTTCCACAAATGAGTGAGAATATGCAATATTTGTCTTTCTGTGCCTGGCCTATTTCACTTAATGTCATTCAATGCCATTCACACTGCTGCAAATGACAGGGTTTAATTCTTCCTTATGGCTGAAAAACATTCAATTTGTGTGTTTGTGTGTGTGCATATATATATATGTGTATATCATATTTTCTTCTTTAATCTGTGGATGGACGATTAGGTTGATTCCATCTCTTGGCTATTGTGAATAGTGATGCAGTAAACAAGGTGGTACAGATACCTTTTCCATATACTGATTTCAGCTGGGCATGGACACTCATGCCTATAATCCCAGCACGTTAGAAGACCAAGGTGGCAGGATTACTTGAGCTTAGCAGCTCAAGACCAACCTGGGCAGCATAGTGAGACCCTGCCTCTACTAAAAGTCTGGAAAAGACTTATTTCTCTTTCATTTATGAAGCTTAGTTTTGCAGGATGCAAAATTCTTGGCTGGCATTTTTTTTCTTTAAGGAGGCTAAAAATAGGCCCTCAATATTTTACAGTTTATATGGTTTCTGCTAAGAAATCTGCTGTTAGTCTGATGGGATTTCCTATATTGGTGATTTGACCCTTCTCTCTAACTGACTTTAAAATTGTTTTCTTTAGCATTGGCTTTCAATAGCCTAATGACTATATGCCTTGGCAATGTTCATGTTTTGTAGTATCTTGCAGGTATTCTCTGAATTTCTTATATATAGATGTCTACCTCTATAGCAAGATCAGAGAAATTTTCATGAATTATTCCCACAAATATGCTTTCCAAATTTCTTACTTTTTCTTCTCTTTCAGGAATGTCTATAAATCATATGCTTGGCCATATTACATAGTCTCATGTTTTTTGAAGCCTTTGTTTTTTAAGTTTTGAATATTTTTAAATTCTTTTTTTTTTTAATTTTTGACTGACTGGGTTAATTCAAAAGACCAGTCTTTGAGCTCTGAAATTCTTTCTTCCACTTGGTCTAGTGCATTGTTAAGGCTTTCAACTGTATTTTAAAATTTATTTAGTGAATTTTTCATTTCCAGAAGTTCTGTTTCGTGTGTGTGTGTGTGTGTGTGTGTGTGTGTGTGTGTGTGTTTGCTTGTTTTTGTGACAGAGTCTTGCTCTGTTGCCCAGGCTGGAGTGCAGTGGTGCTATCTTGGCTCACTGCAAGCTCCATCTCCTGGGTTCATGCCATTCTCCTGCTTCAGCCTCCCGAGTAGCTGGGACTATAGGCACCCACCACCACGCCTGGCTAATTTTTTTTTTTTTTTGTAGTTTTAGTAGAGACGGGGTTTCACTGTGTTAGCCAGCATGGTCTCGATCTCCTGAACTCGTGATCCACTCTGCCTCAGCCTCCCAAAGTGCTGAGATTACAGGCGTGAGCCACCGCACCCAGCCAGTTCTGTTTTTTTAAATAGAGCTATTTTGTCTTACATATCCTAAATTATTTTTCTTGTTTCTTTAAGTTGATTTTCAAGTTTCTCCTGGATCTCACTGAGCATTTTTATAATCCATACTTTGAGTTTTCTATCTGTCACTTCAAAATTTTCATTTTGGTTAGGAGCCATTGCTACAGAACTAGTATGATCCTTTGGCAGGGGTGGGGGGCGGGGTATAGCAATGCTATTTTTTTCATGGTTCCAGGGTTCTTATGCTGGTTCCTTCTTGTCTGAAGAAGCTGTTACTTCTTACTTTTGAATTTACTTTCATTTGGATGGGGCACCACTCATTGAGATTGTGATTGTAGTGGATGTTGAGTAGGGTCGTTTAGTTTTCTTCTGAGTGTTGGTAGGGGGCCAAGACTCTGTATGAATTCCTTGGTTATAGATAACCTTACCGTAGTGGTTTTTTTCAAATGATGATTTTCTCTAGGTTGTAGCAGCAGCATACTGGACATGTGAGCAGGTTCACTGCATCCTTCAGAAACAGGAGGCGGAGGTCTCAGGAACTTTATCTCATTTTGCTGTACTGTGCACTTCTGTCAGCAGATAACACACTGGGCTGTATAGTTTGATCTCCAGGCCGGTAGATAGTGCTTGCGGATAAGAGCCAGCTAAGCACTGTGCAGCTGTGTTAGCAGAAATTGTGATGGGCTATGCAGGTTGACCTCACAGCCAGTAGGTGGTGCTTGCAGGAGAGGGTCAGCTGTGGTGGTGGCACTGGGATTTTGCTTGGCCTTTGTTAATCAGAAGAGGTACTCAGGTGTCCTAGGCAGTGGACAGATGGGAAATTCCCAGGTGTCACCATACCATGCTCTGCCACTAACGTAGTTGGAGGGGACAAAGCTGAGCAAGGATGGTTTGGGCAAGCCCATGACCTGGCTCCCTAAGGTAGGTCAAGTGTTGACCCTAGCAAGCGTCAAGGGACAGCTGTTGGATTGCTGGGGCAACCCTCCAGGGAGTGGTGGAGGAGCTTCTGCACCAAGGGGCCCACACAGGGATAGAGGGGTACCCTGAAATCTGTAACCTAGCAGGCTGCAGTAGGACAAGCCCATCTCTCACAGCCCCAACTCAGTAGTTCTCCCTCCAGTATCTGGTTACTGGCAGCAGGCCAGGTTGGCGAGGCTAGTTTCAAGCAGTCTGTTCAGATGGTGAAGCCACCCCAGGCTGTGAGACCCTTCATGGGGCAGAAACCACAGCTCTCAGGCCATACCCTTCCCAGTTTGGTCCAGCCAAGGGAAGGACCTCCAGCTCCCACTTCGCAGCATGAACCCACACCACAGTCTTCTCTCAGTCCTGGCAAAAGAGGCTCCTCCCTTGCTAGAGATCAGATCACAAATCTTATCTCCATGACCCTGGATGGTATGCTTAAGTCCTGGACACAGAATCAGGCCAGTGGGCTTCTCTGCCTTCTGACACTAGCACTGGTTGTGATAGGGAAGAATGGATTGCTCCCCCCATTTGCAAGCAGAACACTTGCAGGACAATGTTGCATATGTTTTGGGCCTGCCACCAGGAAGGGTGGGCCTCTCTCCATAGGAACTGCCAAGAGGCAGCTTCGGGGGAGACTGGCAGACATGGGATATGTAATCTGAATGTGCCTTGGTACCACAGCAATGGCAGTGGAACCTGTCCTGGGGGTGTATGAGAGCTCCCAGACTCCCCATCAGTATCCAGCCTGGCGGACAGCAGCATCAGTGGCTGCCTCAGAGAAGGATGCAGAGCCTTGTGGGGTGGTTTCCCAGAGTGTCTTTTGACAATTTTAAAATTAGATTATTACTTTTATTTTGCTACTGAGTTGTTTGAGTTCTTTGTATATTCTGATTATTAATCCCTTGTTGGATGGATAGTTTTAAAATATTTTCTGTCATCCAGTGTGTTTTCTCTTCACTGTGTTGATTGTTTTCTTTGCTGTGAAGAAACTTTTTAGTTTAAGTCCCATTTATCTATTTTTGTTTCTGTTGTCTATGCTTTTAAGGCGTTACTAAAAAAACTTTGCCCAGACCAATGTTCTGAAGTGTTTCCTCAAAGGTTTCTTCTAGTAGTTTCATAGTTTCTGGTCTTAGATTTAAGTCTTTTATCAAATTTTTATTTAATTTTTGTATATGATGAGAGATACAGGTTTGATTTCATTCTCCTGCTTGTGAATATTGTTTTCCCAGCACCAATGATTGAAGAAACTGTTCTTTCCCCATTGTACATTTTTTGCACCTTTGTCAAAAATGAGTTGGTTGTAAATGTGTGATTTCATTTTTGGGTTTATTCTGTTCCATTGGTCTGTGTGTCTGTTTTGATGCCAGTAACATGTTGCTTTGGTTACTACAGCTTTGTAATATACTTTGAAGTCCAGCAGTGTGATGCCTACAGCTTTGTTCTTTTTTCTAAGCATTTCTTTGGCTATTCAGAATCTTTTGTGGTTCCATATGAGTTTTAGAATTTTTTTCTATTTCTTTGAAGAATATTGATATTTTGATTAAAATTGCATTGAATCTGTGTATCATTTTGGGTAGTATGGACTGATTTTAACAATAGCAATATCAATTCTTCCAATTTATGAACATGGTATATCTTTTCATTTTGAGGTATCATTTTCAATTTTCTTCATCGATGTTTTCTAATTTTAATTATAGAGTTCTGTCACTTTTTTGGTTAAATTTATTTCTAGGTAGTTTTTAAATCTCTTGTGAATGGATTTTTTAAAATTTTGCTCTCTTGATTTCTTTTTCAAATTGTTCCCTATTGGCATATAGAAATGCTACTTATTTTTCTATGTTGATTTTGTATCCTGCAAACTTACTGAATTTATTATTTCAAATAGTTTTTTGGTGGAGTCTTTAGGTTTTTCTAAATATAAGAACATGTCATCTTCAAACAAGAACAATTTAACTTCCTTTTTTTCCATTTGTGTGCCTTGTATTTCTTTCTCTTATCTAATTGCCCTGGCTAGGATTTCTAGTATTATGTTGAATAAAAATGATGCAAGTAGGCATCTTTGTCCCATTCCAGATCTTAGAGGAAAGGTTGTCAAGTTTTTTTTTGTTCAGCGTGATGTTACTTGTTGGTTTGTTATATGTGGCCTTCATTGTTTTGGGATATGTTCCTTCTATACACAGTTTGTTAAGATTTTTTTATTGAGAAGGATGTTTGAAATTATCATATGCTTTTTGTCCTTCATTTTGTTAATGTCATGTATTGTGTTTATTGATTTGTGCATGTTGAACCGTTCTTGCATCTCTGGGATGAACCCCACTTGATCAATGAAGAGTAATTTTTTAGAACATGTTGTTGAAATTGGTTTGTTAGTATTTTGTTAAGCATTTTTGCATATATGTCCATCAGGAATATTGGCATGTAGTTTTGTTTTTTCAGTGTGTCATTGTCTGGCTTTGGTATCAGGGTAATACTGGCCTTGTAGAATGTGTCTGAACAGATGTTTAGGTCATCAGGGCTCTGTCCTCATAAATGAATTAATGCCAAAATGAAAGGGGCTTTAGGGCTGAGTTTGCTATCTTCCACTTTTCTGCCATGTGAAGACACAGGATTCCTCTTTGCCATTTTGCCGCAGCATGTGATGGGACAGGAAGAAGGGCTTTGCCAGAAGCTCGTATCTTGGTCTTGGCCTTCTCAGCCTCCAGAACTGTAAGAAAATAGACTTCTGTTTATTACACCCAGTCTGTGTCATTCTGTTAGAGCAGTGCAAGATGAACTAAGACAGCATCCTTGCCTTGTTCCTTCTATGCTTTCAAGGAAAAACTTTCCATTTTTAAGCTGTTGTGTTGTCATATACATTCCCCTTATTGTGTACATTTGTTTTTTACCTAATTTGTTGAGAGGTTTTATGATGATAGGTTGTTGAATTTTATCAGATGGTTTTTCTCTGCATATTGAGATGATTGTATATTTTTACCCTTCATTCTGTTAATGTAGAGTATTATATTAATTGCTTTTCATACGTTGAACTACCTTGTATCCCTTAAATGAATTGCACTTGGTCATGGTATATGATCCCTTTAATGTGATGTTAAATTTGGTTTGCTAATATTTTGTTGAGGATATTTGTATCCTCAGAGCTTTTTGCATTTATCAGTGATATTGGCCTATAGTTTTCTGTTTGTTTGTTTGTGTGTTTTGAGATGGAGTCTCGCTCTGTCGCCAGACTGGAGTACAGTTGCGCAATCTAGGCTCACTGCAACCTCCGCCTCCTGGGTTCAAGAGATTCTTGTGCCTCAGCCTCCTGAGTAGCTGGGCTTACAGGCGCCTGCCCTAACGCCTGGCTAATTTTTTTTGTATTTTTAATAGAGATGGGGTTTCATCATGTTGGCCAGGACGGTCTCGATCTCCTGACTTCGTGATCCACCTGTCTTGGCCTCCCAAAGTGCTGGGATTACAGGCATGAGACCCCACACCCAGCCAGTTTTTTGTTTTTGCAATGCCTTCATCTAAGTTATCAGGGTAGTGCTGGCTTCATAAAATGTGTTTGGAACTGTTTCCTCTTCATTTTTTTTGGAAAAATTTGAAAGATTTGGCATTAATTCTGAAGTGTTTAGTAGATTCACCTGTGTAGCTCTGGTCCTGGGCTTTTCTTTGCTAGAGGATTTTTGGATATTGATTCAATCTCCTTGTGAGTCATAAGTCTGTTTAGATTTTCTATTTCTTCAAGACTCAGTCTTGGTAGGTTGTCTGTTTCTAGTAATTTATTTATTTCTTCTAGATTATCCAGTTTGTTGGTGTATAATTGTTTATTATGATCTTATGATACTTTTTATTTCTGTGTCACTGGTTGCAATACATTCTCCTTCATTTCTGATATTATTTATTTAAGTCTTTTCTCCTTTTAATCTCAGTCTAGTTAAAGGTTTGTCAATTTTGGTTGTTTTTGTAAAAAACCACCCTTTGGTTGAATTTTTTCTGTTTTTTTATTCTATATATTTTTTAAATGTGTGCTCTAGTCTTTATTATTTCTTTCCTTGTGGCAACTTTGGGCTTAGTTTGTTCTTTTGGTAGTCTGTTGAAGTACAAAGTTAGGTTGTGCATATATATATAAAATAAAAATATAAGTATAAATATTGAGTTATATAAAATATACATTATTATATATTTTGTGTCATATATTTGTATTAGTCCATTCTCATGCTGCTATGAAGAAATATCCAAGAGTGGGTAATTTATAAAAGAAACTTGTGTGTTTAATTGACTCACAGTTCCAAGGGCTAGGGAGACCTCAGGAGACTTACAATCATGATAGAAGGGGAGGCAACTATGTCCTTCTTCACATGGTGGCAGCAAGGAGAAGTGCAGAGCAAAGTGGGGAAAAACCCCTTATAAAATCATCAGATCTCATGAGAACTCACTCACTATCATGAGAACAGCATGGAGGCAACTGCCTTCGTGATTCAATTACCTCCCACCAGGTCCCTCCCACAACATGTGGGGATTACGGGAACTACAATTCAAGATGAGATTTGAGTGGTGATACAGTAAAATCGTATCAACATTCTAATATATAATGTAATTTTATATTACATTACATTATATTATATATAACGTATGTATTTTTTCAATGCGGGTGTTTATCACTGTGAACTTCCCTCTTAGCACTGCCTTTGCTGCATACCATAAGTTTTGAAATGTTGTTTCTTCCTTTTCATTTGCCTCAAGATATTTTCTAATTTCTCTTTTTATTTTTTCTTTGAGTCAGTCAAGAATGTTGTTTCATATTCACATATTGTAAAATGTCCAGGTTTGTTTCTGCTACTAATTCCTAGTTTTATTCTGTTGTGGTCAGAAAAGATACTTGGTATAATTTCAGTCCTCTTAAATTTGTTAAGGCTTGTTTGGGACCTAATGTGATCTATCTTGGAGAGCATTCTATGAATTTGAGAAGCACGTGTATTCTCCTGCCATTGGGTAGAATATTCTGTAAATGTCATACGTCCATTTAGTCTGTAGTGTTACTCAAGTCTCCTGTTTCCTTATGAATTTTCTATCTGAATATTTGATCTGTTATTGAAAGTGGGGTATTGTACTCCATTTCTACCTTTAGTTCTGTCAATATTTGCTTTATATATTAGGTGCTCTGATGCTGTATGCATATATATTTATTGTATTTTTCTGTTAATTGACACTTTTATCATTATATAATGTCCTTCTTTGTCTCTTAGAGTTTTCTGTGATGTCTATTTTGTGGAATGTAATTGTAACCACTCCTGCTCTCCTTTGGTTACCATCTGCATAAAATGTCTTCTTCCATCCCTTCATTTTCAGCTTATGTGTGTCTTAAATGTAAAGTGAGTTTCTTGTAGACAGCATATAGTTAGATTTTGCTTTTTTAAAATCCATTCAGCCACTCTATATCTTTTTATTGGAGAATGTAATTTATTTGCTTTTAAAGTAATTATTTATAGAGAAGAATTTACTATTGTCATTTTGATAGTTATTTTGATAGTTATTCTGACTGTAGTTCTTTTGTTTTTCTGTTCATTTCCTATTTTCTTCCTTGGTGTTTTATTTCTTTTGTATTGCCTCTTTTCTATTTTCTTTGTGGTTACTATGAGGTTTACATAAAATATCTTATAGTTGTAATAGTCTATTTTAGGCAGATAACAGCTTATCTTCAATAGCTTACAAAACTTTACACTTTTACTTCTCTCACACCCACTTTGTTAATGTCACAATTTACACATTTTTATGTTTTATAACGTGTTTTGTTATAATTATTTTAATACTTTTCTCTTTTAATTATTATAGTATAAGTAAAAGTGATTTACCCATTATTACAGTATTACAGTGTTCTGTATTTGCCTATATATTTACCATTACCAGTGAGGTTTGTACTTTCATATGCTTTCATATTGCTGTTAGCATCTTTTAATTTCAACTTAAATAATTCTCTCTGTATTTTTCCAGAGGCAAGTCTAGTTGTAATGACGTGTCTCAGCCTTTATCTGGGGAAGTATTTATCTTTCTTTCGTTTATGAAGGACGTTTTTCCTGGGCATATTATTCTTGTTTGACAGTTCTTTTCTTTTAGCACTTTGAATATATCATATTGTTCCCTTTTGGCCTGTAAGATTTCTGCTAGGGAATCAGCTGATCATCTTATGGAGATTCCTTTGCATTTGACATGTCACTTCTCTCTTGATAATTTCAAAGTATTCTCTTGACTTTTGAAAATTTAATTATAATGTGTTTCAGAAAAGAATTCCTTAGGTTTATCTTACTTGAAATTTGTTGAGCCTTCCAAAGATGGATGTCCATTTCCTTCCCTTGATTTGGGAAGTTTTCAGCCATTATTTGTTTGTATAAGCTCTCTAGCCCTTTCTCTTGCTCTTCTCCTCCAGGATTTCCATAATGTGTATGTTGGCTTGCTTGATGGTATAAGTCCCACAAGCTATCATCATTCTTTTTGTTATATTATTTTGCTCTTCTGACTGGAGAATTTCTAAGGACTTGTTTTTAAGTTTGCTGGTTCTTTCTTCTACTCTCTCTAGTTTGTTGTTAATCCCCTCTAGTAAATTTTTCAATTCAGTTAGTGTATTCTTAAGCTTCAAGGTTTCTCTTAGGTTCTTTTAAAATAAAATCTGTCTCTTTGTTAAAATCTCACTTTATTCATGCATTGTTCTGACCTCTTTGAACATCTTTATGATGATTATTTTGAATTGTTAGGTAATTACATATTTCTCTTTCATTAAGGTTAGTTTGTGGAGATTTATTCTTTCATTTGGAATATAATTCCCTGTTTCTTCATTCTTCTTGAATTTTTGTATTGGTGTCTTTGAATTAGAGAAAACGACCATCTTTCTAAGTTTTCATAGACAGGTCTTGCACAGAAGACCCTCATTAAGGGGCTCAGTCAGAGAATGTGCAGGCCTCTCAAATATTTGTGGCAATCCAATCCACAGTCTTTATTTTTAGCAGCTCCCAGATCTCAAGAGTATGTTGTGTACCATCATTGCTTGAAGACATGCATAACGAAAACAAAAGCTCCCTTCTGTAGCTCCTTGAAAAACTGGAAAGTTGGACATACAGTTCACATTTTTTCCTTAATAGGGAAATGCTAAAATTTAGTATTTGTAATCCACTTGCTCTGGCAGAACCAGGAGGAGGGGCTATGGTGAGTGCTTGTGTGCTAGCTTGAACTGCCTTGTTTTCACTTTCCCCCAGGCATTGAGCATATGCTGTGTCCTATCAGTGCTCCAAGACAGCTGAGACAGCAGCCAGTTCCTTGGACAGCCCCAGGAAAAATTGAAAGGTTGGGTGAATGGCTCAACTCTTTTCTTCCCCAGATAGAAGCATCAGGCTAGGGTTTTCTCCCAATAATATAGCATTGTGCCGGGGTGGATTATGAGAGAGTGTCTCAAATTTTATTTACCAGCTTCTGTGTGGCTGTTTTTCCATTCTCCCAGGGTATGGTAGTTTCTAAACTAGTTTCCATAGTTCTCACGATGAAAATTTATCCATGTATTGCTGAATTGGTATAGCCATAAAGGGAAGGAGGGCCCAGGGCTTTCTAATCTGCCATCTTGTTGACTCACATATCTTTTTTCAGCCAAGTGAGAGTCGAAACGGCTCTCAAAAGCACAATATAGGAAAAAAGATTTGTCACATTTACAACTTACATTGTAGACCCCATTGAGCACATTGAGCACAGAAAATCTGTTGTCCAAAAGCAAGGGTAATCTACTATTATGAACATGAGAAACGTATGTTATTAAGGATTGCCAGGCTGGTAATGTTGGTCAGTGCCTATAGTCCCTGGAAGGTATTTTAGGTATCTTGGAAGGCTGAGTCAGGAGGATCGCTTGAGGCCAGGAGTTTGAGTCCAGCCTGGGCAATGTGGCACCCATATCTAAAAGAAAAAACAAATGAATAATAAAAAAAGAATTGCTGTATGTTGAGAAATAGAAAATACCTTTTACACTATACAGAAGTATATTTCAGCAGTATATGCTAGCACTTACATTTAGTCCTAAAATATTGCTTTGGTCTTCTCTTAGTTTTTCATCTTAGATCTTATTATCCAGGCTTTAAATCATCTTACCTGACTCCAATTCATATTTTCCATTTTTATTTTCAATTTTTTTTCAGATTTAAACAAAGTGGATCCAATGTGATTAGTAAAATGTGTATTCTACGTCTCCCAAGGAGTAATTTAATTTTAGGCTATACTATGCCCGCATGCTGAAGTAAGAACTGCCTTGTGTTGAGTTTCTACTTCGTTATGGTTGTCATTCTCTGTGTTTTACTAGGCTTTCTCAATTGATTTCATTGAAACCCTTTAGCAACAAAGTAGAAATCAACTTAATTTTTTGTGGTGTAAACATTGAAAATCCATTTTTTTAACAATTTGGAAATTGCCTGCTTTCTTGCTTCAGCAAAAAGAAGTCTCATGACCTTCTTGCAGAGGGAGACTTCTGTTCTCGAGTTATCACTGAGGCAAACTGGAAAGTAAGTTATGGGAGTTCCTACTTTGCTTTTCAGGCACAGAGGGGTTTCCCAAGCTCCTTTTATAGAGAGATTTCAGAAATTTATGTCTTGAGCAAGTTGAGGAAGAAGGCATGGAGTGTCGTCTCTTCTGTTCTTGTTGAAAGAGGCCTCCAACAGGGAGAGATTGCATGGCTGAAATTATCATGAAGCAAGCTGAGGAAGAAAGTGCAGTGAGTGCCCACTGTCCTATTCAAGCAAGCAGAAATCTCACACCCTCCTTGCAGGGAGATACTTCTGAAGCAATCACTGAAGCAAACCAAGGAAGAAAGCTCAAGATATGCTCACTTTTCCTTTTAGCCGTGGAGATGTCCCCAGCGTCCTTAAAATGAGAGATTATAATGGATTTATTGCTGGAGCAAGTAAGAGAAGAAGACACAAGGAGTGCCATCACTCCCATTTAGGCTGAAGAAGCTTTCGTTTTTATATGCTATGTAAGCTTCCAGATATTGGCTTCTTAGGAACCAGAGCCACAGATAGCTGCTGGGAAAGTGTGAAGCCAAACTCATTCCACGGGTTAGGTTGGAAGCTGGCCTGATCCTAGTGGTTGTGGTTGCTGGAAGTGCTCGCATGTTTTAAAACCGCCTTTGCTCTTAAGTAAATCTTCTGATGCTTTGTCCCTGATGTTCTTCAAGCAAGGTGGTTTAATAGCCAGGTTCTCTGGCAGAGACTGTAAAATTGGGCCACTATGTGTGTGGTACAAACCCCTAACCCTTCAGGAAGAAGCTAGGAATTGAGGATTCCTTCTAGGTTGTAAGGCACTGTGCTCAGGATGGGGTTAGTGTGCAAGTTTTTCTTCGTTTTTTCTACTCGTTTTGATGTGGATATTTTCTCAGTCATCCAGTGTGTAGGAGTCTTTTAACTAGAGTTTGGCTTTCTCTTGGAGAGAACTGATCTGTGTGTAGGTGTCTACTCAGTGTGTCTGTGGGAGGAGAGTAGTCGAGAGCCTTCTATTCCGCCATTTTGTTGCTGACATCACCCTGAGGACTTTTTCCTTTATATATGAGACAGAAGCCATTCTCTGTGCTGTGTGTGTGTGTGTGTGTGTGTGTGTGTGTGTGTGTGTGTGTAAAAATATATTTATGCATATAACATATAAATAATTTATTTGTTTCCCTGGAAAAAGTATAATCCAGGGAAAAGTTTTCAGAGAATAAACACTGATAGTCTTTCCTCCTCTCTGGCCTTTTAATGAGGAAGTATTTTTTGTTTTTCTAATCAAGAGAATATGTGGATTTGTGGAATTAAAAAAGCCAGAGTAAACAGGTGGGCTATTTTGTAAAACATCTTTTAATGAAATGTGGTTCACATGATTTGACAGAAAGCAAGCTGAGTTTCCACGGTTTCTGCTTGCCCTCTTCATTGTGTTTAACTTCTTTGGCTGCTGACTCAAATGTTTCATCTGAGGTAAAGGTGACGCCAAACACCTCAGGAAGATCCTCAGAGCCCTTCTCTGTCCTTGGGAAGAAGAATGAAAGTGCCCTGATAGCCTCTAGAATATGTTTGATGAACTAATTATTAATTGAAGGTATTGCCAAGACAAAATAGATTTCTAAAATCTAGCCCTGTATTCAGTAAAGTAAGAATGCTTCTTTAACTATTTTGCTATGTATTTCTTTGCATTACAGAAAAATATATCAGGCTACAATTTCAGGTTTCGTTTCTATAAATAAAAATTCCTTACTATTAAAATTACTATTGGGCTGGATGTGGTGGCTCATGCCTGTAATCCCAGCACTTTGAGAGGCTGAGGCAGGAAGATTGCTTGAGCCCAGAAGTTCAAGACTAGCCTGGGCAACATGGTGAAACCCTGTCTCCACAAAAAATACAAAAAATTAACTAGGCATGATGATACGTGCCTGTAGTCCCAGCTACTTGAGAGGCTGAAGTGGGAGGATCACTTGAGCCCAGGAGGTCAAGGCTGCAGTAAGCTCCTGCACTTCAGCCTGGGCAAAAGGGCAAGATTCCGTCTAAAATAAAATAAAATTACTATTAATGTCAATACTGCTTGACTTATAATTTTAAAAAATAAACACACTGTATAAGTTCTGATAAAAGAAATATAATAAAAGTAGTTCTGCAACTTTAGATAAGCCAGTTAATCTCCCTGAGCCTCAATTTCCCCATTTGTTACAGAGTGGAGTTGAGCTATGTGATCACAAGATCTGGAACAGTGACTTTTCACCAGTAGGATATCATTAGGATCTATAAAAGTTACACATGGTTTGTATTTTTTAAATAATGAGGAAGATTGAAAATACTTCTTCAAACTTATACACAGAGGCTTTGGCTCTGTCATCTCTTGGTGGGAAATCTTAGAAGATACACCAAGAGTTGAACATAGTGGGATGTGATAGAAATGACTGAGTGGCACCAAATTTGATCTATCATTACTACAGATCTGTGACTTTGATGTCCATTACATAAGTGACCTAAATATATGTGTGCTTAATATAAAATAGATATAAAATAACACCTGATATTAATAATAACTACCATTTTAAGAGCTTTCTGTATGCTGGGGAAAAGGATAGAATACTTGAATAAAGTTTAAAAGACAAAACTATTAAAAATAATACTACCTACAATAATTCTAAGGAATATATAACAACTTAACTTTGACCACAAAGAAAAAAAAAACAAATACACTTTTACATTTTTATATTGCCTGTCCCTTAACCAATTGTCGTAGTTATTGTTCTTTTTGATAGTTTTGCCTTTTTAAAAAAAACTATTTTTCTCAGATGGAAGTCTTGCTCTGTCACCCAGGCTGGTGTGCATAGCATAATCTCAGCTCACTGCATTCTTTGCCTCCCAGATTCAAGTGTTTCTCCTGCCTCAGCCTCCCAAGTAGCTGGAATTACAGGTGCATGGCACCACACCTGGCTAATTTTTGACATTTTTAGTAGAGATGGGGTTTTGCCATGTTGACCAGGCTGGTCTTGAACTCACCCTCAGGTGATCCGCCTGCCTCAGCCTCCCAGAGTGTTGGGATTACAGGCATGAGCAACTGCGCCCAGCCAGTTTTATCTTTTAGTCTTCTTGCTTGAGATATAAATGGTTTACAGTAGTCTTAATTTGTCTGTATTCTTTCTTTTGCCAGTGAGTTTTATACGTATACCCATTAGCATCCTTTTCTTTCCTACGAAAGAACTCCCTTTAGCATTTCTTGTAAGATGGGTTTGGTGGTGATGAATTCTTTCAGCTTTTGATTGACTGGGAAAGTCTTTATCTTTCCTTCATGTTTGATGGGAAGCTTTACCAGATAGAGTGTTTTTGATTGACAGTTTTTTCTCTTCAGCACTGTGAATGTATTATCCCATTCTGTCTCTCATCCCACAGGGTTTCTACTGATAAATCCATTGAAAGCCATACTTGGGCTCTGTTGAATGTGATATATGTCCTCTCTCTTGATGTTTTGAGTATTTGTTCTTTGTATATGAGTTTTAACAATTTGATTATAATGTGCCTTGGGAAAATCCCCTTTGGATTGAATTTTATTTGTGACCACTCAGCTTCCTGTACATGAGTAAGTATAGTCTTTCTTTAGATTTGGGAAATTTTCAGCCGTTATTTCAGTAAATATCCTTTGTAGACATTTTTCTCTCTCATCTCCTTTGGAAATTCCTTTTATGTGAAGGTTACTTTGCTTGATGGTGGTCCATAATTCTCATAGGCCTTCTTCACCCTTTTTAAATTATTTTTTACTCTTTGATCTTCTGATTGAGTAATTACATGTGTTGTATCTTCAACCTCATTGATTCTTTCCTTTGTTTGAGCAAATCTGTTGATATCTTCTAATGAGTTTTTCAAGTTTGGTCATTGTATTCTTTATTTCTAGGATTTCTATTTGGTTTTCAAAATTGTTTCCATTTCATTTTAAAATTTCTACTTTTGTTCCTGGATTATTTTCCAAATTATATTTAGTTTTCTATTTATATTTTATTGTGATTCCCTGAACATCTTTAAAAGGATTGATCTAAATTATTTTCAGACATATCATAGATTTTTAATTTTTCTAGACCCTTTGTTAGTTTCTTTTGTTGGAGTTATATTTCCCTGAGTTTTCACAATCCTTGCACCTTTACAGTAATGCCTGTGCACTTAAGGAGACAGCCACCTCTTCAGCTATTGCAGGTGTTCTTTGGTGGTGTTAGATCTTTACTAATTAGTTTCAAATCTTAATTTCTAGCTTGTTATTCCTGTTCTGAGAAGAACTTATAGTGCATACCAGAACCAGAATGCTGCACTGAACCTAACTTTCTGCCCCACCATTATTTCCTGGTTTGGGAAGTTCTTATGGTGAACAGTGGAACTTAAATGCTACACTGGAACTAAATCGCAGCCCTGCCTTTGTTTCCCAGTCTGGTGAAAACTTACAGTGAGCACCAGAACTCTCATGCCATCCTTTTAGTTGTTCAGGCCAGGGGATGTCTTCAGACAAGCACCTGGGATTTATGGGGAATAGCACTAAGGATTGGGGCCTTCTAATGAATTGTGCCCCCGGTAGTGCAAGGTGCTGGCCAATCACTTTAGTATGGCATTACCACTGATCCGAACATAGAATGTCTACCAAGTTGCTGCAATCAGTGCCCTGCACTTTGGCCTCAACCCACCGCAGGAGGTTCACTCCTCTTGGCACTCCCACTGGTTCTTGTAGGGCAGGACCAAAGTGGGTTTCCCACAGAGATTCCCAGATCTGTGGAGAGATTGGATATCCACCTCCAATTCTCTCCTCTCATTCAGCAGCTGTGGGCTTAGGAAAATTTTCTGTGAGTGGCATTGGGGGGCTGGCTTAGGGAGAGGGTGGCACAGTCTAAAATTACTGTTACTCTTACCAGTTGTGATTTCTTTTGATTCTGTGGGCCCAGGGTGTTTCTTCATTTTTCCCTGAATTCTGGTAAATTCAGGGTGGTTCTCTTGTCTTTGAATAGTTTCTAATTATACTTTTGTTGTGTGAGTGATGCCAGGGGATCTTCTATTCTACCATTTTGCTAACATCTTCCCTTAAATGGACTCTTAAACTCTGCCGTGGCCCATTTCTTTCATGGATAATCATCTAATTGTTGTAGTGGTTTTTTGGTAATTTTTTTTTTGAAGGACAAAGACTGGTATTCTTTGCTATCTTGCTGATATCATCGATGAGTTTTATTTTGGATTATAAATATAACGCATAAATGTGAGAAAGGCAATGGGAAGTGGGACTGACAGAGGTGAAAATTTTGCATTTTTTATGCTTTTCTTGGAGGAAGTCATTATTACAGTTTGAAAACATTTTCATGTGTATATAAGTATGACCATAAATTTTTTTCCACATTGGCACATACAGAGTTATCTATTATTACCAACCACAGATTATTCTGTTTCATAAACTATAATTGGCAGGGCGCGGTGGCTCACGCCTGTAATCCCAGCACTTTGGGAGGCCGAGGCAGGTGGATCACGAGGTCAGGAGATCAAGACCACGGTGAAACCCCGTCTCTACTAAAAATACAAAAAAATTAGCCAGGCGTGGTGGTGGGCGCCTGTAGTCCCAGCTACTCCGGAGGCTGAGGCAGGAGAATGGCG
The DNA here is from genome assembly GCF_006542625.1 of Nomascus leucogenys. Lineage (NCBI taxonomy): Eukaryota > Metazoa > Chordata > Mammalia > Primates > Hylobatidae > Nomascus > Nomascus leucogenys. The sequence goes on from NC_044384.1 coordinate 133,358,258, forward strand.
TGAAGCCAGGAGGCAGAGCTTGCAGTGAGCGGAGATTGCGCCACTGCACTCCAGCCTGGGCAACAGAGCAAGACTCCGTCTCAAAAAAAACAAAAAAACAACAACAACAAAAAAAAACTATAATTTAAAAACAATTCTCTATTAAAAATATTTAGTTTCTATTTTTTGTCATTACATATTATACTGTAGTCTTTATACTTACACATTATTTCACAGATGTATTTGCTTCTATATAATGAATTCCTGTAAGTGAAGGTGCTGAGAAAGTGTCTACATATTTGTATAGCTATTGCCAGATTGCTCTGTAAAAGAGTTTACCAATTTTATTCTCTGACTAAAAGTGTATGAGGGTGCCTATTTTCCATATCCTTAGTAACAGTGAGTACAACTTCATACTCTTTGCCATATGATGGGCAAAAATTGTTGCTCTTGTTTTCATTTGTTTTTCTGTAAATATGAATGACATTGAAAATCTTCATGTTTAGTGGATATTGGTACTGTTTTTTCTCTTTAAACTACTTATTTACATACTTTTGACATTTTTATTAATTTACAAGTTAGTTACATATTAGGGAAATTATTCCTTTATCATATCGATTGCTATCACATATGTTGAAAATATACTTCCAGTTTTTCATTTATAGTTTGAATCTCTTCATTTTTTTACTGTAATTTCTTTCTGTATTCATGAGTGATATTTCTTGATAATCGATTTTTGTGATTTTTTTCTTCCTTTTTAAAAATTTCAACTTTTGTTTTAGATATAGGGAGTATGTGTGAAGGTTTGTTACGTGGAAATACTGTGTTAAGCTCAGGAGTATGGATCCTGTCACCCATGTAGTGAACATAGTACCCAATAGGTAGTTTTTAACCTGCTCCCTTCCCTTCCCCATCTAGTAGTCCACAGTATCTATTGTTCCTATATTTATATCTACGTGTGCTCAATGTTTTGCTCCCACTTGTAAATGAGAACATGAGTTTTCTGTTTCTGCATTAATTCACTTAGGATTATGGCCTTCAGTGTCATCCATGTTGCTGCAAAAGACAGCATTTTATTTTTTTTTGTGACTGTATAGTATTCTTGGTGGATAGGTCCCTTGGTGGATAGGTCCCATATTTTCTTTATCCAGTCCACCATTGATGGTCACCTGGGTTAATTCTTGTCTTTACTGTTGTGAATATCACAGTCATGAATATACAAGTACATGTGGCTTTTTGGTAGAATGATTTTTTTTTTTGGTTATATAACCAGTAATAGGATTGCTGGGTTGAATGACAGCCCTGTTTTAAGTTCTTTGAAAAATCTCCAGACTGGTTTTCATAGTGGCTGAACTAATTTACATTTTCACCAACAGTGTACAAGCATTCCCTTTTCTCTGAAGCCTCACCAACATCTGTTGTTTTTTTAAACTTATTAATAATTACCATTGTGACTGGTGTTGATATCTTATTGTGGTTTTGACATGCATTTCTCTGGTGATTCATGATGCTGACGATTTTTCAGGTTTGTTGGCTGCTTGTATGTCTTCTTTTGAGAAGTGTCTGTTCATGTCCTTTGCCCATTTTTTATGGAGTTATTTGTTTTTGCTTGTTGTCTTGTTTAAGTTTCCCGTAGATTTTGGATATTAGGCCTTTGTTGGATACATAATTTGCAAGTATCTTCTCCCATTCTATAGGTTGTCTGCTGTGATACTGTTCATAAGTTGTTAAAGTTTTAAGTTTTCAAGTTGATATTAATCTTTTCTTATATAATTTTTACCATGTTTTAAAATTTTCTTTATCTCATTATTTTCAGCACATTCATTTGTATTCCTTTATGATTTCATTTTTACAGGTAATCTTTTTTATCTATCTGGAAAGTTATTTTGAAACTTTTTGGACTCCATCTCATTCCATTCCCTAAAAGCTAGCCAATTACCCAATACCACTTATTGAGTCATCTGTCTTTCCCAGATTGTTATGAAATGTGATTTTTATTCTGCTGTAAATTCTTCCATATATTTAGATATATTTCTCTTGTACTTAAAAAGAAATTTGTTTTTCTTTTTGTACCAGCACAAAGTTTTTTTAGTTACCTAGCTTTATAACAAGTTTTAATATCTGAGAGGCCTGTTTTGAGTTCTGTTTGAACAGGAGTGCTTTTTGCATCCTGTCAGACTTGCAGGGTGAAGTCAGAAGATTTAGCAGGCAGTCAGAAAAATGAGTCTTAATCTTTGAAGAGAAATCCAGAGTAAGATAATACAGTGAGAGCCATCAGTTTGTAGGTAATAGAAAAATCCATGAGAGTGGATGAGAATTCACTGAGAGAAATTCTGAGGAAGATGTAAACTTGGAGTCTTTCTATGTAATGGATTTTTTTTCCACACATGTAAGCATTTCTGTTAAATGTTTGTTGATTCTTAAAATTTATTTGCTTTTAAAAATGTCTACCAACAGGAGAGACAATATAGTAATGTGTTCATCTAGAGTTGAAAATCAGAAAATCAGTGAATATTAAGTAGAGGTTAGGACTCTTCATACTTGAAACTTTAAAGCAATGACTTTTAAGTTTTATTGTGACCTCTGTGATAGCATGGGAAAGCTGATTTGGGTGTGAGTGTGTGGGGCGGGGGCGGTTAATCTTGCTCTTCATTAATCTGAACTCTTAGAGGTCAGAAACTATCTTGTTAATTTTTTAATCCTGAAAGCAAAAAAGGTGCTCAATAAATGTTACAATATAATCAGATATACCAAGCTCCCTAAGAGTAGGCCAATAATCTTGTTTTATTGAACCATACAGGCAGGAGGCAAGTTTCTTTAGTTGTAATAATCTTAGCTTTAATGTGGACATTGCCAGCTCTTTTAGATCCAAATTGTCTTTGCTTAGACTGATAACTTGTGGATCACTTGTGAATTAATGAGCTGCTATAATTAATTATTCTAAATCAGCTCAAGGGCAGACCTTGTATATGGGGACTGCTATTGTAAAACCAAACAAAACAAAAAAAACCTCTAGCAGACAGAAGTTTGCTGGTTTTGGAGAATTAGGCTATTAAAAAATGCTACCTTTTTACTTTTTAAATTGAGAAAGATGTTTCATCCATAGGATGTAAGGCAAGTCTATTTATACATACATTATCTCACACACATCTCACATCCTGGCCTTTACAAGTGTTGCCTAGTAAGGAGGAGGGGAAGGCAGGTGTCCTCCAGGGAGAAAAAGTGCTGGCATATTGTAAGAGCTATCATCAGAGTCGGGCTACTTTTCCTTTCTAGGTGAGTTTCTTGCTGATGTTACCCTTTGTCCATGCTCAGATTTTAGGAAATAGAGTATAAAATTGATTTTCATCAAGGATTACCTTTTCCTCTAAAGTGAAAAATAGACCTCTTGTTTTATTCCACACATTTTTTAAATTCTTGGGTCTGGATTAGTAGCTCAGAGCTCACAGGGTTGAGGGAACATAATTGAGAGACTAAAATGGTGAAGAGCAAAATGTCATTATCAGGTTTGAGGATGGAGTTGAAGAAGACTTCATTGTTTCCAAAACCCATTTTTCAAAAATAATTTGTAAAAGTTTACAATAATTTTGTATCTCCTTTGACTCTTTAATCAGCAATAATGACTAAATCATTCATGTCTTTGAACAGTAATTACAAAATATTTTGACATAGTTATCCATTACAGAAACCATAGTGTCTGAGAATGACTGATTAAATAGTAGGAATTTCAAGAAATCCGTGGGTCACCTAGACAGCATATATCACTTTAAAGGGAAAAAGTTATTTCATGTACTTATTCAAATCCATTAAAATAGGTGTTTCTGTGTTGTAGTTTGTATTCATTGGTTTTATAAAACAAAGCTCTTCCTTTCCATTGATCAATATTTGAGATTCTTCTGGATGTTTGATCAGTGAGGCTCTCAGTAACAAAGAGAATTTATCTGTGGATTCTAAAATAGTTCTGTTTTCCAAATATTTGATGCTTCTCAGTTTTATGTAAAATGTCAAACAGAATAATCTGGTTTTGGCCAATTCGAGTTTGGAAAGAACTAAATATCATAGAAGTTAGTCCTAAGTATTACATCACCCATACAGGATCCCTTTTTGAATTTTTGCTTCAGGTTATGGACTCATCCTGTATCCCAAAATATACAAAGCTAAAGCACCTAGCACACTGTCTGTCATAAAGTAAGCTCTCAAAATTAATGTCTTTCACTGAAAATTTAAAAGATATTTTAAGGGGAAAGAAACTAACATTTATATGGGGAAAATGATGAGGGATACTAGGAGACACTTGCGGGTATTGTAAAGTGACTTTCATTATAAGTAATCAACTTTTATTGTTGTATTTCAGTCAGGAGGAGGGTGTAGAACACTGATGCATCAAAAATGTACACACACACACACACACACACACACACACAGAACCACCAGAAGTTATTGTCTTTTTCCATATTTTTTTCTCTCTAAATTTCAGAGCACTGATGGTTAAATGCTTTAGATTAAGTGACTCATAAGCTTATTCTGCCAGATTTGGATGGTTGAGAGCCTCTACAGTTTTGTTAATGAGTGTCTGCACAGCAGCTCCCATGCCATTTGCCAAGAAGTAACAGACACTGGCTATTAAGGTAAAAGGTATCTGTATTGGCTTATGAAATCCCAGCATGCATATTTCTCTAAACATCTTTTACAAAAGACTAAGAAATATCGTGTTACATGCCAAGTGCAGGGCTCTTAAAGTTTTTAATAGATGTGAGAAATGTGCTCCCACTGACGGAGGGGTCGGGTTTCTACAGTGTCATATCATAGGTAATTTCAGGGTGAGAAAAGGAGTGGAAATGAGTGCTCGCTTCTGCCTGGGAGGCAGATGATGTGGTTGCAGCACAGGGTGTAGGAGGTGGAGAGGGAAGAAGATGTCGAATGAGGAGAGCAGAGTGCCGGGAAAGGACCTCAGTAGATGACAGAGCAGTGACATTTCTTCTTTAGAAACCCTGAGTTGTCAAACATTCAAGAGAGGCAGCAATGTCTAGATAGATTTATAGAAAGTTTCTGTAAGGTCTGTATTATTTAAAATCCCTGGATGTCCCCCATTAGAAGACACACAATAAAATTCCACTGTATTTTTCAAGATTGCCAAACTGTGCTTTCCCATATGGCCTCTGTGCAAAGACAGAACCAAGTGCACTTCTTGGGGTTAGAAGGGTAATACTTTAAAGCATCTTGTTTAGGCCAGGCATGATGGCTCATGCTTGTAATCTTAGCATTTTGGGAGGCTGAGGTGGGCAGATCACTTGAGCCCAGGAGTTCGAGACCAGCCTGAGCAACGTGGCAAAACGCCATCTCTACAAAAAATGCAAAAATTAGCTGGGCATGGTGGCTACATGCCTGCCATCCCAGCTTCTTGGGAGGTTGAGTTCGGAGGATCGCTTGAGCCCAGGAGGTTGAGGCTGCAGTGAGCTGAGAATGCACCACTGCACTCCAACCTGGGTGACAGAGCAAGACCCTGTCTCAAAAAAAATAACAAAAATAAAAATTAAAGTGTCTTTTTTAGAGGCCATGATGGTTAATTTTATGTGTCAACTTGACTGGGTCATTGGGTGCCCAGATTAAACATTAATTCTAAGTGTGTCTGTGAAGGTGTTCTCATATGGGAAATAAGGTTTAATTTATTCAGTCCATTGAGGGCCTGAATAGAACAAAAGGTGGAAGAAGGAGGAATTTCCCCCTCCCCACCTTGTTTTCTGCCTTACCACTTGAGCTAGGACATCTCATCTCATCTTCTCTTGCCCTTAGACTGAGATTTATAACATCAGCTCCCCTAGTTCTCATGCCTTTGGGCTTGATTGAATTCACCACTGTCTTTCCCGAGTCTCCAGTTCACAGATGGAAGATCATGTGACTTCTCAGCTTCTATAATTGCACTTTCTCATTATTTATCCTCTACATCAGATATAGATATCTGTTTAATTAAGGACTCATGGACAAAGGTAACAGAGAGAAGATGGCAGAGATGTTATCTACAATGTCCGAAATTAATGAAAAACTGGTTTGTGTGATATGCAAGATACTCCTTGCCATCAACAAGAATAAGACAGAAGTCCTAGGAGTAGAAGGCAAGAATATAAGTAGACAAATTACAGAAATGGTTGCAAGCATATGAAGAGAAGTCTAATGTATTAGTAATTATAGAATTGCTGATTCAAACAGCAATTAGGTATTATTTTTCTCCCGTAAGACTGGCAATATATTAAAAAGTTGGATAAGGGCATAGGCACCCTCACCCGTTTATCCACTACTTGTGGGAATGTGGGAAGTAGACTTGGCATCCATTCTGCAGAGTGAGCTAGAAATATGGCGGCAAATAAACACACACACACATATACACGCACACACACACTCACAGACCTGGGTGAGAATTTATTTGTAATGTATCTTGGAGTGATTATATATAATATATTACAGATTACAGCAATTATGCTTCCAAGATACATTACAAATAAATTCCCACCAGGTCCATATGGGATCATGAAGCTGTTCATTTATAGCAATGTTTGTGGTGGCAGAGAGTTGGAGGCAATCAGGGAGAGTAGGTAGAGAAAATTGATGCTTGCATACCATAGAGTTAGTAGTAACAGATTAGATGTACACAAAGCCATATGGATTAGAGTTTAAAACTATTGTGTTAAGTGAAAGAGTATGAAATAGAATGAGATCCATTTATGTAAGTTTAAAATACATGCCTACAAATACACACATGTGCATATACACACAAACAACATGCATTTCATGGCTAAAGTTTTACAGGGATAAACCCCAGCCATTTAGAATGAACAAATGAACAATATTTAATTTCAAAGAGTGAGATTTATAACAGCTTGACATTTTAGCGCTTACTGAACTTTTCTCCATCTCCCTTGGGAGGAGTCTAGTTGCAGATTAGAGCGACAGCTCTGTGCACTGATCTAAGCTAAGACATTGGTCTTGTATCTCTATTTTCAAAGTGTCTGTGTAAGAACCTGTCCAGACAGTAGGGAAACAAGGAAAGAAAAAATAATTAAATAAAAATGTTCTATTTAGCACTTGGGCAACCCAGTATATCTATATATCACATCGTGCATACAAAATTTATAGAATTTGTTATGATTACCACAATTAATGCCATAACAACCTGGGATAGATTACAGCATTTGGCAGTGGAAGTCTCTCCTGTATCAGGACTCAAACTATAGTATTTCACAAATACGGTTTTGTTGTTGTTGTTGTTGTTGTTCGTTTGTTTTGTTTTTTGAGATGGAGTCTCGTTCTGTCGCCCAGGCTGGAGTGCAGTGGTGCTATCTTGGCTCACTGCAACCTCCGCCTCCTGGGTTCAAGCAATTCTCCTGCTTCAGCCTCCTGAGTAGCTGGGATTACAGGCGCCCACCACTGCTCCAGGCTAATTTTTGTATTTTTAGTAGAGATGGGGTTTCGTCTTGTTGGCCAGGCTGGTTTCAAATCCCTGACCTCAGGTGATCTGCCTGCCTCGGCCACCCAAAGTGCTGGAATTACAGGCATGAGCCACTGTGCCCAGCCAAATATTTTTTTAAAATCACTTTTATTTAGCTTCTATAATAAATAAAGCTATAATCAATAATGGGTACATATAGACATAGAGTGTGGAATAATAGACCTTAGAGATTCAGAAGGAGGGATGGAAAGAGGGTAAGGGATGAGAAATTACTTAATATAGCCAATGTACATTATTCAGATGATGGTAACACTAAAAGCCCAGACTTCTGCACTATGTAGCAATATATCCATGTAACAAAACTGCATCTGTACCCCTTAAATTTACACCAATAAAAATAAATCACTTTTTAAATTATCACACACCAATGAAGGGTTCTATGTGCTGTAATTTTTCTTATACTGTGTTGCTGCTCCCAGTTTTCCCAAGATGTGATTATTGTAGTTTTAATTTTTTTAAGATTTGTCTTCTCAGAACACAGAATGCCTTTGTTAATCTTATTTAGATATCAACATAAAGAACTTTCTAAATTTCTTATTAAACTAGTTGTAAGCTCACTTTTAAAATTGTAAAAGCAACGTGTTTCTCATTATAGAAAATGTAGAAAAGTGTAGGAAGAATATAAAAATTACCTATGATCTCACTATTCAGGACAGCTACTTTGAACATTTGATGAATATATATATGAATTATCCTTTTTTTTGATGCCATTACAGAACTGGGATCATACCGTATTGTAGTTATTTACTTACTTATACAATGGTTTTCTTCCAGAAATGTTTTAATTTGGCTTATATAAATATACACAAATAAAATTTAAAAAATGAGTGGAAGAGAAAAGAGGATGATAGGAAAAATGAGACTAGGGAAGGTAAGAGAAAGTCAGGTGTGAGATTAGAATACAATGCATAATGAGCTCCAGTATGTTTGGGAGAAGTGGAGCACACATTCGGCTCTGAGTCTGCTAGCAGCAAATGTTAAAATCCAGGGCATGATTTCTAGAGTCCATAAAATATATACTGCCACGAAATCAGATGATGCATAGCTCTTGCTGACAGTGGGCCTAAGGAACCTCTCTCTCAAATCATAATCAGTAGACAAAGAGTAAGATAGTGAACAAGAGCCTCCTTAATGTTTTCCCAGTAATTACAACACTCTCCTTCTTGGGGCTTGGGAGAATATCTTTGCAAAATCTATATCTGATAAGGGGTTAACATTCAAAACACGCAAGGAACTTAAACAGTTCAATAGCAAGAAAACAAATAACCCAGTTAAAGATTGGCACAGTACCGGAATAAATATTTCTTAAAAGAAGACATACAAAAGACCAACAGGTATATGAAAATATGCTCAACATCACTAATCATTAGAGCAATACAATCAAAAACACAATGAGATAGCACCTTGCACCTGTTACAATGGCAATTATAAAAAAGACAGAGGAAGCTGAGGCAAGAAGATTGCTTGTTCCCAGGCGAGTGAGGCTTCCATAAGCTATGATCATGCCACTGCACTCCAGCCTGGGCAACCGAGTGACAACATATCAAAAAAAAAAAAAAGAAAAGAAAAAAACTAGGACAAAAAATAACAAGTGTTGGTGAGGATGTGGAGGAAAGGAAACCCTTGCACACTGTTGGTGGGAATTTAAAATTATTATACCCTTTATAGAAAAAAGCATAAAAGTTCTTCAAAAAAATTAAAAATAGAATTAACATATGGTCTAGCCTTCCTACTACTGCATAGATCTTCAAAGGGAATGAAATCTGTATGTTGAAGATACATTTGCACTGTACTCATATTTATTGCAGCATTATTCACAATAGCCAAGATAAGAAATGAAAAGTATCCATTAACAGATGAATGATAAAGAAAATGTGGTATACATATGCAAGGGAACACTATTCTGTCATAAAAAGAAAAGTAATTTTGTGACTTGCAACAACATGGATGAACCTGGAGGACATTATGTTAAGTGAAATCATCCATGTACAGAAAGACAAATACTGCTTCATCTCACTCACTTGTAGAATCTAAAAATTGTGATCTGGTGGAAGTAGGGAGTAGAATGGTGGTTGCCTGAGAATTGGGCAGTTGTGGTTGGGAGTTGAGAAGATGCTGGTCAAAGGATCCAAAATTTCAGATAGACAGGAGGAATAAGTTCAAGAGATCCATTGTACAACTTGGGGACTATAGTTGGTGATATGGTTTGGCTCTGTGTCCCTACCCAAATCTGGTGAAATTGTAATCCCCGAGTGTCAAGGGAGGGACCTGGTGGGAGGTGATTGGATCATGGGGGCAGTTTCCCTATGCTGTTCATGATGGTGAGTGAGTTTGCATGAGATCTGATGGTTTAAAAGTGGCAATTTCCTCTGTGTGCTTCTTCTCCCGCCTCCTTATCCAGAAGGTACTTGCTTCTTCTTCCCCTTCTGCCATTTGTAAGTTTCCTGAGGCCTCCCTAGCCACGCAGAACTGTGAGTCAATTAAACCTCTTTCCTTTACAAATTACCCAGTCTCAGGCAGTTCTTTACAGCAATGTGAAAACGGACTGTTACAGTTAGCAACAATATATTGTGTTATCGAAAAATGCTAAAAGATTAGATTTTAAATGTTCTCACCAGAAAAATGACTTTGTGAAGTAATGACATGTTAATACTGCTTCTCAGAAATGTATATGCATTTCAAAACATCATGTTGTCAGTGATAAAAACATATAGTTTTATTTGTAACACAATTTTATTTGTCAATTAAAGTAAATAAATAAATAATGTGTGGGGGCTGGTACCACAACATCTAGGACATAGGAGCTCTGTATCAAGGGTTCCTGCTTTATTACTTTGCTTATTATCACTGCATTATAACTTTGCAAAATATAGTTGTGTGTTTTCCAAACTGAAAATCCCGATTAAGCAACTGAATTTGTCCTTGAAGAAAAAATAACTGCTAGTAATATCGTCAGAAGCCAGACCCAAAAAGGCTTCATAAAACCTATTTAATCCTTTTAAATGAAAATGTATTTAAATATATAACTTCATGTATTCATTTGAAATAAGCTGCTAACTCTAAATTAATTTAAATATTCCCAACTACACTCCTGTAAATTGTACAGAGCAAATTTTATTTTTTACCTATCATTATTTTCTGCTGTATTTCACACTTAAGCCAATGCTCTGATTTCAATTTTACTCAATAAATATTTGTGACTGGAGGTATGTTTTCAATCACCACCCAGGGTAATATGGTAAATGTCAGTTGTCCCTAGTTCAAGTGGACTTTGAGACTATATTATCTCTCATCAGCTATTCTTCTTTAGTGAAATACCCTCAGAGAAGGTTGCATATTAAAAAACAATGTATCCTTCCTCAGGCAGATTTATGTTTTTTATAGAACTTATTTGTATTTTTACTTCTGTATTTTTATTCTCTTCCCCAAGCAAAGTGATAAATTTAATAAATATTTAAAAACTCCATCAATTACCTCCCCTCCTGTATATTCAATTGCTCTTTCTTTTATTCTCATCAATATTGAAATGGCTGCAGTATCTTCTGTGTCTCTTGCCCTTATTCACTCTCTCCTTACAATTTGCAGCCAAAGATCTTCCCACTATCCTATTACTCTAAGGGAAGAGACCACTCCTCATGTTGTCTTATGCCTAATTTCTGCCTCCAAAGAAAGAAGAAGTAAAAACTAAAAGGCAAAAATAAAATCCACAAGCAGACAGCCTGGCACCACACCCTGGGCCTGGTAGTTAAATATCAAACTCTGACCTAATTGGTTATGTTATCTATAGATTACAGACATTGTATAGGGGAAAGCCCTGTGAAAATCCCTGTCCTGTTCTGTTCCGATCTAATTACCAGGGCATGCAGCCCCCAGTCATGCACCCCCTGCTTGCTCAATCGATCACGACCCTCTCAAGTGGACCCCCTTAGAGTTGTGAGCCCTTAAAAGGGACAGGAATTGCTCAGTGGGGGAGCTCAGCTCTTGAGACAGGAGTCTTGCCAATGCTCCTGGCCAAATAAACTGCTTCCTTCTTTAACTCAGTGTCCGAAGGGTTTTGTCTGTGGCTTGTCCTGCTACAACTCAACTTGTATTTTTCATTCCACTGCAATTCTGCCTGTGCTCCTTCACCAAAAACAATTTGCTAATTAAAAAAATAAAAATTTAATAACTAAACTTATTCTTTTTATAATTTGTAAATTTAAGTAACTGTAAAAAGAACACCTGTATACACTTCACATTCGCCAGTTACTAACATTTTGTCACATTTACTTAACCTCTGTCTCTTCATTTTTCCCAAATATTTTTTTTTTGAGACAAAGTCGCACTCTGTCCCCCAGGGTGGAGTACAGTGGTATGATCTCGGCTCACTGCAAGCTCCAACTCCCTGGTTCAAGCAATTCTCCTACCTCAGCCTCCTGAGTAGCTAGGATCACAGGTGCCCACCACCACGCCCGACTAATTTTTGTATAGTAGAAATGGGGTTTCACCATGTTGGCCAGGCAGGTCTCAAACTCCTGACCTTAGGTGATCTACCCGCCTTGGCCTCCCAAAGGGCTGGGATTACAGGCATGAGCCACCACGCCAGGCCTCAAGTATCATTTAAGAATAAATTGCCAACATCAGGACACCTCACTTCTTAATACTTTGGGTATTAAGAATAGAGGCGCAGTTTCACCTAACGATTATAACGATTACAATTTGCATATGCACAAAATTAATAATTCTATAATAGAAACTAAAATGTAGTCTTTATTCAAATTTTCCTAATTGTTACTAAAATATCTTTAGAGCCATTTAGGTTTTGGTTTATGCTTTCATTTAATCATAGCTTTTCAATCTCTTTTAATCTACAACATTCAATTACCTTTTATTATTTTTGTTTTGAGTTGATCTTTTTGAAATATCCAGGCCTTTTCCTGTATAATGTTTTGCATTCCAGATTTGTCATATCCTCTAGGGTGGCGGGGAGGACAAACGAATTATTTATCCTGTGTGGCAGGCAATGCATTATTTACTTCATTGAATGAATGCCTCTTGGTCTTTCAGATAGCTAGCGTAACGATTCCCAGGTCTCAGAGTACCATATTCTCCCTAAAATTTTCAGGATACCCTTCCCATTATTGGGAGATAAAGCTCCAGAGAGCCCCCAAATGGTAAATGCATGAATACCTGTAGTTGATAGTAATTATGGGGCACCATTCTGTATAAAGATGTTTCTTTTCCATTTCCCCCCATTCTACCAGTAAGGAACACTTAATTATAACCAGGTGTGATGATGTGTGCCTGTGGTCATAGCTATTTGGAAGGCTGAGGTGGGTGGATCACTTGAGCCGAGGTTACAGGGTTACAGAGAGTTATGGCCATGCCACTGCACTCTAGCCTGGGTGACAGAGTGAGCAAGCCCCTATCAAAAAAGAAAACACACACACACACACACACACAAAACCTTAATTAGATGTTAATATGACTTTAATGATTTTGATTAAAATGCTGATAATCTCGTTTTCAACAATAAAATTGTGCCCCCTGTAGACTCTGTGTTGTCAGGGAAAGGGAGGGTAACAGGTGAATCATAAAAAATGAAGAAACACAAAACCATGTACAGAATAAATTTTGAATACCAAAAGATTTCCATCAAATTCAACATATTGACATTGATGAAGCACTTACTACGTGCCATGCTTTGTGGTTGTGGACACATAGATAAGCAAGAAGTGATAGCTGTCCTCTGGGGACTTGCAGTCCGGTTACATACACAAGTAATTTCGTACAAGCCAGTCCCTAATAAAGCCCTATAAAGACACAAATTGTAAAGAACAAGACAGGAGAGGGAGCTCTGCTATATTCATAGTGACCCTGAGGGCCTGATGGAGGACAGCAGGTGAACCAGGCCCTATTGGGCATTCGAGATCTTGCCTGAAATTAACACTAGGGGATGGACAGGGAGGACCATTAAAAATTCCATATTCCACTGGCAAAAGTAAGTGCCAAGTATATTTCACAAAGAGGCAAAATTCTGCTTAAAGGAGTATTAAGGAATAAATATAACATGGAGGTGGGTATTTTTCATCTGGGTTCTTTCAGTGCTATGGGGGTGACTGGTTCCTCAGTATTTATAGGGCATGCATTGGCAAATTTCTACATAGATTTTTAGCCAACCTGTATCTGGTGGTTGACACCAGGATCATAGGAATGGTTTGCATATTTCTAGCAATACACAATTTCGACTTTGTAGCCTGTTGTTCCTTAATTCTGCTCATGCAACCCAGCTCTAGGGTCTGTAGTTGAGCCATGAATTTACAAGCTGCTCTCGGCAAGGGATGTTTAATTGTCCTACGGGGAGGTCCCCTGCCTGATGTCTGTGTTCAGACACTAGGTAAATAAAATCTCTGAATATTGATGAGTAGAAATTACTCTATTAATAATGGAAAAAGGAAACAGCAAGATCACTCATGTGAAAAGAGAGAGCACACTTCACTGAAATCCAAGCTCTTGTGACCATGCTTAGCCATCCCTGATTGTTTTGTGGGAGAGCGGTGAACCCAGTACTAGAGGATGGAGACATTCTGTCACAGAGAATGCAGCTGGGGAAATGATTAAAATTACTGTGTGGGTGGCAAAGGAAGGGAAGCCTTTGTTAAGGCGAGAACAGTCAGTATTTTAATACTGCTACTCTTGCACCAGGAAGCCAAGAATTCCCACTGGCTCTGCCGTGTGAGATAACAGACAGGATGCTTGAACACCCTTGGAGTGGAATGAATGGGGAGTTGTTGGAAGACAGCTGTTCCCAATGTGGGGACAGCTCTTGAGCATCATCCTCCTTTCACCACTTTTGGCATCGGAATCTCTGCTGGAGAGAATGGTGAGGACCCTGCCTGAAAGGAGTCTAAGTTACAGGCGCTCAAAAATGTTTATTGTGTGCTCACTATGGGCTAACACTATGATCATCAGTGGGAATATAGTGATGAATAAGATAGGCCCAGTCCTTGCCCCCTTGGGATTCTGGGAAAGATAGAAAAGTAAACAAGTCAAAATCAAGTAAACAAAGATGAACTACAAAAGGACTTATTAAGAAGATGACGTGGAGGCTCAGGTGAGGGTATCTAATCAAGTGTATGTGGGGTGGGGAGGAGAAGGGAAGGCAGTAATAGGCAGGGAAAGCTTCCCTGGGAAGGAATGACTAAGCTGCAACCTGAAGAATAAACAGAAAGCAGGAAATGGTATGAAGACAGAGTGTTCTAAGTAGAACAAGTCTAAGGCCATGGTATGATCTGATGCACAATTTTATTTATTTTTATTTTTTAATTATAGGTTTATGGGGCACACGTGCAGTTTTGTTTCATGGATATATTACATAGTGGTAAAGTCTAGGCCTTTAGTGTAGCCATCACCCAAATAGTGTACGTTTTACCCATTAAGTAATTTCTCATTTCTACCCCCACGTCGTTTTACCCTTCTGAATCTCCCAGTCTGTCATTCCACTCTGTGTTCAAGTATGCACATTACTTAGCTTCCACTTATAAGTGAGAATATGTGGCATTTGACTGTCTGTTTCCGAAATAGTTCACTTAAGATAACGGCCTCTAGTTCCATCCATGTTGCTACAAGTTCCATCATGTCTGTTGCCAAAAAAGACATGATTTTATTCTTTTTTTATGGCTGAGTAGTATTCCACATGTATGTGTGTATATGTATATATCTCACATTTTTTTATCCACTCATCTATTGATGGACACTTAGGTTGATTCCATATCTTTGCTTATTGTGAATAGTGCCACAGTAAACACACTAGTGCAGATATCTTTTCGGTATAATGATTTCTTTCCTGTTGGGTAGAAACTCAGAAGTGGAATTGCCGGACTGATAGTAGTTCTATTTTTAGTTCTTTGAGAAATCTCATTACTGTTTTGCATAGAGGCTGCTCTAATCTGCATTCTCACCAACAGTGTATAAGCTTCCCTTTTGCTTCATCATACACAATTTCCTACAATTTATTCTGCCTGAGGAATGGAGAACAAATGAAATGGGACCAGAGTGGGAAACCAAGCCAGGAGACTGTTATAATTGCTCAAGCGGAAGATGGTTGTAAAGGCAGCACTGACATCTTGCCCTTAGACTAACCGTATCCACCATTTTGGTAGTAAAGAGTACCATGTATCTTGCGGGGAACAACACGCACTGTGGCCTGGTGGAGGATGGGGATGGGGAAGGGAGAGCTTCAGGAAGAACAGCTAATGGATTCCGGACTTAATACCTAGGTGATGGCATGATATATGCAGCAAACCACCATGGCACACATTTACCTGTGTACAAACCCGCACGTCCTGCACATGTACCCATGAACTTAAACTAAAATGTAAAGAACAAAAAAAGCATCAAGTGTCATTGCTTAGAAGTTTTGCACCTGATGTAAATTTTATTTTATTAACTTATTTTTTTGTTTGAAAGGTGTCTCACTCTGTTGCCCAGGGTGGAGTGCAATGTTGTGATCTCGGCTCACTGCAACCTTTGCCTCCCAGGTTCAAGGGATTCTCCTGCCTCAGCCTCCTGAGTAGCTGGGACTATAGGTGCACACCACCACGCCCAGCTAATTTTCTTTCTTTCTTTTTTTTTTTTTTTTTTTATTTCTAGTAGAGAAGGGGTTTCACCATGTTGGCCAGGCTGGTCTGGACCCAATGTAAATTTTATTAAAATTCACACAATCATGATGTAAACAGAATTATAGACTAACATATACAAATTGAGCTGTAGATATTGCTTGCTTGCTTTATTCAGGAAGCCACTTCTTTTGAAGGTCTGGCCCCCTTGCAATGCAACTAAAATTTTCCCCAAAATTGTTTATAATTTTTCTTTGAGAATAATTATGTTTTGTACTTGGCGGTGAGCACTGATACAGAGAGCTGTTTTGAAAACGTCTACAAAGTTTTCTTATTGGCTGGGTGACCAGGAAAGGGAGGAAGTTAAGCATGACCCCAGGTTTCTGAGTATGGCAGTCTATGATAGGGGCCCCAGGGCAGAAGCAACTCCAGATTGGAGGCCTGGGACAGGATTGCAGGAGATTCTTGAATGTATGAAAGAAGAAAGATTGTTTATCTGGAGGACAAAAAGTTCCTCTTATTGCTGATATGACCCAGATAGGAAAGAGCCTGGACAATATCAAAGAGAAAAAAGGAATATGGCAGTGAATTTAAAATTGACCTTCACCTCATGAAACAAACATAGCTCCATGGATTTTTCAGTCAGTGTTGACCCAGAAATCATGCAATTCAAACCCTTTATTTAACTGGTGAGCAGGAAGCCTGCGGAGGTTAAGTCAGTTGTGCAAGGTCAGGTAGCTAAGAGAACTTAATTTCTTATGTCAAGTAATTGCAAAACAGCATCAGTTGCTTGGCATATGTTTTGTGTACCCTTCTGTATACACAAAGTAACTGCAATTTATACTTTGTTAAAATCTGTTTTTAAATTTTCTTTTCTATTAATGGAATACATTTCTGAAATTTCAACACATTTTCCTTCATTACCATTTGTGTCTCTGCCATGAGGATCTTCCCACTATTTAGTCATTCATACATTTACTGATCAGGGAGATTTTTTATTGCTCTTTAAAAATTCGACAAAAGGTAACTGTATTATGCAATAATGTGGGTACTCTAAGTCCTTGATGTTAGGAGCCCTTTCATTCTCTTCTTCATGCCTTTTCTCTTTTATTGTTCCTCTACTCCAGACAAATCAAAACAAAGCATGTTCACACCCAGGCCAGACCAATAAGTTAGGGTAAACCGTGTGTGTGTATGTGTTTGGTGTGTGTGTGTGTGTGTGTGTGTGTCTGTGTGTAGTCAGTGTTTAACAGAGTCTGACTGTGCTTCATGGGGAAGTAGAGAAGAGCCATCAGGGGCCCCATGAACCTCTCCTCTCCTGTCCAGCACAGTTCCATTCTTGCCTCAAATATGAACACCTGTTCAGCAAAATAACAATCTTGCCATTAATCGGAGCCATCCTCCTTAGAAAGCAGTTTGTGTTTCTAAGTGTTCCCCTTGGGGATTTCAACCTTTCAATTCTCTCACGGAGAGAGCTTCTAGTGATTTTAATTTCCCCCACCTTTTCATGTTCCCAGTGTCTCACCCTTAAATCTCTGGTCCCAGGGTGCTCAGGACTCCTGGACGTGGCCTTCCGAGGGTCTGTCCTCTAGAGAGGAACCATTCATCACTCTCTAGCAGTATTTCTTTTTCTTCAGGACACCACTGTCAGTTAGATATAGAATTAAGTGATCTAATTAAATACCCAATACTTTGTTTTTAACCCTCTTGCTTGTAATTATTGTATTTTGTCTGTTTTGAATCCTGGACCTTGAACTTTGTTAACACCTATGTTGTTCACTACTGTACCCCAGCAGCTGGCAAAGTACTTGACTGCTGGTTGATGGTAATATCTGCTGCAACAGTGAATTAATTAAGTTGATCCAAAGAACCAATAATGTGTTATTCATTATAGGAAATAGGGTTAGGTTCATCTGTGAATGACAACATCTAAGAAGACTGTGGCTTACATAAGATGAAAGTTTATTTCTTTTTTATCCAAAATGATGAAAATAGATGGTCTGTGCCTGTACGGTAGCTTTACTAAGTTCTCAGGGACCCAGAATCCTTCTATCTTGTGGCTCTGCAACCCTCAGTATGTGGCTTCTGCCACATAGTCCAAGATAGCAGTGTGAATTCCAGCTATCATACCTGCTTACAGCTGTAAGGAATGGGGGCCTTGTATTAGTCAGCTCTCATGCTGCTATGAAGAAATACCTGAGACTGGGTAATTTACAAAGGAAAGAGGTTTTATTGACTCACAGTTCAGCATGGCTGGGAGGTGTCAGGAAACTTACAATCATGGTGGAAGGGGAAACAAACATGCCCTTCTTCACATGATGGCAGCAAGGAGAAGTGCAGAGCAAAGGCGGAGCAAAACCCCTTATAAAACTATCTGATCTCCTGAGTTCTTGGAAGATGTAACTATCACGAGAACAGCGTGGAGGTAACCACCCCCATGATTCAATTACCTCTCACTGGGTCCCTCCCACAACATGTAGGGCTTATGGGAACTAGAATTCAACATGAGATGTCGGTGGGAAAACCACCAAACCATATCAAAGCTAAAGATGAGAATGGCTCTTTTTTTAAGGATATTTGCTATGTACCAGATTGTTTTCCCCCGGAATTCATATGTTGAAGCCTTTATCCTCAATGTGGTATTTGGAGATGAGGCATTTGGAGAGTAATAAGGCTACATGAGGTCATGAAGGTGAGGCCCTCATCATGTGGTTAGTACCCTTGTGAGAGACACAAGAGGGCTTGTACACATGCACTCTCTCTCTCTCTCTGTCTCTCTCTCTCCCTTTCTTTCTCTCCCTCCCTTTCTTTCTCTCTCTCTCTCTCTCTCCTGTGTCCCCAGCCTCAAGTGCACAAAGAAGAGGCGATGTGAACACAAGTGAGAGTGAGATGACAGCTGCCTATAGGCCAAGAGAAGAGCCCTCAGAATGAGACTACCTCGCTGGCACTTTGATATTTTACTTCCCAGGCTCCAGAACTCTGAGTAATAAATTTCTGTTGTTTAAGCCACCCAGTCAATGGTATTTTGTTATAGCAGCTTAAACTGACTAATACAATACTTTTTAAATGACGTACGATACTTTCAGTATGGGTAGAACATAGTCATATGACCATACTTAGCTACAAGGGAAGCTGAGAAAAATAATCAATACTCTGAACAGCTTTGTGCCCAGCTAAAAACCAGGTATCCTATTAGTAAGGAAGAGGAGAATGGATACTGTCAACTTGGCATCCAAACATACCCTTTTTATCCAAACTTTGTTTCCAAATAAAGACAACAGCAAAATTTTGTCTTTGTCTAACATGATGCAGCTATCCCTTAGACAACTAAAAGCATGACAACTGTTTCCCAAAAAGATGATTAAGAGAAATCTAGTTAACTCACATTCCCCCACTTAATATCCTGAATTTAAATTATTAAATATAAGGGTAATGATTATTAACACATTTGGCATTAGATGGCAGGAGAATGGGAAAAAAGAAAAAATTTGTCTAGTATGTGCACAAATGTATTCATATCAAAATAAGTATAAAATACTTATAATCACTGTAGTCCTTTTTGTGCAGCTGGTCATGTGGCTGTCACTGGTATTTATAACTATTCTCTTCCATGATCCATTCTGCATTCCCTTTCCCCTCAGCAAACACATTAGCTGGTCATGGTTCCCTGTCTGGTAGTTTGACCCAAACGTGATTCCTGAAGGGTCTGGGCCATTAGCAGTTCTGCCTATATTGGTTTTAATCTGACACTGACTTTAATCACAGGACATGATAGTACTCAAAGGTACTCCCGGGGTCTCCCACATTCCATATACTCCTACTTGCCCTCATTGAGTAGTGGCAGCCCACTTTCCCCTTGACAGTACAAATCACTCCTGCAAGTACACTAATCCCTTCTTTGTCTGTGGATACATGCGCATGTGGAGCCTTAAGTATTCAGGTGGTAGTCTCAACTACCATTGCTGTGTCCCCTGTTTGAGGCATGTCTTCCTTGTGAACCAAGGCTTGTAGACCTGCTTAACACGAAGTCATGGATATTGGAAAGATGTAGAAGTGCTATTCAGAGGAGCCAATCTTTTGGGCACCACCTCTTGGTTCCTGAACTCACAAATCCTGGTGCTGGAAGAAATAGTGCTAATTATTGACTGTTGATTTAGAAGATATACCATATCCTAGAAGATATTACTTCAGCCTCACAAGCTTCCTTCAGGTGACATTGTAATTTTCAAAGGTCTGTTCTACAAATCTATCAGGTCAACATGACAGAGAACAACAGACAGCAGTATGAGATAACTAGTGAACTCTGTAAGCATGAGTCAATAGCCTCACTTCCTTCACTGTAAAATGAGTTTCTTGGTAAGAAGTAATTTTATGCTAGCAAGGTGAATAAGGCAGTCAGGGATGATGATTTTTGCAGAGGCTTTGCAGGTAGGGAAGGAAAATCTGTACTCCCAATGTCTATTCCAGTGAGAATCAAGTGCTGCCTCTTGTATGATAGAAGTAGTTCTGTGTAATCAATCAGCCACCAAGTGACTGGCTGATCTTCCCAGAGAATGATGTTTTCCACTCCATTCAGCCTTCCTACAGTCCCCTATAATTCAAGCCTGTTAGGTTCCCTTCTAATTTTGGCTGTTGTACAAGATTGGGCTGCCAAGCTTATACTCTGAGTTTGACCTCTTCTTTTAGGGGTAACTGCTTATTAGCAATTTATTGTTTTCCAGATTCTTGGGGCCATCTAAATCCCCTTTACTGTTTCTTTCATTCCTCCTGCGGAGTTGCTTATAAAATATGGATATTGCTGCTGTCATTGGTTTTATCTTACCTATTCATATTTTGGATTATTTGGGTATCTTGTCACTTTGTTAAAGATGTGCTGCATGGGTGTGTGTGTGTGTGTGTGTGTGTGTGTGTGTGTATTCTAATATATTCTAGCTGCTGCTTCTTTCTTTGGGACACGGGATGAGGCAATTCAGGGAGATTAAAAAATGATGCCTCTTCTACCAACATTTTGTTTTCAGGTTCTATTAATATTATTTCAAAGCTCCCCAAACGTCTTAATGTGCTGCCAGAATTGAGAATCACTTCTCCAGAGGAGTGGAGAAAGTATTGTATGTGGTCAAACACCTAGATTTGCTCTCTGCCTTCTGCTGCTAGACTCGAGAGTACTAAGAGGAGTTGGAGAAGTCTTAAGAGGCCTCTGTACATCTAAGCTCATGGTTCATCCACCAGTATCGAAGCCAGGGTTCAAGCTTGTCTTTATCTCTAGAGAATCCCTGGACAAGGAACTCCATGCTGCTATGTGATTTGATTAGATTAAAATTTAGCACAAATACCTGGAAAGTTTCACAGTCAGTGTGCTCTGGGGCAAGATTTCTCACAGCCCTTCTTGGCCGTGACTGAACCATGTGTTTGACCAAAATTTCCCATTTGTCATAATGCTTGATACATAGGTTGGCTCCCTCATTAAGTAGGTTGCAAGGTAGTTCAGGCCAACTTATATATTCTAAGGTCTCAGGTATTTTTGAGATACCATCCAAAGTTTCTGGTTTTCAGTATTGCTATTTAACCCCAATTTTTGGTCTGTGCAAGCAAAACAAAACTAAAACTAAAACAATTAAAACTTCTGCCCCCACAAATCAAACAAAAAAAATCAACATTAAATTTTCTCCCAAATGTAAGGATGATTAGTTATTCCAGAGTAAGAATAGGCATAGGGGCTTCAGAACCTTTGTTTATTTGTCTCTTTGACCCACTTCTATTTATACCTCCTAGTGACTCTCTGGAGTTTCTCTACATGTGGGTTCAGTTTCTAGCATGTTTATTGCAGCAGCCGATATAGTTGTTATGGTCAGAACCTGATTCTTTAAAGTGAATGTTGATTCTGCATGGTTTCCTTATCCAAAGTGTCAGTTCTCTTGTCTGCCAAGGCTTTCCTCTGAGGACAATTCATGTCCTATTCCCTTGTGTAGCTTTTGATGGCAGGTAATCTACTGCACATTGTTTCTTGGAGCAGTAACTTAAAGGAATTGATTTAAGGCCCCACAGAGTGATGTCACTCATGCTTCCTAAGTAAGAAGACCTGGGTTTGAGTCCTGGTTTTGTCAGAAAACAGATGACTTTGGATTCAGTGCTATCTGCTGAGATAACTAAAAGAGACTGGGGTAGGGTTGGATATCCTCAGACAGAATTGAGGGGCTTGTATAAAGTTCCCAATGCTATGAGCAGAAGTCTTGCAGGAGACATGGCATTTACTCACTTCTCCTTGTTGAGTCTTTTCCACTGTTGTGCAGTGCTTTGGGGATGTTAATACTCTACCAGGTGTCAGCCTGTATTCTAGATTGAACTTGTGAATGTTTCACAGTTTTCCTTTGTGATGGGGATGTAATTAGAACTGGGCCATTACACCTTCTTCAAATATGCTCATAAAGGATTTTTGTAATCATGGTGTTTGGGGACTCTATGGCTCTGAGCAATCAAAAGTGG
The DNA here is from genome assembly GCF_006542625.1 of Nomascus leucogenys. Classification (NCBI taxonomy): domain Eukaryota; kingdom Metazoa; phylum Chordata; class Mammalia; order Primates; family Hylobatidae; genus Nomascus; species Nomascus leucogenys. Next base: position 133,380,821 of record NC_044384.1, read on the forward strand.
ACCTTGCAGCATACATCATCAAGACAAGGGTCCAAGAGGTCACCGGATAAGCTCATCACAGGCAAATGTCAATGCTCACTATATTCTTTTTCCTGAAAATTGTTCTCCACTTGTTATAGAAAAAAAAAAAAAGAAAAAAGGGGGTCCGGGCACTGTGGCTCATGCCTGTAATCCCAGCACTTTGGGAGGCCAAGGCAGGTGGATCATTTGAGGTCAGGAGTTCGAGACCAGCTTGGCCAACATGGTGACACCACATCTCTACTAAAAATACAAAAATTAGCCAGGCATGGTGGCAGGTGCCTGTAATTCCAGCTACTCGGGGAGCTGAGGTAGGAGGATCACTTGAACCCAGGAGGTGGAGTTTGCAGTGAGACAAGATCACGCCACTGCACTCCAGCCTGGGTGACAGAGTGAGGCTGTCTAAAAAAAAAAAAAAAAAGGAGAGAGAGAGAGACGGTTTTAGCCTTTATAGACTTTTTTAAAAATTCAAGTAAAATACATATAATAAAATTTATCATCTTAACGATTTTTAAGTGTACAGTTCAGTAGTGTTACATATATTCACATTTTTGCGCAATCAATTCCAGCACCTTTCCATCTTGCAAAACCGGAACAACCGCTCCCCATTCCCTTCTCCGCTAGCCCTGCCCTTCTGCCTTCTGTTTCTACGGGTTTGACTGCTGTAGGTATCACATACAAGTGGAATCATGTAGTATTTGTCTTTCTCTGACTCCCTTATTCCATTATTCCATTTAGCACAATGTCCTCAAGTTTCACTCATGTTGTAGATGAGAATTTCATTCCTTTTTAAAGTTGAATAATATTTAATTGTGTGATATAAATTTTGTTTATCCATTCATGCATTGATGGACTCTCAGAATAGTCAGGCTATGAACATGAGTGTGCAAATATTTCTTCATGACCCTGCTTTCAATTCTATTAAGTATTTACTCAGAAGTAGAATGGCTGGATCGTATGGTAATCCTATTTTTAATTTTTTGAGAAACCATCTTACTGTTTTCCATAGTGACTGTACCATTTTGCATTCCCATCAGGAATGCACAAGGGTTCCAGTTTCTCCACATTCTTGCCAACGCCAATGCTTGTTATTTTCTTGTTGTTGTTGTTTGTTTTCGGTAGTAGCCATCCTAATGGGTGTGAGGTGATATTGTGGTTTTGATTTGCATTTTCCTGGCGATTGGCAATTTTGAGCATCTTTTCATGTGCTTATTGGCCATATACCTATCATCTTTGGAGAAAAGTCTGTTCAAGTCCTTTGACCATTTTAAAATTGAGTTGTTTGTTTTGTTGTTGTTGCTAAGTTGTAGGAGTTATTTGATATTGTGGATATTAACCTCTTATAAATATTTTCTCCCATTTCATAGGTTGCCTTTTCACTCTCTTGATTCTGCCCTTTGATGCACAGAAGTTTTAAATCTTGGTGTCCAGTTTATCTGTTTTTACTTTTGTTATCTATGTTTTTGGTGTCATCCAAGAAATCATTGCCAAATCCAGGGTCATGAAGCTTCCCCACTTCTTTTCTCAGAGTTTTACAGTTTTAGGTCTTAAGTTTAGGTCTTACACTTAGATCCATTTTGAGTTAATTTTTGCACAGTGTTTAGCCTCTATAACCTTTTGAAATGGTTGATATCCTTGAACTTAGCTCACTCCTTTCTCCTCTAATTCTGACATGCTTTTCAAGTTCAGTGAATTTGCCTAAGATCTTGCATGTCAGATTTATCTCCAACTTAAAAGTGTATTTTGGTGACAGCTCCCAAGGGGCTGCAAGAACTGGATGAGGCAGGCCCTATACTGCATGTAACTAAAGGAGATGATTTCTGTGAAAGAACCTTGAAAAGTATAAAATGATAATCACATGTGCATGGAATAATATTGGTTCTACTGGAAGTACACACCAACCACACTTTTTAATTGATTTCTGTGAAGTGAAGATGGATGGGTATACTTAGGAATTGTGAGATTTAGGTAACTACAGAAGGATGCCTGTGCCAAATATATCATGGGACTAAATGTAATATTAATAAAACACAGGTATGTGCATGTATAATATATATAATATGTATGTATATAATATATATGTATACACAGACATACATATATGTATGCTTTTTCTTTTATTCTCTTTCTTGCTTTTTTTCTTTGCCTTCCGTCCTCAGTAACTAGCCTGGTTTCCTTGCAAAGGTTCGTCTGCTCTAGAGCAAACTGAAATCCAATCAGAAGCAAAAGAACAGAACCCCTTTCAATGACCTTGAATACACTGTAGTTTGCATGGAAGGAAATGTAGTAGAAGTGCTCATGTATGAGCCTTTCCTGGTCTGCTCACATGTCCTTGGCAGGACACTTCTTCCCGGAAGAAGGGATAGGGCACAGTGTAGAAGCCATATGCTCACAGACATGATGGGAACTTAATTGGATCAGGGACAGGAGAGAGGCGTACTGATTGTGAGAAGTGGTGCTGAGTAGTTGGCAGGTGTGTTTGGGTGTGGGAGAAGAATTTGCATTTGGATAGGTGCCTGGATCTGAGGGTGGAAACTGGAAATTAGATAGGCAGGTGCCAGTGAGATGCAGAGCTAAAGGAAAAGATGGGAAATTGGACTGAGTCATGGAGAAGGAAATTCACAAGAAAAATGAAATTGTGGTGGTGGAATGGCACTGGAGAGGGGTGTAAGGGAACAAATAGAAAGCCTGGGAAGCAGGAAGTCTAAATGAAGGATGAGAAGCTCACCAGGGAATATGGAAATGGGTAGACAGTACTTACACTAAAATGGTTCATAGCCAACAGTAAGATTTTTTCAGAATTGAAAAACACTAAACTTCATTATTTTAGACTAATCAAAATAGAGCTCAGTAAAAATTTATAATCTAATATTAAGTCCATCTGATAATATAGCTGATTAAATTATCTTCAGGAAATCTAATCTACTTTAATAAAAGATAAGTATGGTTTAATGTAAATAAATGTATTTAACTTACTTAAGGATACTTAAGCATTCTTTATGTTTCTTATAGGAATACGTTATTTGTTTCAATATCATTTTTATATAATTCACTTAACCTATCTGTAAAGAAAGATTTTGATGTCCAAAACAAAGATACAGCTCAGCTTAGGCTGAGGCTGGAGTATCCAGTCCAGGAGTTTGAGGTTACAGTGAGTTGTGATCGTACCACTGCCCTCCAGTCTGGTTGACAAAGTGACACTCTGTCTCTAAGAAAAACCTGAAATTTATATGCTAACTTGGAATACAAAGTCAGTTTGTAAATTATTCAAATTATTCTAATTGATTCAAGCAGAATTCTTTAAAATATTAATTTGTATTAATTGACAAATAATAATTGTGTATATTTATGGGGTACAGTGTGACATTTTGAGTTATACATACATTGTAAAAAGATGCAATCAAGCTTATTAACATACCCGTGTTTTTTGTGGTGAGAACGTTAAAAAAATATATATTATTTTAGCAATTTTTGAAATCTAGAATACATTATTATTAACTATGGTCACCATGCAGTATAGTAGATCACTTGCACTTCTTTCTCCAAATTTTCTTTATCTAATCCACCAGTGATGGGCACCTGGGTTGATTCCATGTTTTTGGTGTGATGAAGAGCACTGCAGTGAATATGCAGGTACATGTGTCCTTTTGGTAGAACTATTTATTTTCTTTAGGCACATATCCAGTAATGAATTGCTGGGTCGAATGATAGTTGAACTCTTGTATCTTTGAGGAATCTCCAAACATCTCTCCACAGTGGCTGGACTAATTTGTATTCCTACCATCAGTGCGTAAGTGTTTCCTTTTCTCTGTAGTATCACCAATATCTGTTATTTTTTGACTTTTTAATAAAAACCGTTCTGACTAGTGTGAGACGGTATCTCATAATGGTTTTGATCTACATCACTCTGATGATTAGGGCTGGTGAGCATTTGTTTTCACATGTTTCTGGGCCACGTGTATGTCTGCTTTTGAGCAATGTCTGTGTAGTCTTCTGCCCACTTTTTAATGGGGTTGTTTGTTTTTTGCTAGTTGAATTAAGTTTTTTATAGATTCTGGATATTAGACCTTTGTTGGATGCATAGTTTGAGAATATTTTCTCCCATTCTGTAGGTTGTCTATTTACTCCCTTGACAATTCCTCTTGCTGTGAAATAGCTCTTGCGTTTAATTAGGTCCTACTTACCAATTTTTGTTTTTGTTGTCATTGTTTTTGAGGACTTAGCTATAAATTCTTTGTCAAGACCATTATCAAAAAGGGTATTTCCATGCAGCCATAAAAAATAATGAAATCATGTCCTTTGCAGCAACATGAATGCAGCTGAAGGCCATTATCCTAAGTGAATTAATGTAGAAACAGAAAACCAAATACTTCATATTCTAATTTATTACTGGGAGCTAAACATGGGGCACACTTGGATGTAAAGACGGGAACAATAGACCCTGGGGACTCCTATAGTGGGGAGAGAGAGGGAGGCAAAGGGTGATAAACTACCTGTTGGTTACTATACTCACTACCTGGGTGAGGGGTTCAATCATATTCCAAACCTCAGCATTACACAATATACCTTTGTAACAAACCTGCACATGTACCCCGATGCTAAAATAAAAATTGAAGGAAAAATTTAAATAATAAACAATAAACAGGCAAAAAATACATTTCTGCAGTCTAACTGAAACTGCACTCTTTCATCAACATCCCCCTTTCCACATTCCTCCCTCTCCCTATCCAGAAGCTCGTTGGTAAAAGTGAGTACAGTTGACCTTTGAACAACTCGGTTTTGACCTGCATGGATCCACTTATATACAGATTTTCTTCCACCTCTGCCACTCCTGAGAATGCAAGACCAACCCCTCCTTTTCCTCCTCCTCCTCCTTAGCCTATATTCAATATGAAGACAATAAGGATGAAGAACTTTATGATGATCCACATCCACTTAATAAAGAGTAAATATATTTTCTCTTGCTTATGAATTTCTTAATAACATTTTCTTTTCTCTAGCTTTCTTTATTGTAAGAATACAGCATTTTATATATATACACACACAGAGATATATATGCGTACCATAAAAGAAGTGAAAGATCTCTGCAGTGAAGAACTGTGAAGCACTGATGAAAAAAATTGAAAAGGACACACAAAATGGAAAGATAGCCCATGGTCATAGATTGGAAGAAGTAATATTGGTAAAATATTCATACTACTCAAAGAGATCCACAGATTCAATGAAATCTACATCAAAATACCAATTACACTCTTCACAAAAATAGTAAAAATATTACTAAAATTTTACTTTTATAGAAATACAAAAGTCCCCAACTAGCCAAAGCAACCCCGAGCAAAGAGAACAAATGCGACAGTATCACACTACCTGACTTCAAAATATACTACAAAGTCATTGTGACCAAATCAGCATGATACTGGCGTAAAACCAGACACGTAGACCAATATAACAGAATAGAAAATGCAGATATAAATTTACATATTTACAGCCAATCAATTTTTGACAAAAGCACCAAAAGCATACATTGGGGAAAGGACAGATGAATGGTGCTAGGCAAACTGAATATTCATATGCAGAAGAATGAAACTACACCCCTATCTCTCACCCTACAAAAATCAAATCAAAATGAATTAAAGACTTAAATGTAAGACCTGAAACTATGAAACTATTAGAAGAAAATATTGAGGGACTGCTTCAAACCAATGGTCTGGGCAAAGACTTTTGAGTAAGACCTCAAAAACACAGACAGAAGAAGCAAAAATAGACAAACAGGATTAAATCAAGATAAAAAGCTTCTGCACAGCAAAGAAACCAGTCAATGAAGTGAAGAGGCAACCTTCAGAATGGGGACACTATTTGCAAATCATTTAACAAAGGATTAATGACTGGGATATATAAGGAACTCAGACAATAGCAAAAATAATATTTACTTAAAATGGGCAAATGATCCTAATAGACATTTGTCAAAAGACAATATTCAATTGGCCACCAAGTATATGAAAAAATGCTGAAGATCACACTAATAATCGGGGAAATAACAAATCACAACCACAAGGGCATATCATCACATCTCAGTTAAAATGGCTATTATCTAAAAGACAAAAACTCTGGTGAGAATGTGAAGAAAGAGAAATGTTAGTACATGGGTGGTGGAAATGTAAATTAATACAGTCACTATGGAAAACACATGGGAGGTTCCTCAAAAAACTAAAAATAGATCTACCATATGATCCAGCAATCCCTCTGCTGGGTATATATCCAGAAGAAAGGAAATTGTCTGTTGAAATTTGTTTGATAGAAAAAAAAAAACAGAAGAAAGAGAACAGCATATCGAAGAGATATCTGTACCTTGCATGTTTATTTCAGCACTATTCACAGCAGCTAGCCTATAGAATCAACCTAAGTGTCCATCAACAGATAAATGGACAAACAAAATGTGATATATATATGCTCAATGGAATATTACTCAGCCACAAAAACAATAAAATTCTGTCATTTGCTGCAACATGGATGGAACCGGAGGACATATATTAAGTGAAACGAGCCAGGTATAGAAAGACAGATACTGCATGTTCTCACTCACATGTAGGAGTTTAGAAGTTGATTTCATGGAGGTAGGAAGTAGACTGATGGTTACCAGAGGCTGGAATGGGTAGAGGTGAACAGAGGAGGAAGAGAGGTTGATTAGTGATTACAAAAATACAGTTAGATAGAAAGAATAAGTTCTAGTTTTGATAGCACAGTAGAATGACTATAGTTAACAATAATAAATAGTTTCAAATAGCTAGAAGGAGGATACTGAATGTTCTTAACACAAAAAAAAGATCAGTGTTTGAGTTGATGAATATGCTAATTACCTTGGTCTGATCACTATACATTACATCTACCAAAACATTACTACGTACCACATAAATGTGTACAATTATTGTGTCAATTACAAAATAAATTTTTAAAAACTATTAAAAAACTATGCTTGATTTTATATTTCAAAATAGCTAAAAGAGATTTGGAATGTTTCCAACTCAAAGAAATGATAAGTGTTTGAAGCGGCGATGTCCTAAATACTGTGCATGTATCAAAATACGTACACCATAAATATGTACCATTGTTATATAGCAATAAAAAATTGAAAAAATATAAACACAATAAGGAGAGACACATATATATAAAGAAATCTCTGATCATTACACGTTGTGTGCATGTATCAAAATAATACCACATGTACACCATAAGAATGTACAATTATATATTGAGAAAAAATTGAACAAATATAAACACAAAAAGGAGAGGCACATAACACATATAAAGAAATCTCGGCCAGGTGCGGTGGCTCATGCCTGTTATCCCAGCACTTTGAGAGGCCAAGGCAGGTGGATCATGAGATCAGGAGATCAAGACCATCCTAGCCAACATGGTGAAACCCTGTCTCTACTAAAATACAAAAAATTAGCCAAGCATGGTGATGTGCGCCTGTAGTCCCAGCTACTTGGGAGGCTGAGGCAGGGGAATCTCTTGAACCCGGGAGGCGGAGATAGCAGCGAGCTAAGATCGCGCCACTGCACTTGAGCCTGGCAACAGAGCCAGACTCCGTCTCAAAAAAAAAAAAAAAGAAAAGAAAAAGAAAAAGAAATCCCTTGCTGTTTTGTGGGCACTGTCCTGGCTGTGATATCTGGAACCGTGGCATCATCTTGTGGTCCCATGGAAGGGGACCTAGCCTGCAAGTTTAGGTCAAACCTGTCAAGGAAGGCAGAACAAAAAAAAAATGAAAAGAAAATCGGTTCCCGACTTTGTTGTCCTACTGAATTAAGCAACCCTGAGGCAAGCTTACCTTTGGACTTCCTGTTGTATGAGATAATACATTTCCCTTATCATTTAAGTCAGTTGAATTGAAGTTTTCTGTTACATGAATCAAAAGCACCATAAAGAACATACAATTCAATGCTAATTCAGTTTATGCTTCTAAAACATTACTTAACTGATTCTATTATATCTCATAGCAAGAATCAACTATACAACAGATTCTGCACAGAAGAGACTATTCAAAGAGAAAAATGAAATTATATACACATGTTTGTAATATTTAACTACCTGAAAAGTCTCTGAATTTCTTTAACGCATTTCTGATTCATCCTGGCATGCATACTCTGCCTGGCTACAGGCAAGAACGTTTTCCACGAGTCTGCTGCCTCACTTCTGCTTTCATCTTTTAATGATGGCTTGTTGCTGCAATCCAGAGAAGCAGCACTTACTGACAAAATAGTAGCTTCCCAGTTTCACCTGGGAAAGCGAATACACCCATGTGCTGTGTAAATTGTTGCTTTGAGGGTCAGAGCGCTGATTAAAAACAATGGGAAGTCAGAGCCGGCAACAAGATGATGCTGTTTGCTGGGGTTGCAGGGCCCTCCACGCATGCTCCACAGCTCCTGCATTGCTCTAGATCTGCTTGGCTACTGACTGACATGCCGTTGACAGACTGCCTTATCCAAGGGAGTTAGCCAGAACTCTCATCAGATCCTGCAACTCTTTGCCGGGATTATGTGAGCAACCAGAAAAAAGGTTCTGATAAGTAATTGCAACATTTGTTGAATCCTCACCAAACAATGTATGAGGTTTAGAAAGACTGGTAAGGGAATGGAGAGAAGCAAGAAGGAATGATTTGTAAATTAACTGTATAAAGGAATGATTTGTTAACTGTATAAAGAGTATTATAGGAAGTGTACATTTGTATAAAGTGATTCTATGACAGCATCCTCAATTAAACTCAAACTGAGACTCTATTATCTCTTATTTGTACAGAAAGCACAAGAAATTTTGTGAAATATTAAATTGTTCCTCAGATAGGATTGAACAAAGTAGGGGAAGGAGCCTGCCCAATGGTTAAGAGAGGAAGTAGCATTATGGCATTATAGAATGCTTACTGTAGAGGGATTCAGATCTTGAATACAACCCTATTTTTTTTGACTGTGTGATTCAGGGGTAAGTGAGTATATTATCTGTAATATGAACATAATTATACCTGCTATGCCCATCTCACTCGGCCCGTGCACTGTAGATGGCATATTTGGCTATGTAGAGTACAGTAACCCAAACCCAATTTACCAATAAATTCAAGAGCTGGAGTTTATGAAGTTGTCATTTGTTGGGATTCGTTTTAAGATTTGAAGGTATAGCATTAAAACATAATTCAATAAAGACTAATTTCCAGGCTCAAATGCAATATACTTCAAGAGTGTAGCTTTTTATATTTTAGCATCTTACCCCTAAATGGAACTAAGAATATGTGCAGAGGAAATAGATAGCATTTCTTTATGGTAATATCCTTAACGATAAATTTCCTCACCTGGGCCTCTTTGGTGTGCATTGTAGAACCAAGTTTTGAGTGTCTACTCTTTGGTGAAGGCTTGATATGTAGACAACTTATTCTGCTGATTAAAGTCATTTCCTTAACTTTAGTTCCAGGGAACAAGTGACAAGGTTAGTATTTTGTTATGAAAATTAAGGAGTCCCACCAAAAGACTCCTGGAACTGATAAACAACTTCAGTAAAGTTCAGGAGTACAAAATCAATGTGCAAAATCAGTACAAAAATCAGTAGCATTTCTATACATCAGTAACTTTATAGCTGAGAGCCAAATCAAGAACATAACTTCATCTATAATAGCCACAAGAAAAATGAAACGCCTAGGAATACATCTAACCAAAGAGATGAAAGACCTCTACAAAGAGAACTTCAAAATACTGCAGAAAGAAATCAGAGATGTCACAAACAAATGGAAAAATATTCCATGATCATGGACTGGAAGAATCAGTATCATTAAAATGATACGGCTCAAAGCAATTTACAGATTCAATGCTACTCCTATCAAATACCAACACCATTTTTCACAGAAATAAAATATTCTAAAACCCATATAAACCAAAAAAAGATCATCAATAGCCACAGCAATTCTAAGCAAAAAGAATATAGCAGGGGGTATCACATTACCCATTTTCGAACTATGCTATATAGCTACGCTAACCAAAACAGCATGGAATTGGTACAAAAACAGACACATAGACCAATGCAACAGAATAGAGAACCTAGAAATCTGCACACCTACAACCATCTGATGTTCACTAAGGTCAAGAAAAATAAGCAATGGGGGAAAGGACTCCCTATTAAGTGCTGCTGAGATAACTGTGGCTAGCCATATGCAGAAGAACGAAACTGGGCCCCTACCTTTCAACATATATAAAAATTAACTCAAGCTGGACTAAAGATTTAACTATAAGAACTCAGACTATAAATATCCTAAAGAAAACCTGGGAAATACCCTTCTAGATATTGGCGTTGGCAAAGAACTCATGGCTAAGCCCCCAAAAGCAATGGCAACAAAACCAAAAATTGACAAGTGAGACCTAATCAAACTAAAGGATGTCTGCATAGCAAAAGAAATTACTAAACAGACAACCTACAGAAAGAGAGAAAATATTCCCAAACTACCCATCTGACAAAGGTCTAATATCCAGAATCTGTAGAGAACTTAACAAGCAAAAAATAAATAATCCAATTTAGAAATTGACAAAGGACATGAACAGGTACCTCTCAAAAGAAGACATACAAGCAGCCAACACACATGAAAAACTGCTCATCATCACTAATCATCAGAGAAATGCAAATCAAAACTGCAGTGAGATACCATCTCCCATAAGTCAGAATGGCAATTATTAAAGAGTCAAAAAATGACAGATGCTAGTGAGAATGCAGCGAAAATAGAAAGCTTATATAGTGTTGGTGGGAATGTAAATTAGTTCAGCCACTCTGGAAAGCACTTGGAGATTTCTTAAAGAACTTAGAGCTACCATTCATTCCAGCAATCCTATTACTGGGTATATATCTGAAGGAAAATAAATCGTCCTACCATAAAGATGCACACACTCATATGCTTGTCACAGCACTCTTCGCAATAGCAAAGACATGGAATTAACCTAGTTGCAACCTAGTTGCCCATCAGTGGTGGACTGGGTAAAGAATATGTGTTACTTATACACCATGGAATACTATGCAGCCATACATAGAATGAAATCATGTCCTTTGAGCAACATGGACACAGCTGGGGGCCATTATTCTGTGAATTAAAGCAGGAATAGAAAAGCAAACACTGCATGTTCTCACTTATAAGTAGGAACTAAACACCGAGTGTACATGAACATAAAGATGGGAACAGTAGATACTGGGGAATAGTAGAGTGGCAAGGCAGTGGGGCATGTGGGCTGAAAAACTACCTATTGGGTACCATACTCACTTCCAGGTGATGTGATCATCCATACCCCAAACTTTAGCATCATGCAATATACCCATGTAACAAACCTGCACATGTACCCCCAAATTGAATATCAAAAATAAAACGATTTCTATAAAAACACCCCCCCACACACACACACAAAAGAAAATTAAGGAGTCTAACCAGTATTCCTTGAGAGGGTCTGTGTTTGAATCCAGGATTTTCAGCAGAAAACAGCTTTAAGCACCCTCTATCCTTGGAGCCTGTGCTCTGTTGAGATCTCCAGATCTTCAGTTGAAAAAAGAACTTGGCATCACATTTTGGGGCAATATCCAGCAAACCAATGGCATTATAATTTGAATGATGTAGGCTGTGTCTCTTAAAAACGGGTGGGAGTAGACTACTCTTTAAACATATCAATGGGGGCATCATATTAAACGTGTCAAATTGAAGTTAATAATTTGGTGACAATTGAGATTTACCAGAGAGAGAATTTTATTTGAAAATTCTGGTGGCAGGAGGGCTTTAGTTTAGCTTTATGTAACTTAAGGTGACTAATCGAGATAGTTGTGGACAGAGATCCTACCAAGTTCTAGCTGACGTAAGCTCCAGGTTGTTCAAATTTAGGAGCAGGGGATCTAGGACTACAGATCGTAGAAAATCCGCCCTCACATACATTAATAGCCATCTGTGCCATAGTCGCATTTCAAGTCAGAATCATGCTGAGAGCAGCTTGTTCCCAAATCTGCTGTTGTTAATAACCTCAACAGCCAAGTCTATGGTGTCCCACTGGGTTTTATTGTACTTTAGGTTTTTAAACAAACAATATAACGTTTCTACCAGTAAATTGAATCAATCCTTGGGTGGCTTTGTTTGTATTCTACCTTTGTATTTCCTGGCTAACTTCGCCAGTGGCTGTCTTTCGTTGTTGCTCCTGGAGATCCTTATCAAGCCAAGAACACTGAGGCACAAGTCACATGTTTCTCAACATTCGACAAACAAGGTTGGTTTAAGACTGTTAGTAATTTGATAACAAGAAAGAGGAGAAAGAGTTTTTGGCAGTTGGTTCAGATGAAGATTTTTTCTGTTTGGAAAATGTTACACATCAATTTAGAGTTCTTCACCTTTCCTTGTGTTCAGTTTCAGCTCTATTAAGATTGAGAGAGACGCTGAAGGTGAAATGACCTTTTAGATGCAACTGAAAATTATATATGGTTATGTGCAAAGGGGAGCCATTTTATGATTCATACAACGGGTCTATAAATCAGAAAGATGGCTACAGTTTCTCCTGGATTTATCTCATCATGTGACATCCATTGATAGTGAATTATGTCTTTGGATGAATTTTGCTAGAAATTTTGTCAGATAGTGAAAAACAATTATGCACTGAGATATAGTCTCCGGGAGAATAATTCTCTAATCTATGAGAAACTATTGGTAAAGTTTAGAGGGAAATGGAATCAACTGAAATTATGTAGTGTACAAAAGACATTGAAAATGTCCTCTCCCCAAAAAAGAAAATGTTCTCCTTTAAAAGACTTGTGGGATGATTGCAGAGAATCACGTAACTTGAAAGACAATCAAACAAATAAATCAAAAAGTATTCTAGAGTTTATATCAACACTGGGGATGGTGGAAAGATGTGAGAGAGCAGGAGATGATTGCATTCAAACTAGAAAGTTTAGTCATTTATGAGGTAATGAGCCTTGACCCAGTCCTAAAAGAAATGTTGGCGCAGCATTGATGAAAATGTATAGCAACAACATGTATTGGCTGCTGTGGAAACTGAATTCTACAAAATTTCTGCATAATCGTTTGTCAGTGTGGTTGAAAAATCTTTGAACAATTTCTTTCTCATAATCTAGGAATTTCGTTTCTCAGAATTTAATTTCATGACCTAATTAGAGACATTTTCAAGGATGTCTACTGTAGCACTCTTTATCACAATAAAATGCTTGCAACAAATTAAACATCCTGATTTAGAGGGCAGTTAAATAAATTAAGATACATTCATGGAATCATACTTTGGAGAAAACGAAATGACTTGGGAAAATTCCCAAGTTATCTTAACTTTTAAACCAAGTTAGAGAATGTTTGTAAACTTTACAATCTAAAGTTTGCTAATGAAAAAGTATGGGAGAAATGGAAAAATGATTAGATGGTCATACACTAAAATGTTAGTGGAAAGTGGTGACAGATTATTTTAATTTTCTTCTTTAGACTTTACTTTCTGGATTTCTCAATGAATATATTTTACCTTTATAATTAATATTTAAGAATAATATAAATATATGAGGAAGTGGGAAAAAAAAGGTGTGATTGGAAGAAGTGGCAGGAGATTCTTCCTGAGAAGGGGTTATTCCTGAAGCAGAACGGTGTGGCAAAACAAAGACCAGCTTCCCTGAAACCAAAGGGTAATGTTGAGGTTAGATGGATGTGGAGTGTAGTGGATTGAATGCCTGGAATACTAGACTCAAGAAATTAAGTTAGGAAACTGCCCTAGACTCTTGCACAGAACAACATGGTACTAGAACCATAGTTTGTCTGGGAATGTTGTCACTGCAGCAATATTTGTGATGGCCATGTAAGTAAAAATGCATTCAGATCCAACAGATACTGATCATGGGTCAATTCAGTGTAAGTGGGACCCATAACTGGAAAAAATAGTTTATCATTGTTTGGTAATTGGTATGATTTGGCTGCGTCCCCACCCAAATCTCATCTTGAATAGTGGCTCCCATACTCCCCACATGTCATGGGAGGGACGCTGTGGGAAGTAACTGAATCATGAGGGTGGGTTTTTCCCATCCTGTTCTTGTGATAGTGAATAAGTTTCACAAGAGCTGATAGTTTTACAAAGGGCAGTTTCCCTACACAAGCTCTCTTGCCTGCTGCCATGTAAGATGTGCCTTTGCAACTCCTTCACCTTCTGCCATGATTGTGAGGCCTCCCCAGCCATGTGGAACTGTGAGTCCGTTAAAGCTCTTTTTCTTTGTAAATTACCCAGTGTCAGTTATGTCTCTATTAGCAACTTGGAACAGACTAATACAGTAATTTAGAAAACAAAAGTAATGTAATGCTATCTATACACTTCTGTATTATTAGGATGTTTTGAAAACAGAATAGAACATTGAAGTTTTATTCTGCCCTGATTTGCCTCTTCCTTTGCTCCTTCTCTCTTTACACAGAATGAATAGCACTATGCATGTTATTCTGTAACATGGTTTTTTTCACATAGCACAACACTTCTTTCCAGGTTCAATACATAGAACCTACAGAGGTCATTTCAAGTTAAATTCTGATGCATTTTCTTTTGCGTGATAATTTGTCGTCTGAACTGAATCAGATCAAAGCTTAGAACTGTATCCCAAATGACCCAGCTCACAAGTGCAGAGCTGGTTTAGACATAGGCCTCCTGACTCAAGCAAACATTGTTTCATCTCCGCTAGCTGCTTACTTGCCCCTCTGTGAAAATTACTGTAAGATTAATGTAGTAGGTCCTTTCTTGGTACTAAGTTTTCTAAGGCAAGTATGTCTGAGCAACCTGGATTCCTCTATGAGTTAATATTGTCCTCACCAAAGGAAGAAAATAGGAAGGCTCCACACTGTAAAGACAGCTTTGCCAATTTCTCTGTATTCCCAAGGGTTGACCAGATCCCATGTAATGAATAATAAAGGAGAGAAGCCATCCCATAGCTAGCTATTAAGACATTACAGTGTTGTGTGTTTGATGACACTCAAACACCAAGAAGGAGAATGGATTCTGTGGACCAGGGCACAATGAAAGAATAAAGCAAAGATAATCACTGCCCTGGCCAAGTTCTCAGAGGAACTGTGCACAAGTCTCTTGCTCTGAGCCACTTCATCATGCTGTTCCTGGGAGATCTTAATTCCATCACTAGCCCAAAATAAGACAGTAAATCAATTCACAATTTCAATGTGATAAATTTTCCATGGCTCTGTCAAGAATTTGGAATTTATACCTTCAAAGTACTTTTTTTTTTCCAGAGATACGGTCTTGCTCTGTCACTCAGGCTAGAGTGCAGTGGCATGATCATAGCTCCCTGTAACCTCAAACTCCGGGGCTCAAGCGACCCTCTTGCCTCAGCCTCCTGAGTACCTGGGACTACAGGCGCCCACCATACCTGGCTCATTTTTTTTATTTTTTTATTTTTAAAGAGTTGGGGGTCTCACTATGTTGCCCAGAGTAGTCTCCAACTTCTGGGCTCAAGTGATCCTCCTTCCTTGGCCTCCCAAAGAGCCGAGATTATAGGTGTGAACCACTGCTCCTGGCCCAAGTCCTTCTTGAGCTCTGCCTCCCAGCTTCTTGATTAGCCAGGTTAGTATTATGTGATTTGGATACCACAAGGCAAATCTGAGGGTTTGGGAAGGTAAAGCCATGTACCTCAGACTTCACAGATACTCTGCATGGCAAAAACCCGATGTTTTGGAAAGATATTAAATATGTCTTTATGCTACATAGATATTTCTTACTCAGGTCTGTCTCAGAAAATCCAAATATCTGCTGTGCACCACTGGTTTTGTTCCTGTGGAGAGGCAGGCATTTCCCATGCCAAAACCTTCTGTTTTACTGTATCACAGAGTGTACTTGGTCCCAGCCTGCCTTCATGCTCTCTTTATGTAGTCAACAGTTTTCCCAGGGACTCTCTGCTGTATTAGTGGAGACACCCAGAAAAGTGATGCTGCCCTTGACCTTGAGTTGCTCACAAATGACTTGAGAGAAAAGTGTACACTTTTATAGAACAATGTACTCAGAAGCATGACTTATTGTAGAGCAACCCACATCTTTATTCCCTTCTAAGACTTCGGGGAAATTTAAATAAGTGGACACTGAGACTGCTGATAAATAGTCTTGATATTACCTGTCATGATTTATAAAGAATATTTTTAAAGTGTATTTCAAGAAGTGGCTTCAGTGCCCCTTAAGCCCTTTCTTCATCATAGGCAGTCACAGCAACTGCAACATCATGTTCTCGTCTCTGCATAAGCTTTGGCATCAGCCTTAGAAGGGTTACCAAGAGTTTGAAACACTGAGTAACTTTGCCGTGAGTTCCCCCAACTGTTAAATCATTGCAGAAACCCTCTGAGAAATGTGCTCAGTACTGGTTAGCAGCTTGTATAGGAATCTCTGTCCTTTCTTCAACAGCTGGCTTCTTAGCCATTGACAGGAATTTTAACATAAATTTCTGGGAAGTAAGTTATGGTAAGCAAAAAATCCAGTAAATTTGCAACATTATACATTGGTCAAAAATCATAAGAGTTAAAGATTTTTTTTTTAAAGGCCGAGCAAATGAAAACCATCACATTTAACAGCCTGCCAAAGAAAACAAGAAAAATTCCTCACAAACCAACCTTTGCAGTGAGTGAGCGCTCAGTGAGTGTTCTACTCCAGATTAAATAGGAGGCACTGACTATTCTGAATGGGAACTTTCAGTTCTGATTCAATTGGATTGCCCAATTAGGACCAAGTTTCTACTTTGTACACACTGAAAAGCAATTTTCCTTTAAAAAGCAAGTAAAATGAAGAATATATATGAATATTTGTATGAAATTCAGTACACTAACAGATTTCTGTTCTTCCTGAACTTTGTGTGTGTATATATATGTATATACGCTCAATAATTATATACGTATGTGTATATATATGTATATATGTATGTGCATATATTATATACGCTTGTATATATTATATATACGTATATAGAGATATGTGTATATATTATATATACGTGTATATATCATGTACACATATACATATATTTATATTAACTTTTATATTTATATAATGTATATATTATATGTACATATATACGTATGTGTATATGTTATATATGTACGTGCATATATAATATATACACAATATATACACAACATGTGTATATATTGTATACACATACATATACATATATTACTAGTCAATATATTAACTAGTCCTCTGAACAACCAGTGGATCATCATTCCTAAAATAATGCTGTGACAATTTCTATCTTTAAACTTGATTTGTAGTTATCGTCACCAACTCCAACTCCACCATTTCTTAAGAGTTAGACACTATACAATGCAATGTGAGGGAATTAGAAACCGCGTGACAGTTCAACAAGCATTTACAATGCAGGTGAACAAAATGGGCTGGACAATACATTTATTTATTTATTTTCTTACTTATTTTTGAGACAGTCTCGCTTCATTGCCCTGGCTGGAGTGCAGTGGCATGATCTCTGCTCACTGTCTCCTGGGTTCCAGCAATGCTCATGCGTCAGCCTCCCGAGTAGCTGAGATTACAGGCATACACCACCACGCCTGGCTAAGTTTTGTATTTTTTGTAGAGACAGGGACCATGTTGACCGTGCTGGTCTCAAACTCCTGGCCTCAAGTGATTAACCAGCCTTGGCCTCCCAAAGCACTGGGATTACAGGTCTGAGCCACCACACCTGGCCAATACATTTATTTTTTAACTTTTCATTTCCTCCATAAGTGATGTCAATGAATTATTTGAGTGAAACAATATGGCCTCAAGGAGTGGAGGTAGCCAACTGTGGGAGTCAGACCAGGTAAATTAGGAGCTCTGCCAATTTCCATGTGGTTCAGCTTAATTCTCTTAAGTAGGGATAAAATAATTTGTAGGGTTATTGTAAAAATTAGAGATAATATATGTAACTGCCTATCCTAGCTCCTAATAAACAGTAATACCAAATTCCTATTGCAGTTGAAAAGGTAGAGGAATCACCAAGACTTGGAGGGACAAAAAAGGGGATGGGGTGTGTGTGTGTGTGTGTGTGTGTGTGTGTGGTGTGTGTGTGTGTGTGTGTGTAAGCCTGTATTACCTAGATGCAGACTAGATCACCACCATCATGGCATCGTTTCAGGGATCTCTTTGTCTATAACATTTTCATCTTTATCTGTCATTAGAAATTCCACCATTATATTTTCATTCCAATATAGTGTAGGAAGCCGTGTGATGGAACGGAAAACCACAGATGTTAGACCCAGGTTGGATTTTTGTTCTCTCATTTAATTAAATATGTAGCCTTAGATAATTTACCTTGTTTTTCTTAATCTTGATTTTTTTTCTTTATAAGATTAAGTGATGTCAAGTTGGTAAATGCCTAGAACAAAACACTGAATAGAAATTATTAGGGAGCAAGTCCAATTTGACTCTACCTGGAAGAAATGATACAGAAAGAGTGCAATCAATGTGGAAAGGGTTACAGCTTCTAGGAAGACTGTCGTCAATCCAGGTAAGCATAATGGGGCGTGCAAAATACAGATAGGTGGGGATGGTGTATAAAAATGACTGAGGATGTCAAAGCCTAAAAAGAGAGTTTTCTCCCTGGGCTTATAGGAGTCTAAAACATCTAGGACTCACTCCTACCTTCACCTGTGTCATCGTTAGCTACATGACCTTCATTTTTATGCACCACTTCTGAGCTCCTCTTGACTTATAAAATTAGCATGGCCATATTCAATTATACAAGAATCACAGAAAGTGAAGAAAGAACCCAGGGGAGAAAGATAAGATAACCTAGGCCTAAAACTCCTCCTAGAATGAAAAGTTAAAAGGCTGGAGACAGAAGGCCACTAATACATGTAAAGCATCAATGATTTGGACTTAATCATGAGAGAAAAGATGATTTAGGTAGTGGCTTTTTGAAGGCAGATCAGCAAGGAAGAGTTCTGTGAGCCTCTTTGGGGGATTTTCTAACCAGCCATCGGCATTCGTCAAGAAGGACTCTGGTTTCAGAGCTCCAACTCTCAGGCTTTATTTTCCGCCGCAAAGGTTGTAGCATGTGTGGCTAACCTGTCTTTTCAGGCTCTCTGTCCTCTTATTGTTAGTTTTAAAACTCTGACAACTCTTAACCTATGTTTAGACAGTTCTTTACTATATGAATCTCCCTCTTGCTCTAGGATGCCGAAGACCTTAAGCATTTATTTTCCCAAGTCTATGCCATGTGATCTAGGGTCAGCCCATCAGTTATCCCTGCCTGGGGTGGCTAGGCAAAGAAGCATGGACAATGAAGCCAGCCACCCCTCTCTGCTACTGGTTGGGATTTTAAGAGTGACATCCTTTTTCCAAGGGAAGTAGTAGCAGTGATGCTAGTGTGCCCTGGGTCCAGGGTCGACAGCAGCAGTGTCCTCTTTCTTTAGCCTTACTTAAGTGATTTGGTACCAAATCTCATCCTAGGACTTGGAGAGTGAGAGGAGAGATCCTGGCTCAGTGGTTTGCGAACTTCAATGTGTGTCAGAACCATAGGAGTTCCTGTTAAAACCCCAGAAATCCAAGCCCCACCCCCTGAAATCCTGATTCCACAGGGTAGGAAAGAGATTCCCCAATCTTCCCTTTTTTTAAATTTTATTTTTTTTTTTTTGAGATGGAGTCTTGCTCTATTGCCCAGGCTGGAGTGCAGTGGTGTGAACTCGGCTCACTGCAACCTCTGCCTTCCTGGTTCAAGTGATTCTCCTGCCTCAGCCTCTCAGGTATCTGGGATTACAGGCACGCAACCCCATGCCCAGCTAATTTTTATACGTTTAGTAGAGATGGGGTTTCACCATGTTGGCCAGGCTGGTCTCAAACTCCTGACCTCAGGCGATCCGCCCACCTCAGCCTCCCAAAGTGCTGGGATTACAGGCGTGAGCCACCATGCCTAGCCAAAATTTCCCCTTTAATCAGCACCCAGGAGACATTGATGCAGATAGTCTGTGGAGGGTCACTTGGGAAACAATTCCTGGAATGATCAATGTGAATGATGCTGAAGGCAGTTAATCTGCAAGTGGATATTTAGGAGGCAACACTCTCCCTGTTTACCCATGAAGGAAATTAAACCACAGAGTTTCATTTGGGAATTATTCTAGGAACCTTGACTCACATGCCAATGCTTTATAAATCCAAAATTCTCCTTATTTGATTTTACAAATCTTGTTGGACTGCTTTTTCTTGTGGAATGTGGCAGTCTGAGATTGGCCAGCAGCGGGTCCAGCCATCTTGTCTTATCTGGATTATGGGTGCCTCTGACTCTCCGAAGCAGTAAATGGTTGCTGTAATTCTATTCTTTTCTGTGGAATCCTGGAACACAGCACTGAACACAGGTTGCTAAGTAAGTTTCGCTCTTGCAAAAGCAAATGAAACATGTAACATTTAATTTCTTCCACTTGAGCTGCAGTCAGCCAAGGTGCTCATTAAAACTCTGCCTCCTTTCATAGAAGCAGATGGGAAAGAGACCTAAGGTCCTTTTTTTTAAGGATGAAAAAGGAATTTCATAATAAAAGAAGCTTAGCCAATACTAAATGCAACAAAATATCCTGAACAGTTGTTTCTGTGACTTGAAAGGCTGCAAACTGTCTCACAACATCTTTACCAAATAATAATGACAATAAAAAAAAATCCTCAACTGTTGGGGAGAAACTCTACCTTTCAAGTAATGAAATAGGCTGGGCACGGTGGCTCACCCCTGTAATCCCAGCACTTTGGGAGGCTGAGGCGGGTGGATCGCCTGAGGTCAGGAGCTTGAGACCAGCCTGGCCAACATGGTGAAACCCCGTCTCTACTAAAAATAAAAAAATTAGCTGGGCATGGTGGCACGTGCCTGTAATCCTAGCTGCTCTGGAGGCTGAGGCAGGAGAATCAATTGAACCTGGGAGGTGGAGGTTGCAATGAGCCAAGGTCAGGCCACTGAACTCCAGCATGGGTGACAGAGTGAGACTCCATCTCAAAAATAAATAAATAAAATTTAAAAATAAAGTAATGAAATAAAAACTACTTGAACATTCTCAATCCTTCAGGGCTCTAGTATTTATAAATCCTGGGAGAAAATCAAGTAATTTCTGAAAATTCTTTCCTGTTCACCATCCTTTTGCTTCCTAAAGCACGCTTGCAAGATTATTTTTGGCAGGACATATTTGATAGGGTTCAGTCTACCTTTTCAATCATACAAAAATAAGATGCATAAGGTCTTTTGGGATTTTGCCCAAGTCCCTCTTAATTACAAGCCTCTCCTTAGTCTTTTTCTATGTGAGAACTGGCCATTAGCTAGATATGATCTCAAATGTAGTGCCAGTTAAATGTGGGCATATCAGTACTCAATGTATATTCAATCAAGACAGCATGAAAAAGCCTGGCTTCCTCACCCTCCATCCTTGTTCTATGACTGAGGCCACTGTTGGTGCAACCCTCGGGGGAAGGTAATAACAGTGAGCAGCTATTGAGGCTTCGGGCATCTGGAATCTTAGGATGAACTCCCCAATTCACCCCTGGCAATCTACACTGCTAGAAACATGCAGTCCAGTTAAAGTAAATGACAGGCCATTAATACTGCTGGTAGTGTCCAGAAAGAACAGGGTTGAGCTTCCCTACAGGTGAAAGAAGCCAAAGCTCTTGACAGTGGTCAGCTTCTACCAAGGATATTTTTAGGCTAATGTGGCTAGAGGTGTTGAGATTTCTCGCTGCTTCAAGTCTTTACGATCAGTTCTTAGTTTGCCCAGTATTGTCTAACCAGTATTTTAAACCACCTGGTCTCTGTTCTATACCAGCTTCCTAAAAACCCTGAAAGATATAACACACATGAGATCACACACACACACACACACACACAATCTACATTCAGAAAGGTTTTAGACTCTGTTATGGGTTAAAGAATGCTCTCTTGCCCCATTCATATGTTGAAGTCCTAATCCCCAACACTTCAGAATGTGACTTTACTTGAAAACAGAATCTTTACAGAGGTAATTAAGTTAAAACAAACTCATTAGGTAGACCCTGATCCGATATTATAAAAAGGGGAAATTTGGAGATAGACATTCCCGCAGGGAGAACGTCATGTAAAGATGAAGGCAGAGATCAGAGTGATGCTTCTACAAGTCCAGGAATGGCAAACATTGCCGCCAAGTCACCAGAAGGTAGGGAGAGGCATGGCACAGATGACAACACTTTAATCTGACTTCTAGCCTCCAGAACTGTGAGAAAATAGGTTTCTGTGGTTTAAGCCACTCAGCATGTGGTACATTGTTTGGGGATCCTTAGAAAATTACTGCAGACTCTATCCCATATTTATTTTATCAAGCTATGAGGTTGTGTTATCTATTGGTTGTTTAGGGTGAACAAAATATGATTCAGTGGCTTAGATCTTGGAAGGAAGAGGCTGTTCATTATGCTCTTGATATCAGAAATCTGGAACATGTGGCATATTCCTTTGTCCACTGACAGAGGGATGACAAGAACAAAGTCAGAATAAAGTCATTAAGAAGATACCAGTTTCACTAGTGTTTATGAGACCTCCTTATTAGTATCAGTAAAAATTATATCAAACCCTCCCAAGTGCAGAGAATCATGGTGGCTTGTTCAGATATGCGGTGTCATAGCTAGTTTGGTTAAAACAGCACCTCCCTGGAAAAGATAATCAAAAAAGCAAGGGGGCACTGCTCAGTGCCTCCCAAACGCAGATGTGCATATAAATCACCTGTGTTTTGTTAGAATTCAGCTTGATTGACTAACAATTCAGATTGATTTACTAACAAGCTCCCAGGTGATGCTGATGTGCCTGCTGCAGCTGGCCACACTTTAAGTAGCAAAGACGTGTGCTAAGTGAGAGCTCTGGCACCTCACAGCTGCCAACAATCTTGGAGGCCTGAGTCAACCGGGCGTGATTTCATGGGTGGTATTTCAAATAAGAGTCGCAATGAGAGAGCCCTGAAGGACTTGATATTCCACGCGGGAAAGGTGGGAGCCGTGGCAGGTGCATGTAGCATGCTTAGGGAGAAAATAGACCAGAAAAAGTAGTGCTAGAGCAAAGGAACCAGGCTGACTGGCGTGGTGAGTGGTTGGAAGAAAGCCATGGATAACAAAGATAGAAAGGTATGTAAGTTCAGGTGGGGCAGCTGGCTGGGTTCTGCAATCAGGCAGAGCTGACAGTTGGACACTGCAGTTGCTTCTGACCGGGCTGGGCAACAGGATGTAGTCCCTGGCCAGGGGATAACACTGTTTGGGTTCCACAGTTGAACAGGATCAAGTATCGCCCTGAGGTTAAGACAAATGGCTGCTTGGGATGAATGAGGTTGTCTCTTAAGCTTAGTAAAAATGCATAGTTGGAGTTTTCCTCTCTGCCTACGTAGGGCCTTGTCATAGGCTTTGAGGCTGAGTTGAGTGCTATTTAAACTTCCAGGTGTGGGATAGAATTAGCCTCTGCTCTGTGCCGAGATGTGCTATGGTGATCATCTCCCTCGCTGAATGTGGAGGTTTAGGGTGGGCTTTGAGGCCATATTGAGTGCTATTTAAACTTCTGAGTGTGGCAAAACTACCCCCTGCGTTTTGCCAAAATGCACAGTGGAGAGTGTCTCTTTCCCTGGATGGGGATTTGGGTAGGGTCTGAGGCAAGCCAGGTAGGGCTTCCCACCACTTCTGGGTGGGGGAGGTCAGTTTGACTTTGCAGGTGAGCTATGCTGTTTGCTGATGCCTCTGACTCGGCACCATGGCTGGCAGGGACATAGAGCTACCACCAGTATCTGCATTTTGGTTGCTGCAGGGTCTGCCTCCTTGCTTTGTTTCTACATTACCTCAGGTGGAATAGCCATGCCATTACCCCCTGAATTCCCCATGAGCTGAGCCCAAAGTGAGCTTCCTGGGAAATGTCTCAGAATGTAAGGGAAGCTGATGTCCATCTCCAATTCTCTGTTTCCACTGCAGAAACCAAGGCCCCTGCAGAATCATCTCTGTGTAGCATTATGCTGACTTAGGGCGTGGGGAGGCGTTAGGTTGTCGAAGTGAGACAGTTCCTTCTACCCTTTCAGTGCTACTTTTACTCAGGTTTTCTCATCTACATAGGTATCTCAAGCCTATTCCCATACTTTGGGATTTTCACCAACGTGTTCTTGTCTGTGGTTAGTTGCTAGTTGAACTTTCTGTGGAGGGTAGTTGATATGGTTTGGTTCTGTGTCCCCACCCAAATCTCATGTTTAATTGTAATCCCCAGTGTTGGAGGAGGGGCCTGGTGGGAAGTGATTGAATCACGGGTGCCGAATTTCCCCTTGCTGTTCTCATGATTGAATTCTCACGAGATCTGGTTGTTTGAAGATGTGTAGCACCTCCCCCTTTGCACTCTCTCTCTCCTGTCAGCCATGTGAAGATGTCCCCGCTTCCTCTTCACCTTCCGCCACAATTGTAAGTGTCCTGAGGCCTCCCCGGAAGCAGAAGCCTGTATAGCCCACAGAACTATGAGCCAATTAGATCTCTTTTCCTTATAAGTGACCCAGTCTCAGGTAGTTCTTTATAGCAGTGTGAGAATGGACTAATAAAGTAGTAAAGCCTAGGACCTCCTATTCCACTGTGTTGTTGAACACATTTTAGGTGCTCTTAACACACACAAAGAAATTATGGAAGGTGCTGGATATACAAATTTCCTTTTTCCAGCCTGCCTGTTGGACATAGGCTTTACTCTCAGCCTGTGTGAGGTATTAGTGTTGTTTCTCCTAATCCTTTTGGGTTGTGTTTTCCTCAGCCTTAGATATTTTCCTCACATATGTCCACCGATTAGTGCTCAGCTGCATAGTTGAAGGCAACCCTATTGCAGATCTCTCTAGTACTTTGCCCTGAAAACTTGGGCCTCTCTGATCTGTCTACACTCTCCACTTTGTATTCTAAACTCAGAGTCTGCTGGTTTTCATGTGGGTTTCCCATTCCTGCATTTCACAGTGGAATCTCTTTCAAGGCATTAAGCAAGGCAGTAGTAGATACCACCTAATCTTTTAAATGCCTTTCATGGATGTCTCTTCTTTGTTGTCTGATAGCCAATGTCCTAAAAACTATGCTACATTTTTTTGGTCAATTTTGTGTCTTTTCAGGTGGGAAGGCAAATCCTATTACTCCACCTTGGACAGAAGTAGAAGTTACTTAACGCAATTTTAAATTTTATAAAGTCTACTCTGGACTGGCTTGTGAGGAAAGTCGTGCTTCATACGATGGCTTAGAATTGTATGCTGCTTTGATTTTAGGTCATCTCCCTCTAAACCTGTGTTCCCAAGATCCCCCTTCACTATAGGCTGGAAATACCAAGCCCCACCTACTGCATTGACACATTACATAGTGGACTCAAACACATGTATAAATAAACATTAAAATTATTAAAACAAGGAGTTCATGAATGTTAGAGATAAGAAACAATAGTTCGAGGGAAAAATGATCTATTTTCAAATGAGACAATGAAAAGTTATTATTTACTTTCTGCATAACCTGACAAAAGCAGTTACTTTTCTCAAGTGACTCAACTATATACTCCCAGAAGGAACTGTCCTTCATGGTTTTGTGAATTTCAAAAAATAATGTAGACAATGATAAACACACAAACATTATTAGCTTCTGGAGAAGGTAAAATTTCTAATAGGTGCTTTTAAAAATCTTTTCTTGTAATTTTTATAAGGTATTGTGTTTCTGGTTAACAACACATCCAAGGCCATGGCTGTTTCTTATCCTTTTGTATTCTTATCTGAAAACTTTTTAGTCATTTACCTGCTCTGAGATCAGTTACCAAACTTAGAATAATGTTAAAGTGTCTTTTATACAAATGTTTTCCAGATGACTTTTGGATGGCACCAAAGGTTTATACTGTCACCTTGTAAGTCTTGATGATTTGGTACTTAAAATCTAGGAGAGATGCCACAAATAAATAGGTATGTCTATTATGTTCCATGTTTTTAATAGGCTCTGACAGTAGTGTCTAAATTACCTGGATATCAAGCCTGTAGAGTGGGAATACGTTTCATCCAACAGAATAACTCAACCTATTCTTGGATAATATTACATACCTAAATATTGTTAATAAGGATATAATTCAGCTCTTTTAATCTTTTAGAACAGTAGATGCATCATCATTTTTGTGGGGAAATACTAACAGAATGACTGCCAAAAAGTTGATTTCCAAGAATACTAGTTTCCAAATTTCAAATACCTTTGTCAGTGAGGGGCAATCATAACAAATACTTTACAGATAAATTAGAGCAAGCTTGTCCAACCTGAGGCCCGTGAGCTGCATGTGGCCCAGGACTGCTCTGAATGTGGCCCAACACAAATTTGTAAAGGTTCTTAAAACATTGAATTTTTCTTTTCTTGGATATCGGTGGTGTTTCATGTATTTTATGTGTGGCCCAAGAGAATCCTTCTTTTTCCATGTGGCCCAGGGAAGCCAAAAGATAGGATATCCCTGGATTAGAGCATTCCAGGAATTTGTCAATGCCCTCACTAATCCAAGTAAGTTCTTGCCCTCAGGGTAATACTGGATCAAATTCTTATGAAATAGTTACATCAAAGGATTAGAACCATGATGATGGGAGGTCTCCAGTTACCCTCCCCTTTGACATTTACCTCCTTTACCTCTTTATCTCTCCCCATTTCTCTCTCTTCCACCTTGAATCTTGATTTACCAAGTGCATCAGTTCTCTATTACTCCATAACAAATTACTACAAATTCAGCATCTTAAAATAGCACCCACTTATTATCTCATAGTCCCTGGGCCAGGAGGGAAGATACAGCTTCAGTGAGTCATCTCCTTAGGGTTTCACGAGGCTACAGTTAAAATGCCAGAGAGGCTGCAGTACCCGATGAAGGCTTTGCTGGGAAATTCTACTTCCAAGCTCATGATGGTTATTGGCAGAATTCAGTTACTTGAGGCGATGTCTTTAGGTCCCCATTTTCTGGCTAGCTGCCATCTGAGTTCTGCGCACAACTCGTAGAAGCCATGCTCAGATCCTTGCCACAGGGCTACCTCCATTGTTCCTTCACAACACATCAGCTTGCTTTTCAAGTCCCCAGGACAATCACTCCTGCTCTGAGTCTCTTTTAAAGGGATTATGTGATTAGGCCAGCCCACCCAGAATGATTTCCTTTTGATTAAATTAAAGTGAGTAGATGAGGAGCTTTCATTACATTTTCAAAATCCCTTCACCTTTGCCACATCACATAACCTAGTCACAGGAGTGACATCTACCATATTCATCATCTCACCCACCCTCAAAGAGGACTGTGCACACCTATGGGTGGGATTCTCATGGACCATTTTAGGATTCTGCCTGCAATATCAACAAGCCACAAGACTTTGAAAAAACAGCTCTTGAAAAATGCTGTTCTAATAGCTATTGGGATGAGATTCTGCCAATGTAAGAGGCATGAAAAACTAGAACATTTCACAGCAATTAGAGACAAAAACCTGAACCAAACTACAAGGACACTTAACTTCTCCTTTCTGCTCTCCCTATAAAATTCCAATCCTGTTTGTCTCTGGGAGTTATGTGGCCTTCAGGGGTTTATGATGTGCATTAGCTGAAAAGAAAGCTTCAACCTCTACTTGAGTCACCTAAACTACTTTCTTGTGAAAACGATAACCTATTAGAGAAGCCTACTTTATTCTATTTGATGTTGTTGGTTAGTCATCTAATAAAAATCATAACTCAAAGCAGTTTCAGTCTTGTCATGAACAGATTTCTAATCTTCCCTCATACCTACTCAAAGTTTCCAGCTATAAGCTATGTGATAGAAATGGAAACTTCTAGAAGAAAGCAAAAGAAGAATAATCTCAGATGCTTAATGAAAGGACTGAAGCAGATATTCTTGAGTTTTGACACTGTAGGAAATAGACTCATGGGCACAGACTTTCAAGTGTTAGCTAAGATGATTGACACTGTGAATGGACACTTGACAAACTGCATTAAAGTACGTGTGGGACAGGATACTCAGAACTGCTTCAGTTTCCCAAGGCAGTTGAATAAGTAAAGCAGACTGCGTTCTAAGGTCAGTGGAACAAGAGTACAAGAATTCTAGTGATTTATTTTAAAAACATAATTTTGTTTCCTGATAGGCAAAGAAACCCTTTCCCTTTCTTCTTAATGATCCCAACCTTCAATTTAGCAAGCTATACTTATGGAAACTGGAATAGAACTATTTGGTATCTTATTTCAACTGGATGCTCGGAATTCAGAGAAAATATTCTATAATAAATCTAATACAGGTTATAAGCAAATCATTGAACAATGGTGACTCTAGTAATGAAATTCAGAACAATGATTTTAAAATGGATATTCCTTTGAAAAATTACTGCTACTTCTTGTTGACTGCCATGAAGCTAAATTTTACTTATCAGCTACTATTCATAGGTAAACAAACTTTTTGGTGATAGTACCACTGGTGTAAAATAGGATGATTTTGTGGTATATATGATCTATTTGGATTGTCCATATCTGCAAAACTGCTTATAATAAAACATTGTACAAGATGTCTTTACAAAACCTCTTGAATTCAATGGCATGTAAGTATTTGCAAAGATTGAATAGGAATCTTTTTTCATCACTAGGACATACAGTCATGTGCTGTATGTGGTGGACCATATATGTGACAGTAGTCCCGTAAGATTATAATTCTGTATTATTACTGTACTTTTTCTGTGTTTAGATGTATACTTACCATTGTGTTACAATAGCCTACAGTGTTCAGTACAGTAATGTGCTGTACAGGTTTGTAGCCTAGGAGCAATAAGCTATCTCATATAGCCTAGGTGTGTAGTAGCCTATATCATCTAGATTTGTGTAAGTATACTGTGATGTTTGCACAGTGACAAAATTGCCTTATGATGCACTTCTCAGAATGTACCCCCATCATTAAGTGACACATGGCTGCATTTTGATAAACCAAGTTAATAATCAAGACCATGACAGAAATGTCACATTTAAAGGTTGTTCTTAATGAAGAACTGCCCACTTTTAAAGAACAGGAATAATGCTTCATATATCGACATTCTGCCTCAAAGTTCTCCTGGAAATGTGGGCTAGTACGTGAACTATGGCTTATCAAATCCTAGCCTGATAGGCCAGGAACTCTGTCAAACTCTGGAGATCTTGAAGAAAGAGGGATTCCTGTACAGTTAGATATTGAAGTTTAAACTTGGTAGAGGTGAGTTGGATGTTCATGGACTCACACAAGCTGAGAGGAGCAATGAAAATATTTATGGAAGATTGATGATATAAAAAAATGACCTTAGAGGTATTACTAGGTCCCAAGACAGAAATTAATTCTGTAGCCTTAGTATTGTGTTATTTTTGTTAGCCATACAGCAAGAATGTTATTATGTATCAGTCAACATTAAAATAATACCATGCAAGAAAACTGCTGAACAAACTTGATTGGTTAAATCCTTGCCTTAGGCTATTAAGTAGAGAGTCTCAGAAAACAAAACTGTTGTCCTGCCCTTGTGTAAGCAAACACAGCTGGGAAAAATCTTATATTCCCAAAAGCTTTTCATTCTGTGAAATGCATGAAGACAGGAGGCTCCTAAAAGCCGTCGGTAACAGGGACATTCTCAATGTCATGCTGCCTAAGATCTAATTTTTAAAAAATCAAAACGGATTGAAGTCCGCATGCCATCACTCATGCCTGTATTCCCAGCACTTTGGGATGCCAAGGCAGGTGGATCACCTGAGGTCAGGAGTTCGAGACCAGCCTGGCCAACGTTATGAAACCCCGTCTCTACTAAAAATATAAAAATTAGCCAGGTGTGGTGGTGTGCGCCTGAAGACACAGCTACTCCGGAAGCTGAGGCAGGAGAATTGCTTGAACCCGAGGAGCAGAGGTTGCAGTGAGCTGAGATCACACCACTGTACTCCAGCCTGGGCAACAGAGCAAGACTGTCTCAAAAAACAAAACAAAAAGGCTAATTCAAACATGATCCTTTCTAAATTGTCAACTGCCAAGTAATTAATTGAACTACAAACAGTATCAGTAAACCACATGTATTCTTTGTTTTGGGGGTTGATCCTAAGAAAGAGGTAGGCCTGCTGTTTAACAGTGGGGCAAGCAGGGATATATGTGGCACCCAAATCCTCCACCTGCATCTTTCTTACCTATTCCCGTGCCCAGCTGTGATGGTCAGTAGACAGGTAGATTCACGGAAATCTGCAAAGGGCATGGAGATTAGGGCTTAGATAGCTTTGGGATGATAGACTGGATCATGCCATTAAGTAAGATACTCTGAGCAGCAGAGGAGATAACTATAGAGGAAGGGACTGTAGAATGCATAGTGAAGAGGGAAAGGGATTAGCATCACCAGGAGGTGACCTAGCCCCAAGATCAGCTGCAGTGGGGGCTGGAGTTTGTCCTAGTAACCTTTATTTTCTTCTCCGTTTTTTTTTTTTTTTTTTTTTTTTGAGACAGAGTCTCACGCTGTCACCCAGGCTAGAATGCAGTGGCATGATCACTGCAACCTCTGCTCCTGGGTTCAAGTGATTCTCCTGCCTCAGCCTCCCAAGTAGCTGGGATTACAGGCACCTGCCACCACGCCCAGCTAATTTTTGTATTTTTAGTAGAGGCGGGGTTTCCCCATATTGTCCAGGCTCGTTTCTAACTCCTGACCTCAGGTGATCCACCTGCCTTGGCCTCCCAAAGTGCTGGGATTACAGGCATATGCCACCACACCCGGCCCTAGTAGCCTTTATTTTCTAAAGGATACAAAGGAGGAGTTCACTGTAATCCTGGAAAAGCTTATTCCCAAATGTATGTAAAGAAGTGGAATTGAGTGTTGCAAGAGGTGAGCTCTGGTGGACTGTGCATGTGCCAACAGATTCCACTTGAAGGAAGAACTTGTTGCCCAGCTCCTGCAAGCACTGTTAGTGGACAGCTTTTAGCTGAGAGCTCCTTCAGGGTTTGCATGGTAGCAAAGAGTGTCATCATTCAAGAGCACTTCTTGGGTCAGTGACCCACTGTAGCAGGTGTAGAAAAGTCCAGACATTTAATTTCACAGCAGGACAATTCTGATGGGTCACGTATGCCCCTCTGCGACTGTCCAAGGCTTTTTAAGACCAGCAGCAAAGCTCTACATTCCTTCTGTTCAATCCTACTTCTGCCTCATCCCTTCTACAGGTGTGAATGCTTAAAAATATCCTACGCACCAAACTCCTTCTCAGCATCTGCTTCCAGAGAGCCAAATCTGCAATGTACATTCAAATTAGGCTCATTTGAGGAGGATTTAATAAAGGGACTCTACAAAGTGTAGACAACATGAAAGGCAGCCACAAGGGATAGTGCATTAGCCCAGGGATATTAACAGGAACTGTTACTACTCCTTGGCTCACAGGGAGTAAAGGAAGAAGAGGATACAGGAACCCAGAAGAAGAGAGTTGTCATGGAACAAAGGCTCCAGAGGAGTGGGCTTCCAGGTGGAGGGATTGAGCCAGAGTCGAATAACTCTGCAAAGAGTATTAGGGAAACGATATTGAAAACAAAATTTTCTCCCAACATAGAAAACCTCTCCGGAAGGGTAACAGAGAAAGAAAACAGTTTTATTGTTGAATAAGCATTGAGCCAGAACACAGTGTACATCTCAGATAATAAATTACAAAGGTAGAAATCTCGTCCTTTTATAAGGCCAAGAACATGCAACTTATTACATGTTTTCAGGAGAAACAACTGGTCCTTCAGAGCACCATTTATCACACATAGTTCATCCTAGATTCACCTGACAACCAAGGTGACCATCTTGTTCACTAATTGGATTTATCCAGAGGAACAACAGATTCTTCATATCTTTATAAGAAAAGATAGATCTTTTGCAGCTTGGAACAAAGCAATCACTGAAGTTCAGCTCCTCCCTGTCACTGAAACCGGAAAATAGGGGTGATATTTTTCTTGATGTTTACGTTTCAAAGAGATGGCTCCTACGTCCTTGAAAAAGATGTTCCTGAGTCGTAAAGCTGGCAAGCAGCTTATTTAGCTTCTAAAAAGATGTGCACACATTTCAAAGAGACACAAAAAGAACATGTTTTCTAAAGTAAATACTCCAAGGAAAGGGAAGAAGAGGTCTCTTCCCTTATATTCATCAGGAAGAAATACGCCCCCTTTTAGCTTTTATTTGTCTTTACAAGAGTCAGTAGAACACATACAACCTTGCCTCCTTCCTTCTAATCTTTTGCTATACTCATTGACTGAATCTAACTGGAAGCAGAGGGCAAGGAAACATGTTAATGAGGTCCATACAGCATGCCTTCCTGAGCCAACAGCAGGGTAGAGATGGGTGGAGAGTGGATCCAGGGAAGCTAGCAGACCTGTGACATTCGGAGGAGCATAGAAGAGGGAGAGGGTTTCAAGATATGTGAATAAAGATGTCAAATGCTCTAAAGAAATCAAGTGAGATAAGACCTGAAAACATACCCACTGGATTTAAAGACAGATTTATCCATCTTTGACTTAAACTATTTCAGTGGAGTAGTGAGAGTAGAAAGCATATTGGGCTAGTTTGAGCAGTTAACAGAATGTCGGGAAGTAGAGATGAATGGAAAGGACTCTTCCAACATGATTGTCTTTGGTGATAAGGACGGAAGTGGTAAAGATGATATTTAGTCTACTTTCTAGAATGTAAGACACTTTAGGATGGGGGACACGAGCATGTTTAATCACTACTAAAAAACGTTGTGTTACTGACTGAAGATTTTACTGGAATAGGGTCGTGATTCAGACCCCAAGAGAGGGTTCTTGGATCTCACGCAAGAAAGAATTTGGGGAAGTTTACAGTGCAAAGCAAAAGCAAGTTTATTAAGAAAGTTAAGGAATAAAAGAAGGGCTACTCCATAGACAGAGCAGTCCCAAGGGCTGCTGGTTGCCCTTTTTTATGGTTATTTCTTGATGATATGCTAAACAAGGGGTGGATTATTCATGCCTCCCCCTTTTAGACCAAATAGGGTAACTTCCTGACATTGCTATGTTATTTGTAAATTGTCATGGTGCTGGTGGTGAGAGACAGGACTAGCTGGATATCCTAGGCTGAGAATTCCTAAGCCTAGCTGGGAAAGGTGACTAGACCTACCTTTAAACACAGGGCTTGTAGCTCAGCTCACACCTGACCAATCAAGTAGTAAAGAGGGCGCACAAAAATACAAATTAGGCTAAAAGCAGGAGGTAAAGAAATAGTCAAATCATAGATCGCCTGAGAACACAGCGGGAGGGACAATAATCAGGATATAAACCCAAGGTGTTCAGGCCGGTGGGGGCAACCCCCTTTGGGGGAGCTCTGTTTTCACTCTATTAAATCTTGCAACTGCACACTCTTCTGGTCCGTGTTTGTTACGGCTCGAGCTGAGCTTTCGCTCGCCGTCCATCGCTGCTTTTTGCCCCTGTCCCAGACCCACCTTTGACTTCCACCCCTCTGGATCCAGCAGGGTGTCCACTGCGCTGCTGATCCAATGAGGTGCCCATTGCTACTCCTGATCGGGCTAAAGGGTCGCCATTGTTCCTGCATGGCTAAGTGCCCAGGTTCGTCCTAATAAAGCTGAACACTAGTCACTGGGTTCCACGGTTCTCTTCCGTGACCCACAGCTTCTAATAGAGCTGTAACACTCACAGCATGGCCCAAGTTTCCATGCCTTAGAATCCATGAGGCCAAGAACCCCACGTCAGAGAACAAAAGGCTTGCCACCATCTTGGGAGCGGCCCCCCCCATCTTGGGAGCTCTAAAAACAAAGACCCACCCATAACAGTGGGAGTGTAGCCAGTAAGGACAACCAGAGATCACTCCCATGGCCATCTTGGTTTTGGTGGGTTTTGGCCGGCTTCTTGACTGCAACCTGTTTTATCAGCAAGGTCTTTATGACTTGTGTCTTGTGCTGACCTTCTATCTCATCCTGTGACTTAGAATGCCTTAACTTTCTGGGAATGCAGCCCAGTAGGTCTCAGCCTCATTTTACCCAGCTCCTATTCAAGATGGAGTTGTGCTGGTTCAGACGTCTCTGACAATGGTCGGGAATTCAGTTCTTCAGGTTTCTCTGGGGTTCCCTTGGCTGAGAGGGAATATATTCAGTTGGTTGGGGGTGGGGGGCTTAGGATTTTAATTTTGGCTTATGGCAAGCAGGTAGATGATGTTGAGCTAAGCAGATTGAAGAAATTGATTCAAGTTTTATGAACTGGGGAGAGCAAATTACGGAAATAGTTGGGTTGCCAGGCAATGTGGAAGTCTCGTGGAGCTTGGAGTGGCACCAATCTATGATCTTTCTCAGCACAATATGAAATGAGTCATTTTAGAAAATATGCACTGAATTTAGCTGTCGTTGCTCTGATAGGTAAGACAAAAATTAAATGAATTACATAGTTGTCATCTTTTGAAATAAAATAATTTTATTTATAGACAATTATTTTTGTAATTGAATGCAGGGATGAATCTAGAATGAACAGCTATCTATAGAGGCCATTGAGTAACATATCAGGTAATGTTCTCAGCTCCAGTTTGTGGAAGATAGAGAATTGTTCTCATGGAATTAATTATAATGAAGAAACTAAAGGCTGGGGAAAAAGAAAATGCAGCTGAAGTGGATGTTATCATTAGGAAAAAAAAAAAAACTTTTATTGCCATGAGCCTTAGGGGGACAAAGGGAATAAGAGAGTAAGAGAAAAATGTTAAACTTTAACACATTAAAGACATTTCTGCAGGAGTTTGAAAAAATGTGGTCCAGTGTGTTGCTTTGTGATATTTTGACAACAAATGAAAAGGTTAGCATTTAGAAATAGGTGGTTAACAGATCTGCTAATGCCTTTCTCAAATATCAGATGTCTCAAGTGAGCTTTAGCAAGAGCTGGCTAAACATCAATGCATGCATGGCTGAGTTCTCTGAAGGGTGTCTGCTTGAAAAGCTGACATTCCATGCTATTGATTTTTGTGTGTGTGTGGGAGTAAAAATTTTTGGTTTTGTTTTTTATCATCTCAGCATTATGAAAGTATAATTCATGAATGAAAATTGAATTTATTTATGGCATACAATGTAATGATTTGATATATTTATACACTGTGAAACAGTTAAACCAAACCAGTTAACATATCCATCACCTCAACTTACCTTTTTTTTTTTTCTGGTGACCATTTAACATCTATTCTCTTAGCAATTTTCAAGTTTACAATATGTTACTATTAGCCATAGTCACAGTGATATACAAAAGATTGCCAGAAATTATTCCTCTAGTCTAATGAAAACTTTTTATCCTTTGACCAACATCTCTCCTTTGGCTAAATTAATGACTATTATTTTATGGTAACCTGTGATCCTATTTTGGTCAAGTGTTTTAAACCTTTGACATATTTGATAGGCATCCCCAAATCAAAATTTTGCTTCAAAATAAAGTATTTTTTGACTTCTAACTTTGGGATGCTACAGAGGGTGCCTGAAGCATCCAAAAGAGAGATAAACAGGATTATTTGATATGTTAAATTATATAGGAAGCATTGTCAAATAAGAAATGATGTTTAACCTTCGAGTTATATTTTAATGAATATGTTATTAATATAGGTTCCAAAGTTGTATGGGATTTCTAAAATTCTAATATGTCTGGGTA
The DNA here is from genome assembly GCF_006542625.1 of Nomascus leucogenys. Classification (NCBI taxonomy): domain Eukaryota; kingdom Metazoa; phylum Chordata; class Mammalia; order Primates; family Hylobatidae; genus Nomascus; species Nomascus leucogenys. The sequence continues at coordinate 133,416,458 of NC_044384.1, forward strand.
TGTTGTCAGTCATAATTATGACTGATATAGCAACCAACATAATAACATAATGGCTGCTATGGTAAATTGTAGGCTGCAGAAATAACCAAATTTCCTTAACAACTGTGTCTTTATCTATGACTGTTTTAAGTCATTTCCACAGTAAATTCCTTAATTCTGATGCAGTTTCTGAAAACTGCACAAGCATGCAAAATCCTAGAATATTGACTCTTTAAGGAGGCTCATGAAACATGGAAAAGACCCTGACAAGCACTCTTAGATACAGGTTTCTGATAGCTTTAGGATAATATCATTTGGACTGGGTAAGAATTCGTGGAACTGTAATGAAGAGACTGATTGGTTTATAATACTGCTAACCCAAGCAGAACAAAAATTATTTGAATAGCAAGAAAATATTTTACCAGATTTTCACACTTAATCAGCCAGTATTGAAATTGTTCAGAATTCAACTGAAATTGAATAAACTCCGTGGTCCAAGTCAAATTACTGTGATAACCTATCAGTTATCAGTTCTATGCGCCTAAATTGGAGAAACAAAAATTTCAAGAGATATTTAAGAGGACGTAAGCTCAATGGTAAGCCTGGACTCATGGAGAACCCGGCTGGCCACCTCATTCTTCCTGAGTCCTTAAAGCTCTTGCTATTAAAAGCTCTGCATTCTACAGCTCATCATGGAAGAGATAAAGTGACCCAAATTAAAAACATATATTGGTATGGTAACTGTTCTAAATTGCTAAAATGGTTTATGACCAATGTTTGATTTGTCAAATCCATATTCCTGGGAAGACAATAAAAACTTCAGCACATTTTTGCCACCTGTTAGGCCATTTAAACATTTATAGTGGGATTTCATTCATCATTTTCAGTGCATGTTTTCTGTGTGCATAAAAGCTTTCCCATGCAAGAAGGCTGATAAAACAGTAGCTAAACGATTATTAGGAAACATGTTTTTCTCATGGGACATTCCTGGAGAACTATCCAGTGACAGAAGTACCTGTTTCACTGGGCAAGTTAGTAAAACAGTTAAATAAGGTGTTATAGATTCTATAGCATTTGGCAACTCTAACTGAATTTACTGGATTGCTTTGGTCAAATGTATTGAAAATTAATGACAATCAAATTCACTTGCAGTGTAAAACATAAATTGACATCTTATAAAGTAGTCACTGAAGGGCCTGTACCCCTAACAATAGGACCTCATGTATTTTCCAATACTAAATTCCGATATAACTCAATGCTGCAAAGCTTTAATGCATTGATTTTTTAATGCTACTGATTTTTATATGTTGACTTTCTATTCTGCAGCTTTATGGGATTCACTTATTAGTTTGAACAGTTTTTGGTGGTGTCTTTAGGATTTTCTATGTATAATATCACATTATGTGCAAACAAAGATAATTTTACTTCTTCCTTTCCAATTTGGATGCCTTTTATTTCTGTTCCTTGCCTAATTGTTCTGTCTGGAGCAGTACTACATTGAAAAGGATTCATGAAAATGGGCATGCTTGTCTTGCTCCTGATCTTAGAGGAAGGCTTTTGGCCCTTTAGTACTGACTACGAAGACAGCTATAGACATGACATGTATAGCCTTCTTTGTTAAAATATATTACTTCTAACCTATTTTGTTGAAAGTTCTTATGCTCAGGCCTGAGGGAGGGGTGACATGTTTAATGTGAAGCTGTTCTTCATGTCCTCTTCAGTGTATGTTTTCTTATTCCTGGGTTACATGCAGGTGCTGCGATCTCTACCCTAGATTTCTTACCTTCTGTGAAGGTGGTTTCACATGTGGATAGCACTCAGTAGTCCTATACCAACTTGCTGATGTCACTTTGTCACTGTTGATTGAAGAGAAATCCAAATGCTTCACTAAACGGACGTGTTAGAGGCAAATAGATCTTTCAGTTGTTAAAGTTTAAAAGGCTGATGCATTCTCCGGCCCACTTACCTGAGGACAGATACTGTTTGTTGAATTCCATGATGGTCTCCTCTTTACCAAAAGTGCTGCGCCAAAACAAAAAACAAAAAACAAAAAAAAACCCCACACACACATGTTTATGTTTAAATTAGTAAATTTAAGCTGAATTTTTGGATTTTACTGAGTAGTTGAGATCAATGGAGAAGTTTCAGGACAGGTTGAGGCATATGTGTTAGGGCAGGTTAATAATTTGGAATTTCTTCAGATATTTATTCAATATTGAAGATAAATAGGGGAAGAGTGAGAAAAGCTCAGTTTCTGCTCTAAGCAGCTGCTCTGCGCAGAACTCTTGCTCCTAGCTCGTATCCTACACAGCATAACAAAAAGCCTTTAAATTTCCCACACCTTACTCTTGGAAAAGGTTTGCCCTTTGGGGATTTCCTTATTTACCCTCTACCGGCTTCTAGATTATCAAGTTATCCCTTCTAATCACATATTACTCTCCCTGAGAGGAGTTTGGAGAAATGTAGTTTTCTTCCTTTCTAGTACATTTCTTGTGATTTAAAAATGTATACCTTATAGAATAGGTTGGGACTTTATGGGACTGGCTTTTTGGTCTGATCCTTAATCCAACTCAATTTGGGAACCCATGAAAAATAATCAAAATAAAAGCAAATAAGTTCCAGTGTCAGTTTATTAGGAAAGACTGGTCTGCACCATCCCACATCCCGAAATTCTCGTAAAAAATCAATAGCAGGATGGCTCTATGGCAGTCCAGGCTGTGATTCACAAAGGAAGAGGTAGATCCAGCTGAAAGAACCCACACACACACACACACACACCCCTCATGGTTGAAACTGTGTTTAGTGAAACATAATTAAGAAACGTGGCCATTTAAAGGGAGAATGTTAAAGTAAGCTGTTGGTTCCTTGACTTAAAAATTTCATCATAGCCAATGTCACTATGCCAAATTTTGTCTAATAGGGGGTTGGGTTTCTTTTTTTTTTTCTTTTTCTCTTGTCTAATTCTTGATTAACACTTGCACCAAGTCACGAGAGTGTAGTAAAATTGGGGCTATTGGAATTGTGCCTGTTTTGGTAAAAGGTGTTTGAGAAGGGAAGTGGGTATGTTTGCCTTTTTAGTTTTCTTTCAGAACAGAGCTGCCCACTCACTCCCAAATAAGAGAAATGTGGGGAGAAGAAGCGTATTTTTACTTGGGAAGATTGTGTTCTCTTTAATGTGCAGGCCATTTCAATGGAAATGATGCCTTGGAAAGGACAATCGTTATTTATAAAGGAAGTTCTCTTTAGAGGCAAGATTTGTTTGAAATTCCTAAAATGTTATTTATGCTTTAGAACATTTCTCTGAGTTTCCAGCAGTCCCTTTTCCTGTTCACCTGCTATAAAGGGACCCTGATTTCTTGGTGACTTTTTGAAGATAGTCAGAGTCCTGGACAGGGAAATACTACATTTTAAAATTCCCATTGAATCCTGTATTCTGGCTTCATCTTCTTCACCTTAACTCCACCTTCCATTCAATGCCTTCAGAGCTCAGAACATCACACTGTGTTAGCTAATGGAGGTCATGGCTCTCCCACCTGCCAGGCCTATATCTGTCTGTGTTTTTCTCAACTCCCTTCTTAGTGAAAAACTTCCTTTATGATTGGTAAGATTCGTGGGATTTTGCTGGTAAATGGGATTCTCTTTGTATTAAAATGTGCAAGCTGTGACTCAAGTGCTCTCCTCTATCAGCAGCTAGAATTTAACAAGCATTTCCTCAATTACTGCTTTAAGAGTTGTACATATATTAACTCATTTAAGCCTCACAACATTCCTAGTGGCACTCTATTATTTGCTTCATTTTCAGATTAGGGAAAGGAGGTTCAGAGGGGTTGGGTAATTTGCCTGAAATCAATTAAGTGGCAGAGCTGGGAGTTGAACCAAAGCAGTCAGCTTTGGGGCCTTAACAGGCCATCATTGTGCTGTGCCCTGCTAGTTAATTCCACTCACTCCTGACTGCCCACCAGCTTGCTCCCACAGTACACCCAAACCAGACCTACTTCCTTGAGCAAGTGGACCATTTCTTCATCTTCACTCTAAGTATTTTGGTAAAAAACTCAGATTCTTTGGGGGCCTGGCCGTTTATCCTTCTCCCTTTATTCTTCCTTTCCAACAATCTACTTGTTTAAGTTCATCCCATAATTCATATTCTTCTGGGGAAGAATATCTCTATTAGACCTTCAGCCTAAACTTGTGTTTTCATTCAACTTTTGCTAGAAACCTGTTGTGATATCAAACCTTTGTCTAACTATTAATATATTTGGTTCCCATTTGGCTGTTATTATTTACATATAGTTTCCTCAGGGCTTTACTAGAGAAGCTAGGGGTGAGTGGCAGGAAAGAATTCCTTGGACCATTTAGGAATATTCCTCGATCCTAAACCAGGATCTTTTCAATAACACAATACTTTATCCTAAATCCCTAACACCGTGAGCCTATACTGGGTTTGAATTCTAGATAGTCATGTCACTAGTTTTATGTGCATTTTAATGGGGATTCAAATTTATTTATTTACTATTTGCACATCTTAATGAAGATTTAAATTATAAAAGAAGTAGCAGAATTTTTGTATGTGGGCAGCCATCTATACTGATCAGGGTTCTAGAAGTCACAAACAACAGAGACTGACTAAAGCAAGCTTAGAAGTGAGATTATGAATGACAAGAACTACTGTAGAGCCAGTCTTATGGATAGCCATCAGGAACCAAGAGAGTTTATCAGTTTATTTCATCTGTCTCTCTCTCAGACCATATGCTTGTTTTTTCTTATCAGCTGCATTCTTCTCTTTCTATATATATACCAGGTGGTTTCTTTTGCTTACATTTAGACTTCATTGTATCCCATTAGAAGGAACATGGATGTTTGACAGCCTCTCTCTCTCTCTCTGTCTCTTTTCTCTCTCTCACACACACTACACCACACATATATACATATACATAAATCATAATCTCTTCACATTAGTTTCTACAGAAAATTGACCCTGTTTTTTTCTGTTTACCAATCCCAAATTTCTAGTCTAAAAACATAATAAATCAAAATTATCTTTTCAAGTCAAACCATAGGCACCGTTGGTCATCCTGCAAATGGACTTTCCTTACACCATTTAATCGGGGAGTTCAGGAAGGGAGCTGTGGTCCTTCCTGCAGTGCAGTTCAGAAGGGGTTATGGAAAATGCCCTCAAAATGTGTCCAAATCATGTATTTTACTTGTAAGACTATTGAAGATTAAAGTGAAAATATTAGGTTATGGCAAAATAGAGACTTCTTATTGAATTCCTGTGCATGAAAAGAAAGATTCCTTCATGGGTATATTAGATATATTCTGCAGCATAGCAAATTACTCCAAAACTCAATGGCTTAAAATAACATTTATTAGCTTGCAATTTCTGTGAGTCAGGAACTCAGTTGTGGCTTAGCTGGAGCTTCTGCATCATAGTCTTTCACAGATTGCAGTCAAAGGGCCAGCTGCGGCTCTAGTTATCTCATGGCTCAACTGGGGAAAGATCCACTCCCAGTCTCACACATGTGGTCGTTGGCAGAACTGAATTCCTCACAGGTTGTTGGACAGAGGGAATCAGTTTCCAGCCTTTGGTGGGAGGCTTCCCTCAGTTCCTTGCCATGTAGGCCTCTGCATAGGGAAACTTAAAACATGACAGCTGACTTCATCAACCTGAGCAAGTGAGAGAGCAGAAGAGTCACAGTCTTTTATCATCTAACCTTGGAACTGACTTCACTTTTGCTAGTATTCTATTCATTACAAGAAGTAGACCAGGTCCATCCACATTCAAGAGGAGGCGATTATACAAGGGCATTGATACCAGGAGGTGGGGATCACTGGAAGACATTTTAAAAGTCTGCTTACTCCAGTCCAGCCTCTGGTGCCTAATGCTCAGCATCCCTCCCAAATGCAAAATTTATTCTTAAATCCCCCCAGAGTCTAATCCTGTTATGAGGAGAAGCCCTGATTTGGGCCCCTTTCCCTTAGAATTGGATAGGTTTGTTTTAAAAGAGAAATTCCTCATCTTCCTATAATAAATTGAGAAGTTACTATGTAATATTACTTACAAGCAGAGAAATTAATATTCATAAACTAAGAATGTTGACCAGAGAAGACTACAATAAGACTAATGTTTCCAGCCTCACTTTACAGCTTTCCTTCATTTGATGACCGAAAAACCCCAACTTTTATATTTTTAGCTCTCATTTTAGGAACTAAGACACCCACCAATAGAAGATTAGCTGGAAAATGAAAGAAACACTACTTCTTGCTACTCCCTGGAGTATCAAAATTGCCTAGCCAGAGTTTCTGCGTTTTCAGTATTGCATTTTTGGGTTAGCCCTGGACAATAACCATCATTCTGTGGGTACTCTCATAGCACTGGCTGATGCTGGTAAGATGTAAGATGAAGGAAAAGTTGGGCAAACTGTAAGGCAGTGCGTTTTACATGCTAGAGAAATTATGCAGACAGTGAGCTTTAAATGGAGTAAGGAATTGGAAACAAAGTGATGGCTGGGATGGGCTGGGAAGGCTTTGGAGAGATGAGAATGGAAGCAAGTCTTGAAGAATGAGTGAAAATTAAGTGAAGAATGTGGAGTGACATTACAGGCAGCTGGACTTCCAGCTGGGACAGAGAAGAAGACTTAAATTTTGGAGAAAAGCTTTCACAAGGCACTCAGTCCATGCGCTATGCAATTAGACAGCAAACAGCACTTATTGATAGTGATTCTGCAATGAACAGGTACCATAGGGGATACCGAGAAGTAAATACAAACTCTGATTCTTGCCCTTATGGAATGGTCCATCTAGTTGGAAAGATAAGGCATAAGCATGTAATAATAAAAGGCTGAAAATAAAAATCCCCTGATCAGTAATATATATAACAAAGGTTACAAGTGTTCGAAAGTGGGAGGAATCATTTCTATGATCAGATTTACGGTGGCTTTAAAGAATTGTATCTTCCTAGACTCCGCTGGGACCCAGACGTGGAATGCTAGGTTGTTTGGACACGTGAGGTGAGATAGTGGTGGCGGTAATGCGTATTTCATATACAGAGAATAGTGCAAGCAAAAGTGACAAGTCAAAAACAGGCAAGATTTTTGGCGAACAATTTTATCTAGAACATAAGAATTACTTGATTTTGCACAAGGAAATATGACTAAGCACAGTGGGGGTGGCATGTTGAAAAAAAGAAAAAGGACCAATTCAGCCAAAACCAGGGAACACAACCTGGAGTTTCGGTTCTTAATGAATTACGGAACAGAAAGCATTTCCATTTGTTCTCTTGTAGGTGGTAGGGTGACCAGAGTATTTTCCATTTTAGCACTCCCTGCATCTAATTCAGAACTAGACAGGAGCAATGGCTAAAGTGCTGTGTTCATAAATTGTTGTCTTGGGCAGCTGGGAATGGTATTAGATGATGCTGTTTGGAACTGACTTATTCTGGAGCACGATCAATCAGCTCATCTTCTCCATTCTACTGCTTTTTCTGTGCATGTGGAAGAATGGGGGTGACTCTCATTTTCCTGTTGTATTCCAGTGATCTTGCAAAGGCAAATTATCATGACCAAATACATAAAAATGGTAATGAAATAAAGCCATTGATGCAAAGCTGTGTTGGTGGTCCCTTGGGCCTCTGTTGTATTTATTTTCAATTTTTAGTAGTCTTTATGTTATGTCTGACTTTAGCAGTTCCCTTTTGGTTCTTTTAATTTGCTGTTTTAATTTGCCTTGCACCACATATGCCCTAATGTCTTGTGTTTAAGTGTGTCATCTGTGCACCAGAAGCATTGACTTTCAGGCCTCATCTAAGATCTAAGGAATCAGAATCTGCTTTTTAACAAGTTCTGCAGCTGATCTGTATGCACATCCAAGCCTGTAAAACACTGGTATAATACATCTGAAGTTCCTGCCTGGAGGAAGTATAGATGCAGTGCTTCCCTTGGCCTCCAAGCACTGCATTAATGATGGGCACTAGTTCCCGCCCTTGAGAATCTCTTGCCTAGAATCATCCATAAGGGGTTTTGGTGTGCCAGAGAAAGATTAAAAAGTGGATGCTAAGGTAACATGAAATCATGGTAATTCACCATGAGATTCTATAAGGAGATTAATTTTATTTACATAGGTAGCTTCCAATTTACTCTTCATTTTTCAACTGGACCACTAATCTCAGGGCGGAGTTCACCAGGGAATAGGGCCAGCAAAGCACCTGCATTTTTCTGGGACTAATACTTACATATGTGAAAAGCAGGTGCAGCTGGAAGGCAGAGCACCTAGATCCCCAGAAATTAAGGATTCATTTTTACACTGACTCCTATGTACAGACTGAGGAGTGTACACTGCATGTGTACACTGACTCCTTTGTCCAGGGCTGAGGCAAAAGCCCAAGAGGGAAATGTAATGGGGCAGGGCAATGGAGGACTTCCACAGTGCACCTTGCTGCAAGGTCAATGCAACCTTAATCAGCCCACTCTGTGATCAGCCCAACCCCCATGGGAGTCTAATCTCTTAATGCCAAGTGTTCCCACAGCCTCCAAGTATCCAAACAGCACCTTTTAAATCTAGGCATACAAAGAAACTCGTAGCCCCCTTGCAGTAATAACCGTTCACTGTAACCGCTGTCAGCTGCCTCCAAAACTGCGGCCCTCGCCAGTGATTTGTCAGCCATTGCACACCCAAAGGACAGTGCTGTCTCACAGCACAGAGTAATTCCTGGTACCCTCAAAAGCCCAAGAGATGAGGGAACTCAATGCAAAAGAGAATAGAGGTTCGAGACCTGAGAGAAACCCATTATTGACCCTTGGGTGTCCATGAGAAAAACATGAGACCCAAAAAGTGGTCGGTGGTAACTTGACTGTGTTCCTCAAGAGGAATCAGAGTCTCTAGAGGTCCCTTTTCGATTCCTCCATGTGATATCAAAGATGGCAAAAAGAAAGGAGGAGGAGAAGTGGAAGGAAATGGAAGAATAGGTCTTAGGAGGAACCAATTTGGAGAGATTTTAAGTTTTCCAAAAGGCCAATGAAATCTTACATTTTTTTTCTCAGCACAAATCATGCCAACAAGAAAGGATGTGAACATAAGGACCAAACATATAATTAAAAGAGGGTTTCATTCACCTGAAAAAAAATTCCCAGAGGAGTAACAGGATCCAAAAGAGAAAAAGCAGAAAGACCTTTTGTACAAAAAAAAAATTATAGCCTGAATATCAGCTTTTAATTAAGCTGATTTCTGATCGTAGAGCTCTTAGGTCGTAGGTAATCCCTTATTACCAGGCTTTCACTAGGACAAACAGTCAGTATCCCTGACTTTTGAACCTTCAGAATGACTCAGAACCAACTAAATCAAGAACATGTAAGATATCTCCAAAGAGATGCAAGGCAGTTCCCTCAAGATCCAGAGCCACCCCAAAGGCAGCTCAGAGAAAGGAAAGTTTCACTCACCACCAGTGGGCACAACCCACATTTTTGTCTGGCCATATTTTCCAGGCCACATTCTTCCCAGCTGACTGCACACAGAAGCTGACCTTCTAGTGTGCCCTATCGGTAGAAGATTAAAAGAGACAGTCAGTGAGACAGGAAATCAAAAGCTGTCCGTGGAAGGTGAAAGGATCAATAACAAATGGGTACTCCAAAAAGTCAAGAGCCACACAAATATCAAAGCAATTCTTCTTTTGAGTTAAAGGATTTACACCTCCAAGGGATTGATTCCCTGACTGGGTATTGAACCCAGGTCATGGTAGTAAAAGCAAAGAATCCTCATCACCAGGCTCTAGGATCAAGTGCCTTTGTAGTAAATCCCACAGAGGATCGAAAGCCAGCATTTGAGCATTTAAAGGATTTTAACTTTGCTTCAGGTCAGATTTTTTGCTCTTTAATTTAGTCAGCAGGCTAATTTCTAAGGCTAGCCATGACTTCAACATGTGTCTTTCTTTTAATTTGCTCCTTCCATAAATACAAATGAGGTAATTGTTGAGGGAGCTCTCTACACATCTTTGATTTTTTAATTTAGAGATCTTTCTAATTTAAAGGATTCATCTCTTGGCCCCTGATAATTAGAATTTCCAAGGATGCCCTTGTTGCAATAGTGACTCAATCCAATAAGCATCTTCATGGAGAGCCCGGGAGGTAATTTTCCAGGTTTAGAGTAAGTTTTACCATACAAGCAAGAAGTGTTTCTGGAGAGGGCATAGAAGAGGCAGTCCCAGTGATGCCAAAAAAATTTTCCTGCTAGGAATAGGCTAAGAAAGCAAAAGACTCTTGCTGCCTCAGACAGTTAAGGATGGGTGTCTGTGCATACTCCAGTATCCCACAAATTTTTAGAGTACTGCCAGTATCAGACCTGTTAATCTGTGACACTAGGAAGACACTCTTGTGACTGGATTTTTCTAGGACTAACCTGGCAACAAGAGTTGAAATGATAAAAGCCCTTTATGGATAGGACTTATTAAGACAACCGCCTCTGAGAGCTTGCCATGTTCAGAACAGAGTGTGCTGCTTAAAATTTGGCATGTCTTGGGTTCCCAGGCTTTTGTAGGTGGACCACTGGATGTGACCTGATCATTTCCTCCCCTGTTTCCTCACGTGGTAAACGAGAGGCTGCTCCTACTTCATCACAAGTTAAGCTCTCAAGGACATAAGGCGAGAGGAAAACCTCATTCAGTTTCTTATTTTGGGGACCCATTGCAAAGTTTTCCTGAATAGACAATTGTCTGCTCAAAACTGCAGAACTCACCAGTCTGCAGAGCTAGTTCGAATAATGGGTTAATCAGGGTTTTAGACCCATGTTCTACCCGATAGTACTCCTCTTATGAAAAAAAAAAGATACAGGAAGACAAAGAAAAAGGAAAGAACTGTTTTTGGAAGGAAAGGGATCGAACAATATAAATATATCGAAAGTACATGAGAGTCACTACACCTAGGACTAGTCATACGAATGTTTTCCTGCCATTAATCAACAGTTTGGAGAGGAAAAGGTGACAAGCTGAGGTTTTTACTGTCTACTCAATGGAATTCCACAGAAACGGGAAGCCTGCCTGGTAAGAAATGCTTGCCATTTTGCCAGACTTTCCGGCACTGGGCTCCCTTGACTGTAGCTTCTGGAAGAGCAGAGAGCCTTTGGCAGCCTGCTCACAGCATCAAAACTGAAGGAGCAAAGGGAAAACTTTTCCTTCACCCTCTGAAGATTTGCTGAAAATTAACTGACAAAAGGCAGGTTAATAGGAAAAAAGACACACATGTCAGAGAGATTAACCGTCAACCCAATGGAGTAGAGATTCTTCTATACTCTTCCTCTTAGGGGAAAGGAAAGAGGGGAGGTGTACATAATTTTAGGAGGATAATAAAAGTTTTCTAGAGAATTCAATGGGCTTAGAGAACATACAATGGCCTGGGAAAAAGTCGAGGCCCACCGATCGTACAGTGGTTTGTGACGAAAGTCTATCGAAGTGTGTGGAGAGACTTCAGTCTTCCTGTGATAGGAGTTCAGTTAATGAAAACCCAGGTAAGGTACCAGAAGTAATTCTTTTCTTCTTTGGTGGGTCCAGACTTGAGGCAGATCAAGAACTTGGAGAACAACTTCATCCTGCTCTAGGAGAGAGACAAGGGATTGGGAGAGAGATGGAGAGGCAGGGGGCGGGAGCATTTAGACAGACCTTGAGGCTTCTTCAGTCCGACATAGCGAAGCACCATATTTGGGGTATCAGTTTCTGAGCCCCAACAGGGGGATACTGAGTATCCACCCTCCATCTCCCAGAATGAAGCAAAACAGGAAACATGAAGTTAGGACTGTCTTGAGAAGGAACAAACTGACTTTGTGAGAATTACTGTAAACAAACCTCTCTAGAGCTGAGGATGCAGTTTGGGAGAGAGTCAAAAATGTTGGAGAGGGTGGGTGAGTCCAGAAATTAGAGGATAATAAAATTGTGTCTGACAGTCATAGAATAAAAATAGTGTTTGGTAGGAAATACGGTGTTAAAGTTATCGGGGAGATTGGAAAAGGGAGAGATTATAGTCAAAACAACTCCAAAATGTTCAAAAAGTCTAGGAAGAATATGGAGAGCTGCTTAACTACACAGTGAGGACAAGGAGAGAAAAAAGATATGAGACAGGTGAAAAGAAAACTTGATACATTCCTATGCTTTATCCCCAACGTTCATAGAAAATGCCGAAGTTTGAGCCTGGCTCTCTAGAAGAGTAATAATGCTATTGTTAAGAAATAGGAAAGTTAGAAATGGAGATAATTTTTTCAGGGAAATGATGAGAAGAGCTGCAATGGATAAAGTGCATTTTTGTATTTGAGAAGCTGGAGAAGAATAATCTGGAACAGCCACCCAGAGCTCCTGGAGGCATCCATAGTGCCATTCACAGCCCACCCAGTAAGATGTACATAGGTTTGAGTAAAATTAATAAAACTAGTTGTATTAGTTACGTTCTGTTTATATGTATTTTAAGGTATAATAAATTAGCTTGATGGGTAGGTATAGTACTTAGAAAGAAATCAAAGGCATATGTAACAGTGAGTAGAAGGACCACTAGAACCATCTCTAATATAAATAGCAAGAAACATTTTTTTTACCACAACCACTTGATGTAAATAACAGAATAAATAAAAAGTAAATAGAAAGTAGTTCATGTTTTCTTTTTACTTATGAAAGTAATTAAATTTAGTTGTGGAAATTTCAAAGATAAGCAAAATATTACTGTGAATGTGTTTGTGTGTGTGTGTGTGTGTGTGTGTGCATACACGCAATGCTGTAACTTTTATCTCATGGAATATATTTCAGGCATCTTTTTATGTAAATGTTTATTGGTCTAAGAATGCCAAATGTCAAAGTGCAAGATGCTAAGAAACAGAGACGTACAGAAGGAAGGGAAAATTTAATTATAGAAGTTATGCTACAGAGTTTAGGCTGATAGTATACTTTTTTTTTTTTTGCATTGACTGTGAGAAGAAAGAATAAGCAAGATTAAAAAGTAAGAAACTTAATCTCGGCAAAGCTTTTCTTACAATAAGTTGCAGGTAGTAACTAACCAGATCTTCTTCAACACAATGAAAATAAAAAATAAAAAACATAAAAATGAATAAGTCTTTGAGTCTGAAGACAGAAAATATTTCAAACAAGATCAAGAGTCATGTATGTTCTCTACTGACACTAAGAAATAATTCAAGCATCTGAAACTTATATTCTATTTAAAACTAATTTTAGATCAGACAGGATATAACTGCATTGACTAACAAGGCTTTACTGAATTACTAAGAGCTTTGGAGTGAAAGAAACCTGGTTTCATTCGTTCTGCCAGTTTCCATCTCTGTGACCTTGGCAAGTTATTCAACCCTGCTAAATTTCATCTGGGAAAAGAGTTGATAGTAATCCTTACCTTATAAAGATGCAGTAAGACTAATTAAGAGAATTCATGAAAAATATTTAGGAAAGTGTATGGAACATAGCATCAGCATTACTATAAACAAGCTAAGTAAAATTGAAAATAGGAAGTTAAAAAGCTTGGTTGTATCCCCTAAATTCATGGAAAAACTTGTGGAGGGTAAGACTCTGCAGCATGTTTTATCTATCATCTCACCACTCCTCAGCCACTCCACTCCTCTATGGTCTCTGAGGAATAATAACAACTCAGTCATAATAGAATTTATTAAATGGTTAAGGTAGCATCTTAGTAAGGAAAGTAGGACAAGATATTTAATAAAATCATTTGAGGCAATTGAGAAAACTGACTATCCACCTGAAAAAAATATTATATCCCATCTCACTATCCTTCTCCCAGATAGAATCTAGGTGGATTAAACATCTAAACATCAAAATCTCTGTAAAGGATAATTAAAGAAATTGTACTGGAATGTGGTAATGACCATGAGGAGGAGTAGACCTTCTTAACACAAACACACACACACACATACACACACACACACACAGAGGCAGGGAGATTCTCTGATGTCCTAGCCAGTCTCAGTCTTAGGAAGGCCCTGTTTGCCCAGCCGTGGGGTGGGGCTTTCTTGGCTTTTTTGTCCATTTTCTGCTTCTCCCCATAACAAATTAACTCTGCCTTGTGTTTGCAGGTGGCCTTGAGCGGAAGTTTTTCTGCCCATCCCCAAATGGGAACAGACCTGTAATGGTATTTGTAGGGTGTAAAAAAATAATGGTTTTATAGCTTACAGGGCTTCTTCTCATTTTAGTGTGTGAGCAATACTCTTTCCATCTGTATTCATACTAAATTCAGTATGGTTTCTTGTTCCTTCCCTGGGGGACTAATGAGTTTCTCTTCCACCCTTTCCCAAGCTGCAATAAATTTTCCTTTAACTTTATTCTGAGGATAATGCTTTCTGCCTTCTTCCAAGGGTTTAGTACTTTTTCTCCGTGGGAGAGAAGGTCTTTGGCAGAAGTTACATATTTGTGCATTTCCTGTTGGAACCACCTGTCCACTCCTGTGCATTTACCCTACTGAGGAGGGCTGTTTCCAGTCTTCCAGCCTAATCATAGTCTTTTTGATGAGCACCTGTTGAAAACCTGTGGAAAAGAGCGTACAATGAGGATGGACTACCCTGCGTATGGGGGCACCAGCTGTTAAAGATTGATAAGGCAGCCCACACCTGGCTTCCGACAATTAGTTAAATGTGTAACTAATTTCCTCTTACCCACCTGCCGTCCACGTTATGCCACAGGTGAACCAGTCTGCAGATACAATCTCTGCTTAAGATTCCTGTTCTCCTGGTCATTTAGCTATTTGGTTTACTAACAAACTCGGCTCTCGCATTGGCTCAATAAAATTTGTGATTTTGTAGTTCATCTGACTTTTTCTCAGTTTTGATGTGGAAGTGACACTCTTCCCAGCTTTTTACATTTCAGGCAGAAATAGAAATTCAAAGATTAAGAAAATTTGTGAATGAGTAAAATGGTACAGAAAGAATACAAATATAATGTAACTGATTGCTCAGCTAAAGATTTGATTTGTGGCATTTTTTTTTGTTCTGCTTCAGAAAAAGTTATCTTGATAATCCCAAAAATATTAAAGAATTCTAGTTTAGAAGAGAATAAGACAAATAGCCCATTTGGTAAAGAAAGGGTTTAATAAAATACTTCATATTTAGAATTTTGAGAAGGAAATGCTGGTTAATTTCCATACTCATAAATAAACTAAATAGCCAGGGTGGGTGGAGGGAAGAACAGTGACTTTAGGGTCTTTGGAAAGCTGGGCAGCAAACTGGGTTCTGCATTTACTCCTGGGCTTGCTTGGTGTCCAGAGCAATGAGAATATTGGGATAAGGCTCAGTCACTGCAGCCTGGAGAGACTAGAAATGACACACTGTTAGTGCACCTTAGCAAGGAGAGAGATTGACCACCATCAAAGGACACTGATACCTTCATGTGTTTGGCTGTGGCCCAGAGAGACATTATTACAAAGTGGACCAATCTTATCAATCCAAGCATGAAGAAAAACTTCTATCCTGTGGCATTAGGTGGGAGAAATGCCAGTAAAGTTGACTGATGTGGTCCCTGTGCTGAAAAAAATTGAGAGAGGGTATGTAGTTTATCCTTTCACAAGAGGTTCTTCATTTTCCAAACATTAAGTCATAGTGCATAACAAATATTTAGATAACAGATATGAAACCCTAGAAACTCAGAGTCAAGGGGATATTAGTCCTCTCTTTTCATTCTTACCTGATATAGCCGTTTGAAATAACTAATGGGAATTTTACTCAAAGAATTATGCAACTGTTAAAAAGAAATTCATTCTCTGCTTTCATCTCTCAAAGGGATCCAATTCATAACTCGGAGCTGCAATTAAAAATTCACGTCTTCCATTTTCTGATTTGTTCTCATTCTCTGACTGTTTCAGAATCTCCCCACACATCAAATGAACCCAAATCACATTCTCAAATTCTAGGCCTAAATGACCTTTGATCTAGTCTGTGCCCATTCCCACATCCCACGGCTCTTTACTACGTAACACTCACTGGCAACCTCTCTCCATTTACCCCATCTCTTCCATCCTATCTCGTTTGACTCATTCTCTTAATTCTGTGTAACATTAAAATAGAGAAACGAGCCTCACAGACTTTCTCAGGATTGGATTTGGAAGAGACAAAAGGAGTTGGGCAACATTCTCTAACAAATGTCATGCCGGATACACAGGACTTCCTCCATAAATGACTAACACCTCCAGAAACATGTTGACTGGCGGGAAAGCTAGTGCTTCTTAAGGCACTCTCTTCTATTCTTTGTTTTTGCCAAAATTATTGGAAAAAGTACTAAATTTTTTTTAGATATTAACCACGTCTGAATGCTTTAATACTGGTAAGAATCAAAGAGTAGTGAGACTTTAGGCAAGAAGATAGAAAGAAAACAAATAATAATATATGTGACAGAAGGTTGTTAGGGTTAAAGATGTACAATAAAGTCCAATTTATTCATCAGATTTATGTTACAAGATTCAATTTTTTGTCAGGTATATTAAACACTCAGAATATTATATACTGCGCTCTATGTTGCCTACCTTAGTTTCATATAACTTGTTTTCTGATTAAGCTATTATTTGTGTATGTAATCTGAGGAAAAATGATTTTAGATATTTAAAAACATAAGGGAATGTTTTTCTAATTTTATTTTTAATTGACAAATAATCATATATTTATGGGAAAAATATGGCATTTTGATGCACATTTACATAGTGGAATGATTATATCAAGCTAGTGAACACATTTATCAACAAATATTTATCATTTTGTGGCAAAACATTTAAAACCTACTTCTTAGCAATTTTTAAGTACATAATGTATAATATCTAAATGTAACTTTGTACACTTTGATCAACATTTCTCTTTCCCTATCCACTGGCTTCCCCAAGCCTCTGGTAAACACCATTCTACCCTCCACTTCTATGAATTCAACTTTTGTAGATTCTCCACGTAACTGAGATCATGTAGTATTTTTGTCTTTCTGTGTCCGTCTTATTTCATTTAACATAATGTCTTCCAAATTCATCTATGTCATCACAAATCACAGAATTTCCTTCTTTTAAAAAGACAAATCGTATTCCACTGTGTATATATACCACATTCTATTTATCTATTTATCTTTTGATGGACACAGGTTGATTCTACATTTTGGCTATTGTGAATAATACTGTAATATACCCAGCTGTGGAATTCCTAGATTATATAATAGTTCTACTTTTATTTTTTTCAGGAATCTCCATACCATTTTTCATAACGGCTACACTAATTAAATTTCCCACCAGCAAGGTACACGGGTTCCCTTTTCTCCATATCCTTGTCAACACTTCATATCTTTCATCTTTTTGATAATAGCCATTCTAACAGGTATGAGGTGATATCTCATCATGCAAATGTCTCATTTATTTGTGTTTTCCTGATGATTAGTGATGTTGAGCATGTCTCTGTATACCTATTGGCCATCTGTGTGCCTTCTGTTGAGAAATGTCTATTCAGATGCTTTGCCCATTTTACAATTGTTTGTCTTCTAACTATTAAGTTGTTTGGGCTCCTTATATATTTTGGAGATTATTCCCTTATCAGATGTATGGCTTGCAAATATTTTCTCTGAATGTAGATTGTCTCTTAGCTCTGTTGATTGTTTCCTAGGCTGAATAGAAGCTTTTTAGTTTGATGCCATCCCATTTGTCTGTTTTTGCTTTTGTGTCTGTGCTTTTAGGGTCATTTCCTAAACATCATTGCCCAAACCAGGGTCATAGAGCTTTTTCCCTATCTTTTCTTCTAGTAGTTTTACATTTTCAGGTTTTACATTTAAATCTCTAATCCATTTGAGATAATTTTTATATATGGTTTCAGATACAAATGGATACAGGTGGATACCAGTTGTCTCAACAGCATTTACTGAAGAGAGCACCTTTTCCAAAGATTTTTTGTTCTCTCTCCTGTTCCACTGGTCTATGTGTAGGTTTTTATGCCAGTACCATGCTGTTTTGATTACAATTACATTATAACATGTTTTAAAATCAGGGCGTGTGATTACTGTTCTTTGTGCTCAAGATTTGTACTTTTTTCACTCAAGATTGTTTTGGCTATTGGGATTTTATTTTATGGTTCCCTATGAACTTTAGTGTTACTTTATTTCTGTGAGAAATGTCATTGAAATTTTGATGGAGATTTCTTTGAATCTGTAGATTACTTTGGTTTGTATGAACATTTTAATAGTAGTGTTTTTTCCAATCCATGAGCACAAGATACCTTTTAATTTATTTATGTCTCTTGCATTTCCTTTCATTAATGTTTTACAGTTTTCAGGGTTCAGGTCATTTACCTCCTTTGTTAAATTTATTCCTAACTATTTCATTTATTGTAGCTATTGTAAGTAAGATTGTTTCTGTAATTTGGTGGGGGGGTGGGTTAGTTTAGCATTATTGTGTAGAAGTGCTACTGATTTTTGCACATTTATTTTGTATCCTAAAACTTTGCTTAACTAATGTATTAGTTCCAACGCCTTTTTGGTGGAGTCTTCAGAGCATTCTATATATAGGATCATATAGTTTGCAAACAGGATCAGTTTAACTTCTTCTTTTCTGATTTGGATGCCTTTTATTTCTTTTTCTTGCCTAATTGCTCTGACCAGGACTTCCAGTGCTATGTTGAACAGAAGTGGTGAAAGTGATCATCCTGTATTGTATTCAATCTTAAAGAAAAAGCTTTCTACTTTTTATGATTGAGCATAATGTTAGCTATAGGCATTTCATGTGTGGCTTTTACTGTGTTGAGGTAATGCAAAAAAATTATTTTTAAATAACAATATTTTTGATTGACAAATCATAATTGTATACATTTAGGAGGTACAGTGTGCTGTTTTGATATATGTATACAATGTGGCATGAATAAATCAAGTCAATTAACATATCCATTACCTCAGTTACCTATCTTTTTTATGGTAAAACATTTTAAAATTAATCTATTGTTTATTGTGAAATATCTAATACACTATTATTTACTGTAGTCACCGTGCTATACAACAGATCTCAAAACCTATTCCTCCTCTCTATCTGAAACTTTTTACCCATTGATCAACAAGTCTTCATTCCTTCCATCTGCACTCCCATCCCCCTAGCTGGTAACCATCATTCTACTCTCTACTTCTGTGAGTTCAACTCTATTAGATTCTGCATGTAAGTCAGGCTTGTAATATTTGTCTTTCTGTGTATGGCTTATTTAACTTAGCATTGTCTCCTCCAGGTTCATGTATCCTATTTCAGTGATGGGATTTTCCCCCTTTTTAAGACTGATAGTATTCCATTGTGTACATATACCACATATTCTTTATTCATCCATTGATGGGCACTTAGATTGAAGTGAATAGCACCATATCTTGACTATTGTGAATAGTGCTGCAATGAAAATGAGACTGCATATATCCCTTCAACATATTACATTTAGTTCCTTTGAATATATACCCAGAAGCAGAACTACTGGGTCCTATGGTAGCTCTATTTTTAGTTTTTTTAAGAATGTTCACACTGTTAGAAACCACCATCTTTTTAAAACCTAAACCCTGGGAGTGACACACTGTCTCTTCAATTAGCAGCCTTTTATCTCAGCTTAAGAATGCCCTTTAGCAATCCCTGTAAAGCATGTCTAGTAGTAATGAAGTCTCTCAACTTTTGTTTGTCTGAAAAAGTTTTTATTTCTCCTTTATTTTTAAAGGCTGCTTTGCTGAGTAAAGTATTTTTGTTTGGCAAGTTTTCTTTTTTAACTTTGGCACTTTGACTATATTATCCCATTGTCTCCTGGCCTACAGGGTTTCTGCTGAGAAAGACACTGAAAACCATATTAGAGCTCTTTTGAGTGTGATATGTTTCTTATCTGTGCTGCTTTCAGTAGTCTTTTTTGTCTTTGTTTTTTGCTAATTTGATGATGATGTGTCTTAGTTAACATTTCTCTGGGTTGAATTAGATTGGCAACCTCTGAGATTTCTGGATGTTGTCATCTTTCCCAAGATTGGGGAAATTTTAAGCCATTATTTGCTTACATATGCTTCCCAAGCGTTTTACTCTATCTTCAAGAACTCTTACTATGTGAAGTTTAGTTCACTTGATGGCATCCCGTAATTCCTCGAGGCCTTCTTTATTCTTTTTTATTCTTTTTGCTCCTCTGATAGGATAATGTCAAACATCTTGTTTTTGAGCTCACTGATTCTTTTTTCTGCTTGGCCAATTCGCTATTAATGTTTTCTATTAAATTTGTTAGTTATTCTTTATGTCTAGGATTTCCATTTTGCTTTTTATTGTTTCTATTGCCTTGTAAAAAAAAATCCTCTCATTTTGTTCATGAATTATTTTTCAGATTTTATTTAATTTTCTATCTGTATGTTCTTGTAGTTCCTCGAACTTCTCAAAGAGGATTAATCTGAATTTTTGTCAGTCATTTCATAAATCTCCATTTCTTCTGAGTTCATTACTGGAGCTTTATTGATTTCTTTTGTTGGTATCATATTTCCCTAATATTTTATAATCCTTATGTTTTTACACCGATGGCTGCACATTTGCGGAGACTGCCATTTCTTCTGGCTTTTGCAGATGTTCTTTGGTGGAGATAGATATTTACTATTGAGTGTAGCATGAGATTCTGAATGGGCTGGCTGGTAGCAACACTGGACAGTCATATCTTGGTGTAAGGTTTTGTAGTTGGGCTGGGTCACATCCTATTTTCTGAGGTGAAGTGGTATTGTTGGCTGAGCTCCATGGTCCAGTGAGACCACTGGCTGGACTCTGATGCAAGATGGGATTGCTGGTTTGGTTTTGCAATTGTTCTTGACTGGGGAGAGCTGCACATTGTCTTTCCTGGGTAAGCAGTGCTGTTGTCTGGAATTTGTAGCTGGGCATGGCTGTGCGATGGACTCTGAGGCTAGGTGAGGTCTCTAATGTTGTTGCTTAGCCACATAGGGTGGTAAGGGCCAGAGCCTATACTCCATGGATATATATGGACTTGGGCTTGCCTCCTGGTCTAGGGTTTATTAAAATAGAGCACTGAGACTTGGTGGAATCATCACTCTGCAGCTGGGGTTGGGTGAGACCAGATTCTTTCCTCTATGGGTAATTGCTGACCTACCATTGCCTCCTGGCTTGAGGAAGACTTAAGGAGAGCACTAGGGCTTAGTTAGATCACCTCTCTACCGCTAGGTTTGGGAAAAACCAGATGCTGCCTCTGCAAATCACTGATCTCCAGTTACTTCTCAGCCCAGGGAAGATTTAATGCGAGCACCAGAACTTTGTTGGATCACTTCTTCATGGCTAGGGTTGGATAGAGCCAGATGCTCCCTCTGTAGGTAATCACCCACCTAAAGTTGCCTCTTAACCTGGGGAAGACAATGAAATCACACAGGCTGTATGAGGAAAGCTGGATACAGATTTGAGTCTGGAAGACTCATAAACTGTGTTTACTATAGCATGATGCTATTGGGTAGTTTTTCTGGTATGGCACCTCCACTGGCTAGAATGTGGAATAAGCAGCGAGATTCCTATGCTGGTCCCTATGAGCCCCATCC
The DNA here is from genome assembly GCF_006542625.1 of Nomascus leucogenys. NCBI lineage: Eukaryota > Metazoa > Chordata > Mammalia > Primates > Hylobatidae > Nomascus > Nomascus leucogenys. The sequence goes on from NC_044384.1 coordinate 133,437,948, forward strand.
TCATTCCTTGTTTCTAACTTACTCCGGGTACTCTAGCTTTACCAGTACTCCTAATGTGTCTTATGGGATGAGACAGTAGTGAGCCTTCTGCAAAAGGTCCCACAATGATGGGGAAGCTAAATGTCTACCTCCAACTCACGTTTACCTTTGCAGAAACTGTGGTCTCAGGGAAATTCTGTATGGGTGACTCTCTTCCAGCTTGGGGGAGGAGGAGGTCAGCACAGTCAAAGAGAACCATTTCTCTTAATGTTTGATCATGGCATTTCTTGCTCCTGTGCTCCAAGGGGTATTCTGAACCTCACTACTGAATTCTGGGATATTCAGGATGGTATTCCTGCCTTTGGACAGTTGCTGGCTAGATTTCTATGGGGTGGAGTGGGCTGCAAAGCCAGAGAATTCTTATTCCACCATTGTGCTGCCATCAGTTGAGATACCTTTATTCGAGCATCTGAGCTAAGAATATTCTTAAAATTTTTAGAAATTCCTTAAAAGGGAACTTTCTAAAAATAAACATTGAGGAACAAAGTTTATTATTTTAACATACTTGTTAGAATATGTTAGAAATAATGAAAATCTGAAGCTGAGCCTCTCCACACATTGGGATACCACCTTGGTAGAAATTTTCTTTGGAGAAAAAACTGTTGGAGAAGTTGTAATTGATATACTGTGGGGTGGATGGAACGCAAGAGATGAAGTGCTCAGCACCTGCCAACACTGTGCACCTTTTCCACCAAACGGGCTCCCCACTTTCTGTTGCGTGGTTGCTGGCTGCTCACCGTGAGGGTCATGCATTCTCTGCATATTTTGAACATTTTTTAGATCTTATTTTAGGAACAGCCTAGAATTGCACTATGGTGGAGGCATAAAATGATGAGTGTCCCAAGGAAGCTCTAAATGGGTAACCTAACCCAGCAGAAGTGTGGAAGGCCTTCCAGATACTTGAGGGTGATCAGCAGAACTCAGGGTATTCCTTCAGTGGAATTCCAACGTCATTCTTTGTTCTCCTAAAGATGACATATAATGGGATCTCTCTTCTGTAGACCCTGCCCAGGAGAACGTAGACCTTTTCCTTCCATTCTTGTCATGTCCTCGTCAGGACAGCGCACACTCAGGTAGCCATTTGAGATGCAAACAAGAATTTCAACATGTACATTCCAAGCAACTTTACTGTAAAGTTTGGAATCCCATACCAGGTTATTCCATCCACATTTCTCATTCTTGTACTCTTCCTCCAGCCCCTTTGCTCATCAATTCTCAGCCCCTTTTTCTGATTCTTCCCTTCTTTCTCCTTTATAAAAACTGATCTGTAGTGCCTTGACCTTCTTGCCTTATACCAGTTGTCAAATAAAAACAGGTCCAGAGTTAGATAAAAAGAAACTCTACTTAAAAAGACTATTTCAATAGGGAGAATGCTCTCATCTCAGAAATCTGCAAACAACTCAAAATTAAACAGAAAAAAATGATTTTTTTTCTCTGTGGTGGTGGGGAAGGTCAGCAGCAAAGGTAGGTTGAGTAGTTGAGGCATAGTAAGCAGAATGCATGACCTGGTTTGGCTGGAAATGTCTTGCTGCAGTTAGACAATTCTTGAGATAAACTGAGAAGGGTGCATACTTGAACTGAGAGTAAGGTAAAGTTCAATGTCCTTTGGAGAAGAGAGAAGCCTCCCTAACATTTGGTTAAGGCCAAGCAGAGGGTAAGAAATGGGCAATTGTGAATGGTAGTTCTCAGCTTTGGCTCAAGATTACAATCACCTGGGGCACTTAAAGAATCTCAGTGTTCAGGCAACATCCGAAATCAATTACAACATCATATTTAGGGGATTAAGACCCTGGCATCATTATTTTTTAAAGCATCCTGGGTGACTCCAGGTGCAGCTTCACTACACTACATTAGCTCTACATGAGCTCCCTCAACAGTTTCACCAATGTGATGTCTTTAACTTCAAGCCATGTGTGATACTGATGTCAAAGTCATTATCTTGGGCTGGACTTTCTATCCTGCATTCCAGATCCATATATTCAAATGCCAAATAGATGTTAAAGTTGGATTTTTCTGTATGCTTCACTTTAACATTTTCTAAACAGAGCCCATTATTTAGCCTGACTCCTCACCTTCTGTCTCCTGCTTAACAATACAACCATTTACCCACTCAGTCACCAAGTCTGAATCCTGAGAGTGTCCCTCAATGCCTCCCTCTCTGGCCTTCTCCACATGTGGTTAGATACCAAATTCCTTTGATCCTGCCTCTTAGATATTGCTCTAATCCTCTTCTTTTTCCCTGGTCCCACCAACTCAACCTTGGTTCAGGCTCCCATCTCTTATTTCCTGGACTATTGCAAAAGTGTCCTGAATCATCTCAGCATGAACTCATTTCCACCATACCCATCCTTCTTTCTTGCACCAGACTTATTTTTTCTATCCAGTTTTCAACCAAAAAAATGCACACCATATAGAAAAATAAGAGAGTATAAACCATACACTGGAAAAAGCAGGTAACAGAAATGGACTGTGAGAGTGACCAGATGTTAAGTTTGCCAGAAAAAGCCTTCAAAATAGCCATTATTAGCATTATAGCTTGCAAATATTTTCCACCATTCTGTAGTTTGTTTCTTCACTTTCTTTATTGTTTCCTTTGCTGTGTAGAAGCTTCTTAGCTTGATGCAATCCCATTTGTCTGTTTTTGCTTTGGTTGCCTATGTTTTTGAGGTCTTTCCCCTAAAAAGTTATTGCCCAAACCAATGCCCTGAAGCATTTCTCCAATGTTTCCTCCTAGTAATTTCATAGTTTCAGGCCTTAAAGTTAGGTGTTTAATCCATTTTGAGTTGATTTTTGTATATAGTGACAGATAAGCCTCTAGTTTCATTCTTCCACATATGGTTATCAAGCTTTCTTAGCACTATTTACTGAAGAGACTTTCCTTTCTCCAAAGTATGTTGTTGGTGCCTTGTTGAAAATCAAGTTGGCTATAAATGTGTGGATTTAATTCGAGGTCATCAATTATGTTCCATTGGTCCATGTGTCTGTTTTTATGCCAGTACCATGTTGTTTTGGTTATTATAGCTTTGTAGTATAATTTGAAGTCAGGTGGTACGATGCTTTTAGCTTTTTTCTTTTTTGCTCAGGATCGCATTGGCTATGGTTTCTTATCAATTTTGATATTGCTTGTTCTATTTCTGTGAAGAATGTCATTGGAATTTTGATTGCATTGAATTCGCAGATCACTCTGTTTAGTACAGACATTTTAACAATAATTTTTTCAATCCATGAGCATGTGATATTCCATTTTTGTGTCCTCTTTGATTTATTTCCTTGGTTTTTTTTATAGTTTTCATTGTAGAAATCTTTCACTTTTTTGGTTAAATTTATTATTATGTATTCTATTTTCTTGTAACTATTTTAAATGAAATTTCTTCCTTGATTTCTTTTTCAAATTGTTTACTGTTGTCATATAGAATTACAATTTTTATATGTTGATTTGGTATCCTGCCACTTTAGTGAATTTGTTTATCAGTTCTAATAGTTTTTTGGTAGAGTCTTTATTTTTTTAAATATAAGATCATGTTGTCTCTTCTAATAGTTTTTTGGTACAGTATTTATATATTTTTTTAACATAAGATCATGTTGTCTGAAAACGAGGATAATTTGACCTCTTCCTGTCCAGTGTGGATGCCCTTGATTTCCTTCTCCAGCTTAATTTATTTGGCTGGAATAAAAGTACCATGTTGAATACAAAGGGGGAAAGTGAGCCTCTTTGCCTTGTTTCATATCTTAATAGAAAGGCTTTCCATTTTTCCTATCCAGTATATTGTTAGCTATAAGCTTGTCATATAGAGCCCTTATTGTTTTGAAGTATGTTCCTCCTATACCCCGTTAGTTGTGTTTTTATCATGAAGGGATGTGAATTTTATTAAATGCTTTTCAAAATCTGCTGAAGTGATTATGGTTTTTTTTTCTTTGATTCTGTTGATGGAATGTATCACTTTTTGTGTGTACACTAAGCTATGTTTGCATCCCTGGGGTGAATCCCACATAATCATCGTGAATGATCTTTTTAATGTGTTGTTGAATTCAGTTTGTTAGTATTTGGTTGAGGATTTTCTCATCTACATTCATCATGGATATTGGCCTGATGTTTTCTTTTTTGTTGTTGTGTCCTTGTCTAGTTTTGGTATCAGGGTAATGTTGGCCTTGTAGAATGAGTTTAGAAGTATTCCCTTCACTTCAATTCACTTCAATTTTTTTGAATAGTTTGAGAAGAATTAGTGTTAGTTCTTATTAATGTAAGGTAGGATTCAGCAGTGAAGCCATAGAGTCTTGAGCTGGTTTTTTGTTTGTTTGTTCGTTTGTTTATTTGTTTTTTATGGGAGGTTTCTAATTACAGCTTCGACCTGATTCCTCATTATTGTTCTGTTTAGTTTTTCTATGTCCTCATGCTTCAATCTTGATAGGTCTTATGTGTCCAGGAATTTATTCATTTCTTCCAGGTTTCTCAATTTATTGGTATATAGTTGTTTCTAATAGTCTCTAATGATTCTTTGTGTCTGTGGTATCAGTTGTTATGTCTTTTTCAAATATGGTTTTGTTTATTTGGGTCTTCTGTTTTTGTGTAGTTAGTCTAGGTAAAAGTTTGTCAATTTCATTTTTTTTTCCAAAAACCATCTTTTATTTTGTTGATCCTTTGTATTATTATTTTAGTCTCAAGTTCATTTACTTCTGCTCTGGTATTATTTCTTTCCTTCTAGTAATTTTGAATTTGGTTTGTTCATGCTTTTCTAGTTCCCTGAGGTGCATTTTCAGGTTGTTTATTTGAAGTCTATTTTTTTCATGTAGGCATTTGTTGCTATAAACTTTCATCTTAGTACTGTTTTTGCTGCATGTCATACGGTTTTGTATATTGTATTTCCATTTTTGTTTCTTTTAAGAGATTTTAAAAATTGCTTCTCAACTTCTTCTTTGACCCATTGATTGTTTAGGGGCATGTGGTTTAATTTTTATGTATTTGTATAGTTTTCGAAGTTCCTCTACTTACTGATTTCTAGTTTTATTTCATTGTTATCAGAAAAGATACTTGATGTGATCTTTGACTTTCTAAAATTCGTTAAAACTTGTTTTGCCACCTAATATATGATATATCCTGGACAATGTTCCATGTGCTGATGAGAAGAATGTGTATTCTGCAGATGTTTGATGAAATGTTCTGCAAGTGTCACTTAGGTCACTTTGGTCCAGAGTATAGTTTGACTGTAATGTTCCTTTGTTGTCTTTCTTACAGGATGATCTTTCCATTACAGAAGTGGGATGTTGGAAGTCCCCTACTATTACTGTACTGCAGTGTATCTGTCCCGTTAGATGTATTAATATTTGCTTTATATATTAGGGTGCTCTTTTGGTGGGAGCATATATATTTACTGTGTTACATCCTTTTACTGAATTGATTCCTTTATCATTACATAATGATCCTTTCGTCCCTTTGTACTTCTTTTGTATTAAAGTCTATTTTATCTGATATGAGTATAGCCACTTGTACTTTTTTAAAATTTTCATTACATGGAATATCTTTTCCTTTTCTTCCCTGTCAGTCTATTTGTGTCCTTATAGTTAAATTCAATTTCTTATAGGCAGCATAAAGTTGTGTTTTTAAAAAACCCATCCAGCCACTCTGAGATTTTTTGTTTTGTTTTGTTTTTTTGAGACGGAGTATCCCTCTGTCACCCACGCTGGAGTGCAGCAGCAATCTCAGCTCATTGCAACCTCTGCCTCCTGGGTTCAAGTGCTTCTCCTGCCTCAGCTTCCCTAGGACCTGGGACTACAGTCGTGTGCCACCACACCCGGCTAATTTTTGTATTTTTAGTAGAGACAAGGTTTCACCATGTTGACCAGGCTGGTCTTGAACTCCTGACCTCAGGTGATCCACCCACCTTGGCCTCCTAAAGTGCTGAGATTACAAGCCTGAGCCACCGCACCCAGCCCACTGTATGTCTTTTAGTTGGAAAACTTAACTCATTTACATCTGACATAATTATTGATAGGTAAGGACTTACTCCTGTCATTTTTTTTCTTTTTCTATTTTTCTCATAGCTCCTCTCTTTTTTCTTTCTTTCTTACTATTTTCCTTTGTGGTTAAGCAATTTTCTTTGGTAGTATGTTTTAATTCCTTGATTTTTATTTGTAGTTGATATACTATAGGTGTTTGACCATAGCTTTTTAATGGCTGAGACAGTTGGTACTGACAGCAGTTCTCACATGGATCACATTCTGGCCAGGGGGCAACAAGGACTTAATTCCTGGTGGTTAAGTGTGAAGAAAGAGAGCGATGGTCTCAGTTCTGCCAAGAATAAATTTACTGTGCAGCATGAAACAGAAGATCTTCACAGCAGTACTTAATGAATCTTCTGAAGCTTAAACTATGCTAAAAATCAGGCCTGAGATCTGACTGTGAGAGTAGCAGAGACTGAGCATGAGGTTGTCAGGATGACTTGTCAGGTGGATGTTTGCCATACTCTGCCAGTCTGGTAGGATACTGGTATAGCTAAGGCACCAGCTTGAAGACGACACATGAAGAGATTGGGGTGCACTGTTAATTACCTACTGCTGAGTAACAGATGGCTTAAAACAAGAACAATTTATTACTTTGTTTCATTGATTTTGGGGGATATAAGGAACTGGTCTCCAGCCAACAGCTAGAGAGCAACTGAAGCCGGTCAACAGCCATATGAGGGAGTTTGGAAGCAAATTCTCCCCAAATTGAGCTTTCAGATGACCTCCAGCACCCACCCAACATCTTGATTACAACCTCAGGAGAGACACTGAGCCAGAGCTCTCAGGTAAACTATACTTGACCTTTGGGAACCATGAGGTAATAAATATTGGTTGTTTTAAGCTCCCGGGTTTGGGGATAATTTATTTTGTAGTGATAGTAGACTATGCACTAAGAAACTCTTAAATCTAGATTTATGTTTTGTGCCAGCAGCCATGTTTGCTTTTTAGGCCAGGTTACATATCTAATCATGAGGACCAAGAGCTTTAGGCCAAGAGTGGACTTGTATGCAGGGAAAGTTTCCTTTTCTGAGTCTTACGATTAGGGTGAGAATTGGTCCAACACATCCTGTAACCTCATTATGTAAAAGAAGAAAAAGATGGGTAAATCATATTATTCTCGAGAATAACTGTAAAAAGTCATATTTCATCTGCAATGGCAGCTCTGAGCCTGAAGCCAATTAACTGCAGAACAAGATGAACATCCTGAATATAGAGAAGATGCTTCTTGTAGCACAGAGAGACTTTTGGTGCAACGCTAGATAGTTGAAGGGATGGGGAAAAGTTGTTCTCTCTACCTGAAAAAGTCTTTCGGGTACGTTCCCACCCAGACTTATTTGCGTACATGGGGAACACTTGGACAATCACATGTGTCTTTCTGAAAGAATAAAAACAGGGTTTAAAGGCCCCATTATTGGGGGGTCATACACTGGCATCAAGAGCATATTCCAAAACCTTCAGAGTGCTTCTTAAAAGTTTTATTTCAGTGCCTTTAAAGGCGATGAGGCCCTGTTGCCCATGACTCCACATAGCTCTGTTGCCTCACACATGGCCTGCCTGGGCATTTGCATCGTGTGCTGACAGCCTTGGAAGCTTTTCAGTTGAAGAGCCCTCCCATTGTACACAGTAATTTAGTCCCCATGACTGTACTTACTACTCACAGAGAAATTAAAAAACAAATGAAGAAACAAAAACAGAAGAAACAGATATTACAGGCATACACATGTGACCCTTTTATGATATTGGAGGACCAGAAGTTCAGGCATCCAGAATCAGTAGGTTAAAGAGAAGCAAAAGAACAGCAGCCAATGTTCCAGTTCGCAAATTAGACACAGCCTTGGCATCATGAAGAAGTAAATAATAATAAAGAGGTAAACTGTCTATCAAACAATAGGACCATAGGTCTAATTTATCATTAAAAAAATGGAGCCAGTCTAATATCACCAGTGGCAGGACTTCCTCATGCAGCCCTGAAAGAGCAAAACAGCAAAGAACAAATCTAAAACATTAGAAGTAGACGTTTCTCACACTGGCAAGAAAATAATTTTCTTGGTTTTGCCAGGAGAAAAAAATGAATAATATTCAAGTACTTCATTACATCTGGCAATTACAGGGACAATGAACAGACTGTACTGAGAACATGCTTCTCCCGTGGCCAGTCACACTCCTGTTTTGTTCCTCGCATTAATCTCAATTCATCTTAATCACTTTAAAGTGGGAGAGAGTGGATGATATAATCACTAGATATTTTTGGAGGGGGGGAGTTATAAATGAAGTTTTAAGTATACCTAAGGAACAATGATGCTGTTTTTCACAACCAGCACCTGTCTATTTTAATGCTTATACTTGACTTCTGCAGTGAGAAGTATTTGCACATAATTTGGGTAAAGTCAAAGACCAGCTCCCGTCTCAACACCAGGTTAAAAAAAAGAAAGCCATGGTCAGATTCCCATTTCCAGCAGGACACTAGACCAGACTTTTCTAACAACCATTCCACCAAAAGCAATTTTCACGGCTGGATTAAAACATTCTTTAAAAATAAATTTAAAAGCAATTTCTGAGCAGAAAAGAAAATAGGAAATGTATACCAGTGGAAAACAAAGTGAAAGCAAGAGTCAAGGACAGTCAGTGAGCACTGATGGCCTGAGCCAAACTCTGGGAACCTTGGGCTTCTGTTATTGTCCTGGCTGAGGAATGAGGGGAGCAGAAGATAAGCTTAGAGCACATCCAGGGTGCAGATAGTAATAGAAAACCCTCTCATAAGGCTGGGTTTCCAAATGCTACATCTCTGGTGTAGAAGCAAATTAGAAATACACTCCTGAGAAGAGTACAGCAATGAGACTTACCTTCCTCTACTTTGGCAGGGAAAAAGAAATTAATTGTGCAGACAGGCTGGGCACAGTGGCTCACACCTGGAATCCTAGTAAGCCAAGAAGGGAGAAGCCAAGGAGAGAGGATTGCATGAACCCAAGAGTTTGAGACCAGACTGAGCAATATAGTGAAACCCTATCTCTGCAAAAAACTAAAAAACGTAGCTGAGCATGGTGGTGCAAACCTGTGGTCCCAGCTACTTGGCAGACTAAGTCAGAAGGCATGACATAATGAACTTCAGAGGCAAAAGTATAAAATCTGAAAAGTATACTTACAATAATCTTAAACAAGAGACAATCAGGTTGAGAGTTGATATCTTCACAGAAACACTTGAATCTAGAAGTTGAGCCATATCTGTAACTTCCTGAAATAAAATTTCATTGTAAAAACATCCATACTTCCCAAAGCAATCTACAGATTCAGTGCAATCCCATTATAATTTCAATATTATTTTTAGCAGAAATAGGGAAAACATCAGACATTCATATGGAAACACAAAAGTCCACAAATAGCCAAAACAATCTTGAACAGAAAGAACAAAGCTGCAAGCAGCATACTCCTCAATTTCAAAATATAAAGCAATGGAGATCAAAACAGCATGGTCCTAGCATAGACACAAGACACATCTACCAACAGAGCAGAATAGAAAGCCTAGAAATGACCTCACACATATGTGGTCAATTGATTTTTGGCAGTTTCAAAGAACACACACTAGAGAAAGAACAGTCTCTTCAATAAATTATGCTGGGAAAACTGGTTATATACACATGCAAAAAAATTTTTTTGATCCTTATCTCACACTGTATACAAAAATGGATCAAAGATTTAAATATAAGACCTGAAACTGGCTGAGGTAACTCACACCTGTAATCCCACCACTTTGGGAGGCCGAGGCGGGCGGATCGCCTGAGGTCAGGAGTTTGAGAGCAGCCTGGCCAGCATGGTAAAACCCTGTTTCTACTAAAAAAGAAAATACAAAGTGGGTGTCTATAATCCCAGCTACTCGGGAGGCTGAGGCAAGATAATTGCTTGAACCGGGAGGCAGAGGTTGCAGTGAACCGAGATCGCACCACTGCACTCCTGCCTGGGCAACAGAGCAAGACTCTGTCTCAAAAAAAAAAAAAAAAAGACCTGAAACTGTAAAACTAGTGGAAGAAAATACTGGGGAAAGCTGTACAATATTGGTCTGGGCAGCAAGTTTTTAAAATAAACCTCAAAAGCACAGGCAACAAAAGCAAAAATACACGAATCAGATGGCATCAAACTAAAAATCTTCTGCGCGGCAGAGGAAACAAAGTGAAGAGATAGCTTATAGAATGAGAGAAAATGTTTGTAAACCATGCACTTGTTAAGGGATTAATATCCAAAATATTTGAGGTACTAAAAAAGCTCAATAGCAAGAAAACAAATAACCCAATTTAAAAATGGGCTGTAATCTCAGCTACTCCGGAGGCTGAGGCAGGAGAATCACTTGAACCTGGGAGGCAGAGGTTGCAATGAGCTGAGATCACACCACTGCACTCCAGCCTGGGCGACAGAGTGAGACTCCATCTCAAAAAAAGAAAAAAAAAAAAAAAAGGAACATATATGAATGTGTCTAAATCAACAAATAAAAAAACCTAACCCGATAAAAACAGTCAAAGAACTTGAGTCAGCATCTCACAAATGAAATAGCAGTGTTCATAAATATATGGAAAGCTATTCCATCAGTTCAGTACTCATTAAAATGCAAATTCAAGTAAAATACACACCATATTAATAACACCAGACTAATAGCCATACTTTTTACTTCTGTAAATTAATGTTTTAACATCCATCTAAAAGCCTATTCGCTACCTCTAAGCAAATTATGACTAACCCACACACATTTGGAGCCCTGAGATGGCTTTAAGCTGTGTATGTCATAGTGAACATCAACTTCACAGGCAGACCACTTTCCAACATAGTCAATCTTAAATCTACTTGCCCTGCCTCATCCTACCCTTTCCGGAGAAAGCACAATAGAGCTATGTGCTGTGTTCTCTCCAGGAAAACACAAATGTAATAAAACCTTACAACATTCCCCATGTCTCTCTTGATACGCATTGGGCCTTATCATACCTTACTCAAGGTAATATGACTACTACAAATGAAAAGGTGAAAAAAATCTAAGAATTTGGAGTAGAGGGACCCTTGTACAGAGTTGGTGGAGAGTATGAATGTGTACAACTACTTTGGAAAATAATTTGACAATGTCTAGTAATGCCAGAGAGGTGTACCCCTTTAACCCAGCAGTTCCAATCCTAAATGGAAAGTTGAAACATACCACAATGGTATTTTTCAATTTTCTAAACTTTTTATTTTATGGCTACGCTTTATACACATGCAATCATATGATATGTCTTGTATCTATTCAAAATGTAATAAAACTGTCACTTTTGGAAATTACATTCTGAAAATTAAGACCTCTTTCCTCGCATAACAGATCAAACCAGGAAAAATCAAGAAAATTGTATTTATGTTAGAAGAGCCCTATATGCTTTCCACTTTATTCGATATTTTTTACCTATTCACTTCAGTAGAATCAGTCACTTTGGCCAATTTTTCCTATGAAAATTAAAGACTTGTACCACTTTGGACATTGTAATCTAGTGACAATGTGAGTCATTCTTGTCTTTAAATTGACAAGTAAAAAATGCATATATGGTATTTATGGTGTATAACATGTTTTGTTATGTGTATACATTCTGGAATGGCTAAGTCATGCTATTTAACATATACGTTACCTTACATTCCAGACTTTTGTGGTGAGAGCACTTAAAATCTACTTTCTTAGCAATTTTCAAGTGTCGAATATATTATCATTAACTGTGGTCACCCTGATACACAAAATCTCTTGAATTTATTCCTCCTGTGTAACTGAAATTCTGTATTCTTTGACCAACATCTCCCCATTCCCTAAAGTGTCTGGTAATCACCATTTTACTCTGTTTCTGAGAGCTAAACCTTTTTAGGCTCCACATACAAGTATCCATATATAAATAGCCACAGGCTGGGATTGACATGGCCATTAAATTATGTCATATATATTTAGTTCTAAATAATCCTACTGGCAGCAATTCATACTCAAATTACTGCCAGTGTGAGTAGATGTGGCTAACTACTTTGTCAAACATTAAGATATGGTAGAGAATAGAACTGATAAGGTCACTGTGTTCATGGATATTAAACAAACTTGTACAAGTAATTAATGAAATGATTCAAAGAGGGCAAAGTGCCATGAAAAAGTACAGAGAGTAATAAGAAAGGCTTCTAATGCAGTGGGAGGAGAGTAGCAATCAGCTCAGGGATGATTTCCAGGCAGAAAGATCAGCCTTGTGAGGCTTTGGGGGCAGAGGAAATGCTGCTGTAATTCAGGAAAACATCTCTACGCAAGCCATGAAAGACGTTTTTTATTTTTTTCTTTAGGCACCTCAATTTTTGAATTATCACTTATTTTTTATAAATCCAATATCTCTGACTTACATGGATTCTTCCCATGTGCTTTAAAACAGGGGTCCCCAACCCAACCCCCGGACCACTACTGGTCATGGCCTGTTAGGAACCTACTAGGTATGGGCTGCACAGCAGGAGGTGAACTTCAGGGGAGTGAGCATGAGCCCCTGAGCTCCGCCTCCTGTCAGATCAGCACCAGCAATTCTCATAGGAGCACGAACCTTACTGTGAACTGCACGTGCAAAGGATCTAGTTTATGAGAATCTAATGCCTGATGATCTGAGGTGGAACAGTTTCATCCCAAAATCATCCCCCCACCTCCCCTAACCCCATCCATGGAAAAATTGTCTTCTCTGAAACTGGTCCCTACTGCAAAAAAGGTTGGGGACTGCTGCTTTAAAATATTTCCTTGAAACAAAGTAATACAATAACAAGACAAACATACCAAGTCAAGGTTATGATCATGTCAACAAATACAGAAAAGGCATTTGATAAAATTCAACACCCATTCATGATTTTAAAAAAACTCAGGAAACCTGGAATATAAAGGAATGTTCTCAACATGATAAAAGGCATCTATGAAAAATCTGTTGCTAACATCACACCCAGTGGTGAAAGCCTGAATTCTTTTCCCCTAACATCAGAAATAAGGGAAGGGTGTCCACTTTGACCACTTATATACAGCATTGCAGTGGGATGTCTAGACAGTGCAATAGGGTAAGGAAAAGAAATAAGAGACATACATACTGGAAAGGAAATAATAACTCTTCACAGACAAATTAGTCATCTTTATAAAAAATTCTGAAGAATATGTAATCTAATAAGTGCATTTATGAAGGTCACAAGATACAAGGTCAGTATAAAAAATTAATTTTATTTCTATACACTAGCAACAAACAATTGGACATTGAAACTATAGATAATACAACTTAAAGCATTAGAAGATTAACAAAATATATTAAGGCATACAGTAAAAACTACAAACCACTGCTAGGAGGAAAGAAGAGCTAAAGATACGGTGAGATACACTGTGTTCAAAGACTAGAATACTCAACATTGTTAAGATACCATTTTCTTCAAATTTACCTCTAGATTCAATACCATCGCAAAACCTAGTGGACTATTTTTGTAGAAAATTGGAAATATGTTCTAAAACTTATGCGAAAATGCAAAGAATCTAGAATAGCCAAAATAATTTAGAAAAATAACAAATTTAGAGGTTTCACATTACCATGTTTCAAGTGTTACTGTAAACCTACAGGAATCAATACGGTGTAGTGTTGGCATATGTATAGACACATAGATCAATGAAACAAATAGGAACAAACATGCCCACAAATATGCCCACAATTTTCTTTGTAAAATGTCAGTGTAATTCAACAGAGAACAGACATCCTTCTCAACAACGGGTGCTGGAAAAAGTATCCGGCCGGGTGCAGTGGCTCATGCCTGTAATCCTAGCACTTTGGGAGTCTGAGGTGGGTGGATCACTTAAGGTCAGGAGTTCGAAACCAGCCTGGCCAACATAGTGAAACCCCATCTCTACTAAAAATACAAAAAAATTAGCTTGGCTTGGTGACAGACACCTATAATCCCAGCTACTTGGGAGGCTGAGGCAGGAGAATCGCTTGAATCTGGGAGGCAGAGGTTGTAGTAAGCCAAGATCACACTACTGTGCTCCAGCCTGGGCAACAGAGTGAGACTCCATCTCAAAAAAAAATTAAATATAAATAAATAAGTAGCCCATCAACCAAACAACCTTTTTTCTTATACTCTATCCTCAAACTGTACACAAAAATTAAGTCAAAACATTTCATAGACCTAAGTATAACAGCCAACCCATAAACTTCTAGAAGAAAATGATAGAATAAATTGGATAGATGTATGAATATGTGGATAGATATAAAATAAGATTCAAAAACTACAAGCCATAAATAAATTGATAGACTATATCAAATATTTTAATGAAAGTATCTGTTGAACATTAGAGGGTGAGAGAAACTGAATATACAAACAGAAAATGTCCAGATCATATATAAAAAGAGAATTTTGACTCACAACCTACACCAACTTGCCCCGGTAACCAACTACTATTGACAGTTAAAATAAGGAAGCAACCCAAATGCCCATCAAGAATAAACTGAATAAAGAAAATGTGGTACATATACACCATGGAATATTATGCAGCCATAAAAAGGAATGAGATCATGTCCTTTGCAGGGACATGGATGAAGCTGGAAGCCATCATCCTCAGCAAACTAACACAGGAACGGAAAACCAAATACTGCATGTTCTCCCTCACACTTGGGAGTTGAACAATGAGAACACATGGACACAGGGAGGGGAACATCACACACCAGACCCTCTCAAGGTGTAGGGGGTGAGAGGAGGGAGAGCATCAGGACAAATGACTAACGCGTGCGGGGCTTAAAACCTAGATGACAGGTAGATAGGAGCGGCAAACTACCATGGCAGACGTATATCTATGTAACCAACCTGCACGTTCTGTACATGTAACCCAGAACTTAAAAAAAAAAAATACAAAGAAGCTAATTTTACAAGTTAGAAAGAAAACAAAACAAAACCGGAAGCCAGGCTGCTCTAAGTCAGGCTTACAGAAGACCAAATTGCCATCTCTAGTGACAATCCAGGATGCCAAACTAATAACTAATAATATATTCTGTAACATTTGGCTCAGAATGGCCAGGACTTGATTCATAACTGACAACCTCCCTAATTTTTGTCCCCACTTCCAACTTTGGACCAATCAGAGAAAGCCAAACATAATAAATTTGATTGCTCAGCATGCCCCATTTCTACTTAGCCTACCTGCAGCTTTCCCAGACCACCGGGCTTCATACAAGGCATACTGGTGTCTTCCCTCGTCCCACTGTAAAGCTTTCCCACTCCTCTGCCTGCCTTCGGGCTTTGACAAAATGCAAGTGATGGTGGCTGACTCCCTTGCAAGCTTGGAGTAAAGAGCCTCTGCCCGTTTTAGTTTTGGCAATCTTTCTTTATTTCCACATATATTATTTCCATTTTACAGAGGAAAAAACGCCCAGAAATGGTAAAAATCACCCATGTTTCTGGGAAAGCCTAGGTGTTTTCATCTCTTTGCTTCGTACGTGGTATATATTTGTCTACAAGTGAAACTCTTAGTACAAAGAGATTCTCTATAAATTTTGTTTGAACGGCTGATCCTAGAACACATAACAGGTGTACTGTTTTTTTTTCATTACATCGTAGGTCTATTTAATTTTGTATTAGGTTGGTGCCGAAGTTAATTGCAGTTTTGCCAGTTACTTTGGCACCAACCAAATATATTAATCAGGTTCTTGCAAAAGCCATTACTCCATGTCTTAGTTTCCTTCTATCAAGCTCATGTCTGTTTGCTTCAAATTATGTTTTTTCTTGTTCGTTCATTTTTGCTTCTACCTCAGTAAAAGCCACAGCAGTATCTCTTTGCTACCTTTGTCACTTGGAAAATGTGTTTACCTGTCTAGCTGTAACAAATTAAGAACAAATCACCTTTGCTTTTATCATTTCTTTGGTCTTTGGTTAGTTCTACAGGAGAAAGGTAGTGTAGCCTTGGTTCCTGTCTATCCGAGCATAATGACAGAAAAGATGGAAAACATACTCTTCTCACAAAATACCGTGAAGCTCTGGCCTCAAAAATTTCCATTGCATCAACAAAATCAGAAGAGTTAGTGGCAACAAGGGGTTTAGATAAATGCATGATTACCTGGGACTGTAGGATTGCTGAGGAATGAAGTGGTAACCAGTGGCAGCACTGCTGAAGAGCAGGGACAGTTCTTGGTAACATTATTAGATACCCCTAGGGATTCCCATAAATACTTGTTAGAGTTCTTTCCAGGCATAGGAATATTAGACGGTAGAGATAAGAGCTGAGAGGTGTTGATTATTGTTGAAGTGACATTTATTGGAGACGTTTGGGTTCTGATTGTGAAATAAATGTTTGTAAATGGAAGTTTCCCTATTGACCAATAAATACATTCAGAATTGTTTTGTTTGATTTTTATATTGTCCTCTCTTTCCATTTTCCTACAGTAGTCACCTTTCCTCCTATTTCTTCCGATAACCCCATTCCCCATTATCTCATGGAATGGTGGAACCTGGTACTTAATTTTTTTAAGTGAACCTCTTGTTCAAGCATAACATACACAAAAGTACTCAAGTCACAGGTATAAAGTTTGATCATTTTAAGAAAATGAGCATGTCATCAGAACTCTGATATCAAGAGAGAACATCACCAATACCCCAGAAACTTTTGCCGTGAGTCTTTCCAGTCAGTAGCCACCATCCTCAGTATAATCGTGATTTGTATGGTCTTCACCTATCTATAAATGGAATTGAGTGATACGTACAGTTTGGTGTCTAGCTTCTTTTTCACAACACTGTGTTGTGCACAATTGTAATTTGTTCATTCTCTTTGCTATATAATCTTCTGTTGAACAAATATACCACATTTTATTTATCCCCTCTGCTGTTAATGTGCATGTGGATTGTTGCCAGTTTGGATCAATTATAAATAGTGCTGCTATGAATATTCTTTTGCTTCTTTTTTTTTTTTTTTTTTTGAGATGGAGTTTCGCTCTTGCGGCCCAGGCTGGAGTGCAATGGCACGATCTCGACTCACCACAGCCTCCGCCTCCTGAGTTCAAGCAATTCTCCCGCCTCAGCCTCCCAAATGGCTGGGATTACAGGCATGCACCACCACGCCCCAATAATTCTGTATTTTTAGTAGAAACAGGGTTTCTCCATATTGGTCAGGTTGGTCTCGAACTCCTGACCTCAGGTGACCAACCCGCCTCAGCCTCCCAAAGTGCTGGGATTACAGGTGTGAGCCACCGCGCCAGGCCGAATATTCTTGTATGTGTCTATTGGTTGACATATGCCATATATCCAAGAGTAGAAATGCTGTGGCATAGAGTGGGAGGCAGATATTCAGTGTAGTAGATCCTACCAAGATGTTTTCCAAAGTGATTATGCAGTTTTCACCAGCAGTACATGAAGGTTGCATGGCTCCCCTTTCCCATTAATTCTTTTATTTAAATTTTACTTTTAAATGTATTGAAAATACTTAAGGTATACAACACGTTTTGATAAACATAAACATAGTGAAATGATTCCTATGTTTATGATTACTAGTCCTTTAAATCTCTCTAAGGAAATTTTCAGTGTACAAGATTAACTATAATTATGTGGTTTTAAATTTTTGTTTATTTTTTCAAGACAAGGTCTTACTCTGTCACCCAGGCGGGAGTGCAGTGACACCATCATGGCTCACTGCAGCCTCAAATTCATGGGCTCAGCCTTTTGAGCAGCTAGGACCACAGGTGAACACCACTACACCCCACTAATTTTTTTAAAGTTTTTGTTTTAGTAATGGAGTCTTACTCTGTTGTCCAGGCTGGTCTTGAACTCCTGACCTCAAGTGATTCTCTTGCCTCAGCCTCCCAAAGGGCTGGGATGACATGTGTGAGCCACCGTACCTGGCTGTAATTATCATAGTATACATTAGATCTCATCCTATAATAACTGCAGGATTGTACCCTTTGACCTACATGTTGCTATTCTTCTCCCCTCCCTTCCCTTGTTAAACAAAATTTTACCTGTTCCTGTGTATGAGCATATTTTTTAGATTCTGCTTATGAAATCATGTGGTATGTTTCTGTGTCTAGCTTATTTAATTTAGCATAATGACTTCAAGTTTCATCTATGTGGTTGCAAATGGCAGTATGTGCTTCTTTTTTAAGGCTAATATTCCATTATATATATATATATATATATATATACCACAATTCCTTTGTCCATTAATCTGTCATTTGATAGGGCTATTTTGAATAATGCTACAATAAACACAAGAGCACAGATATTAGTACAAGGGGCTAAATTCATTTCCTGTGGGTATATAACCAACAGACAGATTGTTAAATCATATGATAGTTCTATTTTTATTTCTTTGACGAACCTCCATACTGTTTCCTATAATGGCTGCAGTAATTTACATTCCTGCCAACATTGTATAAAAGTTCCGTTTTCTGGCTGCATAAATGTCTTCTTTTGAGAAGTGTCTGTTCATGTCCTCTGCCCACTTTTTGATGGGGTTGTTTGTTTTTTTCTTGTATATTTGTTTGAGTTCATTGTAGATTCTGGATATTAGCCCTTTGTCAGATGAGTAGGTTGCAAAAATTTTCTCCCATTCTGTAGGTTGCCTGTTCATTCTGATGATAGTTTCTTTTGCTGTGCAGAAGCTCTTTAGTTTAATGAGATCCCATTTGTCGATTTTGGCTTTTGTTGCCATTGCTTTTGGTGTTTTAGACATGAAGTCCTTGCCCACGCCTATGTCCTGAATGGTATTGCCTAGGTTTTCTTGTAGGATTTTAATGGTTTTAGGTCTAACATATAAGTCTTTAATCTATCTTGAATTAATTTTTGTATAAGGTGTAAGGAAGGGATCCAGTTGCAGCTTTCTACATATGGCTAGCCAGTTTTCCCAGCACCATTTATTAAATAGGGAATCCTTTCCCCATATCTTGTTTTTGTCAGGTTTGTCAAAGATCAGATAGTTGTAGCTATGCGGCATCATTTCTGAGGGCTCTGTTCTGTTCCATTGATCTATGTCTCTGTTGTGGTACCAGTACCATGCTGTTTTGGTTACTGTAGCCTTGTAGTATAGTTTAAAGTCAGGTAGCGTGATGCCTCCAGCTTTGTTCTTTTGGCTTAGGATTGACTTGGCGATGCGGGCTCTTTTTTAGTTCCATATGAACTTTAAAGTAGTTTTTTCCAATTCTGTGAAGAAAGTCATTGGTAGCTTGATGGGGATGGCATTGAATCTATAAATTATCTTGGGCAGTATGGCCATTTTCACGATATTGATTCTTCCAACCCATGAGCATGGAATGTTCTTCCATTTGTTTGTATCCTCTTTTATTTCATTGAGCAGTGGTTTGATTTATGCAGCCAGAAAACACATGAAGAAATGCTCATCATCACTGGCCATCAGAGAAATGCAAATCAAAACCACAGTGAGATACCATCTCACACCAGTTAGAATGGCCATCATTAAAAAATCAGGAAACAACAGGTGCTGGAGAGGATGTGGAGAAATAGGAACACTTTTACACTGTTGGTGGGACTGTAAACTTGTTCAACCATTGTGGAAGTCAGTGTGGCGATTCCTCAGGGATCTCGAACTAGAAATACCATTTGACCCAGCCATCCCATTACTGGGTATATACCCAAAGGACTATAAATCATGCTGCTATAAAGACACATGCACACGTATGTTTATTGTGGCACTATTCACAATAGCAAAGAGTTGGAACCAACCCAAATGTCCAACAACGATTGACTGGATTAAGAAAATGTGGCACATATACACCATGGAATACTATGCAGCCATAAAAAATGATGAGTTCGTGTCCTTTGTAGGGACATGGATGAAACTGGAAAACATCATTCTCAGTAAACTATCGCAAGGACAAAAAACCAAACACCGCATGTTCTCTCTCATAGGTGGGAATTGAACAATGAGAACTCATGGACACAGGAAGGGGAACATCACACTCTGGGGACTGTTGTGGGGTGGGGGGAGGGGGGAGGGACAGCATTAGGAGATACACCTAATGCTAAATGACGAGTTAATGGGTGCAGGAAATCAACATGGCACATGGATACATATGTAACAAACCTGCACATTGTGCACATGTACCCTAAAACCCTAAAGTATAATAAAAAAAAAAAAATAAAAATAAAAAATAAATAAATAAAAAAATAAATAAATAAATAAATAAAAGTTCCGTTTTCTCCACATCATGAAGAACACTTGTTCTGTCTTGCCTTTTTGAAAATAGTCATTCTAACAGGTGTGAGTGGTTAGCTCACTGTGGTTTTAATTTATATTTCCCTGATGACTAATGATGTGGAGCATTTGTTATTAGGCATTTGTGTTATTAGGTTATTAGGCATTTGTGTGTGTTCTTTGGGAAAATGTCCATTTAGGTCATTTTTTAATCTTTTTTTTTTGCTATTGAATTGTATGAATTGCTCTTTTACTTTGGATATTAACCCCTTATCAAATGAATGGTTTGCAAATATTCTCTTCCAGTCTACACATTGCCTTTCCATTTTGTTTATTGTTTTCTTTGCTGTGCAGGTGCTTTTTAGTTTGATGTAATTCCATTTATTTATTCTCACTTTTGTTTCCTGAGCTTTTGGAGTGATATCCAAAAAATCATTACTAGGCCAATGTCAAGGAGGTTTTCTCTTATGTTTTCTTCTAGAAGTTTTACAATTTCTGGTTTTATGCATGATCTTTTATCCACTGACAGCTGATTTTGGTGTATCTATGTGAGATAAGGGTCACTTTCATTCTTTTGCCTGTGGACATCCAATTTATCTAACAATATTTGTTTAAGTAGCTATCCTTTCCTCATTGTATCTTCTTAGAGGCAAGTCAAAAATTAGCTGACCATATATGTTTGGTTTTATTTCTGAGCTCTCTATTCTGTTCAATTACTGTATGAGTCTGTTTTTATTCCAGTACCATGCAGTTTTGATTGGTATAATTTTGTAATATAATTTGAAATCAGAAAGTGTGATGCCTACAACTTTGTTCTACTTTCTCAAGATTACTTTGGCTATTTGGGGCATTTTGTGGTTTCAGGTGAATTTTTGAATTTTTTAAAATTTCTGTGAAAAATAGAATTGGAATTTTGATAAGGATTGAATTAATATATGCTTTGGGGTAGTATGGCTATTTAAAATGTATTAATTCCTCTCCACAAACATGGGACCTATTTCCATTTATTTGTGTCTTCTGTAATTTCATATATCAATATTTTATACTTTTCAGTGTATAGTGCTTTCTTTTTTTAGTTAAATTTATTATTTTATTCTTTTCTATTGATACGTAACAACTGTACATATGTATAGGGTACATGTGATATTTTGTTACATGCATAGAATGTGTACTAATCAAGTCAGTATAATTTGCACACCCATCCCTTCAAACATTTAGCACTTCTTTGTGTTGGGAACATTCTACATCTTGTCTAGCTATTTTGAAATACACAATAAATTAGTGTTTACTATAGCCACCCTACTATGCTATAGAATACTAAAAATTATTTCATCTATCTAACTGTATTTTTGTACCCATTAGTCACTTTCTCTACATCCCCACCTCCTCCATGCCCTTCCCAGCCCTGGTAAACCACCATTCCACTGTCTACCTCCATGAAGTCCACATTTTTAGTAACCACATTTGAGAACATGTAATATTTGTCTTTCTGTGCCTGGCTTATTTTACTCAACATGATGTCCTCCCATTCCATCCATGCTGCTCCAAACAAGAGGGTTTCATTTTTTTCTCATGGTTGTATAATACTCCATTGTGCATATAAATCACCTTTTATTTATCTATTCATCCATGGATGGACACTTAAGTTGAAGCAATATCTTGGCTATTGTGAACAGTGCTGCAGTAAACATGAGAGTACACATACCGCTTCAGTAACTGATTTCATTTCTTCTAGATATATACCCAGAAGTAGGATTAGTGGAGCATATGGTAGTCCTATTCTTGGTTTTTGAAGGAACCTCCATACTATTTTCCATAGTGGATCTACTAATCTACATTCCCACCACAGCGTATTAGCATTTCCCTTTCTCCACATCCTTATCAGCGTTTGTTATTTTTTGTTTTTTTATTTTTAATAATAGTCATTTTAACTGATGTGAGATAACTCATTGTGGTTTTGATTTGCATTTCCTTGATGATTAGCAATGTTCAGCATTCTTCTTTTATTCCTTTCTGTTTTTGTTTCTTTTTCTTTTTCTTTTTTTTTTTTTTAATAGAGTTTCACTCTGTTACCCAGGCTGGAGTGCAGTGACATGATCATAGCT
Organism: Nomascus leucogenys; assembly: GCF_006542625.1. Taxonomy (NCBI): domain Eukaryota; kingdom Metazoa; phylum Chordata; class Mammalia; order Primates; family Hylobatidae; genus Nomascus; species Nomascus leucogenys. Next base: position 133,460,259 of record NC_044384.1, read on the forward strand.
CATTGCAACTCAAACTTCTAGGCTCCTCAGCATCCTGAGTAGTTGGGACTACAGGCATGTGCCAAGACACCTGGCTAATTCTTTAATTTTTTTTTTTTTTTTTTTTTTTAGTAGAGATGCACATCTCGCTAGGTTGCCCAGGCCAGTCTTGAACTCCTGGCCTCAAGTGATCCTCTCACCTTGGCCTTCGAAAGCATTGGGATTACAGGAGTGAGCCACCATGTTTGGTCAAGCATTTTTTTATATACCTGTGGGCCATTCGTATGTCTTCTTTCGAGAAATGTCTGTTCAGATCATTTGCTCATTTTTAAAATAAGATCATTTGTAGGTTTTTTTGCTATTGAGTTGTTTGAGCTTCTTATATATTTTGGCTATTAATCTCTTGTCAAATGTATAGTTTGCAAATATTTTCTCCTATTCTGTGGGTTGTCTCTTCAGTTTGTTGATTGTTTCCCTTGATTTGCAGAAGCCATTTAGTGTGATATAATCCCATTTGTTATTTTTGCTTTAGTTGCCTGTATTTTTGAATTTACCCAAAAAAATCTTTGCACAGACCAGTGTACTAAAGCATTTCTCCTATAATTTCTTCTAGTAGCTTCATAGTGTCAGTTCTTAAACTTAAGTCTTTAATCCATTTTGATTTAATTTTGTAATTAAAATTAAATCAAAAAATTAAATTACTCTGGGTTCTTTTCTCAGCATAAAAATGTAGAGATTTTCCCAGCACCATTTATTGAAGAGACTCTCCTTTCCCCAGTGTATGTTCTTAATGCCTTTGTCAAAAATAAATTGGCTGTAAATGCCTAGGGTTATTTCTGGATTCTGTATTCTATTCCATTGGTCTATGTGTCTGTTTTAATGCCAGTATCATGCTATTACGGTTATTAAAGCTTTATAATACATTTTGAAGTGAGATAGTGTGATGCCTCTAGCTTTGTTCTTTTTACTCAAAATTGCTTTGGCTGTTCAAGGTCTTTAGTAGGTCTCTACAAATTTTAGAATCTATTTCTATTTCTGTGAAGAATGTCACTAGAATTTTGATAGGGATTGCATTGAACCTGCAGATCACTTTGGATAATACATATATTTTAATAACATTAATTTTTCTAATCAGTGAGCATGGAATATCTTTTTATTTGCTGTGTCCTCTTCAATGTATTTCATCAATATTTTATAGTTTTCAATGAGAGATGTTTCATTTTAAGTTAAATTTGTGACTAGGTTTTTGTTTTTGTGTAATTATTATAAATGGAATAGCTTCCTTGATTTCTTTTTCAGGTTGTTCACTATTTGCATCTAGAAATGCTAATAATTTTTGTATGTTTATTTTGTATCCTGCAACTTTAGTGAATTCATTTATCAATTCAAACCATTTTTTCGTAGAGTGTTTGGCTTTTTCTAAATATAAGATCACATCATTTGCAAAGAAGGATAATTTGAATTCTTTCCAGTTTGGATGCCCTTTATTTCTTTCTCTTGTCTAATTGCTCTGACTAAAACTTCCAGTATTACATTGCATAAAAGTGCTGAAAATGGGCATTTCTTGTCTTTTTTCTAATCGTAGAGGAAAGGTTTTCAATTTTTCCCTGTGCAGTATGATGTTAGCTGTGTATTTGTCATATACATATTCTTTATTGTTTTAAGTTTTGTTCCTTCCATACCCAATTTGCTGAGAATTTTTATCACTAAGGGATGTTGAATTTTATGCAATGCTTTCCCAGCATCTGTTGAAATAATCACATGATTTCTCTTGATTCTGTTAATGTGATGTATCACATTTATTGATTTACATATATTAACCCATCTTTGCATCTCTAGGAGGAATCCCACTTGATTATGGTGATGATGTTTTACACATGTTGTTGAATTCAGTTTGCTAGTATCTTGTAGAAAATTTTTTTCATCTGTGTTCATCAGGAATATTGGCCTGTAGTTTTCTTTTTCCTCTGTGTCCTTTTCTGGTTTTGGTTTCAGGGTAATACTGGCCTCATAGAATTAATTTAGATTTCCTTCTCTTCATTTTTTCTGAAGAGTTAGAGTAAAACTGGTATTAGTTCTTCTTTAAATGTTTGGTAGATTTAGCATGAAGCCATCAAGTCCTGGGCTTTTCTTTGATGGGGAATTTTTTTATTACTGCTTGATCTCATAACCCATTATTAATCTGTTGAGGTCTTCTATTTCTTCATGGCTCAATGTGGTAGGTTCTAAGTGTCCAGAAATGTATCCATTTCTTCCAGGTTTTGAAATTTGTTGGCATATACTTGTTTATAATACTTTACAATAATGCATTGTATTTCTGTGGCATCAATTGTAATTTTTTTATCCATATGAAAGTTTATTGATTTTATCTTTCCAAAAATCCAACTTTTCATTTAGTTGATCCTTTCTCCTGTTTTTTTAGTCTCAATTTAATTTTTCTGCTCTGATATTTATTATTCCTTTCCTTCTACTATTTTGGGTTTAGTTTATTCTTGTTTTCCTAGTTTCTTGAAGTACATTATTAGGCTGTTTATAGGAAACCTTTCTACCTTTTTGATAGGCAGGTATTACTATAAACTTTGTCTTTGTCTTAGTACTGCTTTTGCTGTATCCCACAGGTTTTGATATGATGTGGTTCCATTTTCATTTGATTCACAAAATGTTTAATTTTCATTCTTAATTTATTCATTGACTTATTGGTTGTTTAGGAGCATGCTGTTTAATTTTCATGTATTCATATGCTTTCTGAAATCCCTCTTGTTATTGATTCCCAGTTTTATTTCATGGTGGTTAGAAAAGATACTTGATATGAATTTGACTTCAAAAATTTGTTGACATCATTGTGTGGCCTAACGTATAGTATATCCTGGACAGTGTTCCATGTACTAATGAGAAGATTGTGTATTTTGTAGCAATTGGATAAAGGGTTTTACAAATGTCAGTTATGTTCTTTTGGTCTGGAATGCAGTTTAACTCCATTGTTTCTTTGTTGATTTTCTGTCTGGATGACTTGTCCATTGTAGAAAGTGGGTTTTTAAATTTCTCTAATATTGTTTATTGCTGTGTACTTCTCCCTTTAGATTTATTTATGTTTATATACTTGGGTACTCCAGTGTTGGGTGCATATATATTTATTATTGTTATATCATCTTGCCATCTTGCTGAATTGATGCCTTTATCATTACGTAATAACCTTTTTTGCGTCATTGTACAATTTTGACTAGAAGTCTATCTGATATAAATATAGCTATTCCTGCTCATTATTGGTTTCCATTTGCATGGAGTGTCTTTTTCCATCTCTTTACTTTCAGTTTACTGTGCCTTTATGGGTTACATGAGTTTCTTGTAGACAGCATATAATTGAGTATTTTTTAAAAATCTATTCAGCTATTCTACATCTTTAAATTTTTTCCATTTACATGCAATGTTATTATTGCTAGATAAAGACACACTAGTGCCATTTTGTTACTTGTTTTTTGGCTATTTTATTTATTTACTTACTTATTTTTTGAAACAGAGTCTCACTCTGTTGCCCAGGCTAGAGTGTAGTGGCACAATCTCGGCTCACTGCAACCTCTGCCTCCCAGGTGATTCTCACGCCTAAGCCTCCCAAGTAGCTGGGATTACAGGAATGCGCCACCACACCTGGCTAATTTTTGTATTTTTAGTACAGATAGGGTTTTGCCATGGTGCCCAGACTGGTCTTGAACTCCTGGGCTCAAGTGATCTGCCCACCTTGGCCTCCCAAACTGCTGTGATTACAGACATGAACCACCACGCCTAGATTTTTGTTTTTATTTTATTTATTTTTTTTTTTGGACAACATCTCTGTCTATCAACAAGTTTGGAATGCATTGGTGTAATCATAGCAAACTGAATCGTTTAACTCCTGGGCTCAAGTCATCCTCCTGCCTCAGCCTCCTGAGTATTTGGGACTGTCGGTACATGCCATATGCCCAGGTTTGATTGTTTTTAATTCTGCTCTTCTTCCTTCCCATCTTCCTTTGTGGTTAAGTGATTTTCTCTGGGAGTATGTTTCAATTACTCTCTTTTTATTTTTAGTATATCTATGACAACCTTTCATTTTGTGGTTACTACGAGGCTTACAAAAAATCTTAGAGCTATAACAAGTTACTTTAAACAGATGGAAACTTAACATTCAGCACAAAGAAAGGAAGCCAATAAAAAAAAGTTTAAAACTCTGCACTTTTACTCCATGCCTCCCATATTTTGGCTTTTTGTTGCCACAATTTACATCATTTTATATTGCCCATCCCCTAACAAATTGTTGTCATTATTTTTGGTAGCTTTATCTTTTAGTCTTCATACTAAAGGTATTGTGGTTTACACACCACAATTACCATCTTAGAGTATTATAAATTTGTCTGTGTACTTACTCTCACCAGTGAGTTTTATACCTTCACATATTTTCTTATTGCATGTTAGCATCCTTTCCTTTCAGATGAAGAAATCCCTTTAGCGTTTCTTGTAAGACAAGTCTGGTGGTGATGACTTTAGCTTTTGTTTGTCTTGGAGTGTTATCTCCTCTTCATGTTTGAAGAATAGATTTGCTAAGTATAGTATTTTCAGCTGGCAGTTATTTTCCTTTTGCCCCAACTTTTATAGCTTCCACATGAGGGACAGCATCCTAAGCCTCCTGGCTCTAACAGTAGAGGAGACTAGGCATACGTGTTTCTCTAGGTCACAGAACAAAGATGTGGTTTCCAAAGAGTACACTCTCTGGGTGTAGTGCAGAAAAAAAGGCTGGAATGCACAGCCCCCATTTTTTTTCCAGAAGGGGTTTATTGCACTTTTTCTTTTTTTTTTTTTTTTTGACAGTCTTACTCTTGCTGCTTAGGCTGGAATGCAATGGTGCAATCTTGGCTCATAGCAACCTCCGCATCCTGGGTTCTAGCAATTTTCCTGCCTCAGCCTCCTAAGTGGCAGGGATTACAGGCACCCACCACCACACCTGGCTACTTTTTGTATTTTTAGTAGAGACGGGGTTTCACCATGTTGGCCAGGCTAGTCCTGAACTCCTGACCTCAGGTGATCCACCCGCCTCGGCCTCCCAAAGTGCTGGGATTACAGGCATGAGTCACCATACCCAGCCTATTGCACATTTTTTTAAGTGGCTATTTGGCAGGCAGCTTCCATTGAACTTGCATTGGTGAGCTAATGGGGTAGACAAACCGTAACCCTCCAAAAGCCTCAGCTGAAGGATGTCACCTCCTGAGCCTTTCCTCTAGCTCACTCCAGTGATTATTCCAAGTCCACCCATATTTTTTGGACGTAGTTGATCCACACACCAACTGCCACAACTTGTATAGTTCTCATAGAAGGGACTGTCTCTTTAATAACCTAGTTCTGGGAGTCAGTGGGGCTTTGCATTTCTGAGTGGGCCTAGACACTGGAAACAAACAGGCAAATATACAATTGGGCCAACTTCTAGTAGCTATCTCCCCCAGAGCACAGCCTAAACACCAGTACAGGCACTTGTCCCAGATTGTCTCCCTGGCTTAGTGCAGAGAGAACGGGAGATAAAGGTTCACACCCAGCTTCACCATAATGATAGAAGAAACTGAAATACACATCCAACACCCCCACATTTCCAGCTACACATAAAGTGTTTGGATTCTACCTTACTTGTCTTGGGGTCTTGACAGGACATGGCACATTCTGATCTCCAAGGGGCCACCAAAAACAGAGACAATAGTTTGGACAAACCCAAGTAAGTAGGAGGCATCTTAAGATCTCTCACCAAATGAATTGGCGAGATTATTCTCCTTCACTCATTTAGATTTCATCTGAGAAAAGTTAACATTGCATAGTTAGGGCAGAAGTCACCAATCTGGATGCTAAATATTATATACGTCTCCTTCAACATATTCCAGTTTTTTCCCCTATGTGATATATTTTTCTAAAAAATCAATTGCATTGGGTTCCAGGATACTCTTGTGCAATAAGACTTCCTTGATTCATTTGTACAAAATTGTGCCATTCTCCTTGAGACACATTTTGATCTGGTCAGTGTTTCTTGTCAACATGTACTCCACAGACATGGTCCTGGTCAGAAAGTGAAAAACTTATTTCTTCCCAAGAGTACAAGAAGTGACCTAGCATTGCTGCCAGATAGCAGCAGAGCTGAAAAAGGCCAGTACAGTAAGTAAGATGGCAAGCCATCAAATACTAAAATATGTCTTTCATCCTTCCTTCCCACTGAGGCCATGTCTCATTTCTACCTCTTCCTAAGATATCCACCCACACCAGCATCTCCCAACTGTTAAATTGCTGCATAAAATACCCATGTTACAATGTATCTTGTTCTCTTAACTAAAATTTCTTCATTCTAGTCCCTGCCTTTCTCTTGACCTTATTACAATGATTACACATTGAAGAGGGAGAATAGTGTAAGATCAAGTCTGCAAGTTAAACTATAGTCCTGATACTGGAATCCACAAACAGAAAATCTGAATTATAGATAAGGAAAGATTCAGATTCTAAAGCACAGAACACACTCTTAGATCTTGGGCATCTAATATCCTATCAATATTTAATCAAGAAAGAAGCAGGCAGATGACAGGGGTAGGGGGGCAAGCAAGATAGAACAATAACTTTTATTAAATAATGACTTTGTACCAAAAACATTACTGACATTATTAATTGATCCATATAACAAATATTTGTTGGGAGTTTAGTTCTGCCACTGAACTGTAAAAGCATTATTCCCATTTTATGCCTAAGGAGTCAGAGCTACAGATCTAAAAAGTAATTCACCCAGTGTCCACAGGATTTCAACTCAGGTCCACACAAGAAAAGCTCATGTTCGTTCTCGTATGGCAAAGTGTGCAAGGAAGTAAAGTAATTTAAGAGACAAGAAAGATCAGAGGAAGAGAGAATTGAGGAAAAATTATGTAGCCCCATAATACCCTAAGTCTTCCAAAAAACCACTTTTTTTCAAATCATATTAGCCAACAATGTTTTAATATACTTTATAGACAATAAGTTTTTTTTACAATATTTTATATACTCATCTACCAATAGAACTTTTCTAGGAATTCAACAATAAACCAACATTAAAAGCTTTCTAGCATAAATCACCAATTTCCAAGATAACCACAGGCCATCTTTAAAATACATTTATTATTATTATTTGAAAAGGTTTGTGGTTGTGTTTCTTTAAAAAGCTGTTTAATTATATATGATGACATTTTTATAGGTGAAATGACTTGATGTCTAGGATTTTCTTCAAAATAAGGTAAGGGTACAGAAGATACATGATAGGTCATCAGGTGATAACTGGCGAGCTGGGTGACAAATAGACAAGATTGTTTTACTCCTTATTCTAAATAGTAAAAAATCTATCACCATGTTTGGGCACGAGCTTTCTCTCCAAGGAAATATTAAATATATTTTTCAGCACTTTTTCTATTTCTTCCTCATTCAGAGTCTTGAACTGTATCAGATCTGTATTGTCCTTATAATTGAATCTCCTATAGGTGAGGGTGAAGCCCACCAAACAGTGAACCCCATCTGGGGTCTGCAAGGAACAAAATGATTTACTAGTAAACACAGATGCTGGAGATGTCTGCAGGTATGTATTCACAGACTCAAAATCTTCAATTGTTCGAGGCTCAAGAGTAAAGGAGTAGATTTTTCGGTATTTGCTGTCTTCTAGGAGATCAGAATTAAGAAATTCTTCATTTGGAATGTACTGTTCCCTTCTGATTTGGTCTAGATACCAGAATCCATTCTCTTCCGTCAATCGGAAGATGCAAGGCACCTGAGGCTGATCCTTCCCAGAAATTAACTCCAGAGGCTGCCACATCTGGTATGAGCGTCCAAACCCAGCGTCGACAATGTAGTTCCTGCCATCAATGGTCACCTGCAGGAGAAGGTGAATCATGCCAGTGCTGTATTTTTTGGCTGGAGTGCTGTAAACATACCCTCCCAAAATCGTGGTCTCAAAACCAATAGTGGTCAGAGCCCAGTACAGAAGATGATTGACCTGAAGACACCACCCACCCCGATTTCTTCTCACAACTTGATCAAAAATGGCCTCTAAGCCTAAGTCCATGGCTTCCCCACAATGGATGTTAAGGTTCTCAAAGGGAACAGCTCGGATCTGGTGCTGAAGAATGTCAGTTAATGTTTCCAAGTCCAATTTGTTCCTAGACTTCTTATAGCCAATTCTTTCAAAATATGCTTCAATGTCCATGATCCCCTAAGCAAGGAAAACAAAACGAAAGCAAATCATATTACTTTTACACTTGGATTTGAGTAGGCTAATTATGGCTCTATTTTAAACATGTAGAAATACGATAGTTATAAGTATAATAATTATTTCTAGTGCTTTCATCGTATGAATTCCTTTTACACACGTAAGTTCAGTTAATAGTCCCAGAATCCTGTGAGAAATGTATTATGTCTTCTTTCAAGTGTGAGAAGCTGGAAATCAAGATTAAATGATGAGTCAAATGATAAACAGCTTGTTCATGGTTCTCTTGGTGATTAATAAAAGAGAGATTCCAATTGGTATCCTTTAAAATAGCTTATAAACATCTTCTGATGTAGGCAGGAGAATCCTGCAATACAGTGTATAGTATCCGTGGTACCTGACCCACTCAATTTCCCTTTTAGCTGAGCCTTATACAAAGTTTCCCACTCAAAGAACTGTATTGCTTCACTCATCCATTGATTAACTCAAGAAATAGTTCACTGAATAGCTATAATGTGTTTCCTACTGATCTAGTGCTTGCTTACTCTCAAAAATCTTATATTTTAGTGGGAGTTGGAGTGACATATATAGGAAACTGAATACGCGGATAAAACATGCAATCTGTTAGATTGTAGTAAGTGCCCTGGGAAAACTAAAGTAAAGAAAGGACTCAGTAAGTGCACAGGGAGAGCTCCAATTTCAAATTAGTTGGTTAAAAACAAAACAACAACAAAAAAAACACTCGCTAAGATTTGAAGGATGCCAGAGAATAAGGCCTAAGGATATGCGTGAGGAGGATTGTTCCAAGTAGAACAGAAAATAACAAGGCCTTAAGCTGGAAACTGCCTTGAGCGTTCAAAAAACATTCAGGAAGCCAGGGTAATTGGAGCATATGAGTGAGAAGGAGAGTGGATTAAGATGAGATCTGACAGGCAACTGCAGCCTTGGAGCTAAGACTGGCATTCTGCCTTTTACTGTAAGTGAAATGAGAAATGTAAATGAGAGACGCCTGAGAGAAGGGTTGTAACTGAGCAATGTTTGCCACAATCAAAGCGATGTTTCCAGATACTGTATAGAGAATAGGCTGCCCATATTGCGCCTTATGGACAGTCACATGAACTAGGCGGGACCAATTTGAACACATATGCTCTAGGACCAGTGCTTGGCTCATGGATAACATATGACCTAAGTAGATCTGAGACTTTATTGAGGAACTTTTGCTGAAACCTAAGCTTATACATTCTGCTACAAGGTAGAAGCTGGTGGGGAATTCATTCAAAGCTATTGGTGAGTAGAAGCTGGTGGTGTATTCATTCAAAGCTATTGGTGAGAACCTACTGAAGAACAACATTAACAAAGAGTTCACCAAGTTTACCAAGAAATGAAAAACAAGAGAAGGTAGAATGAGGAAAGACCTCAATGAAGCCAAAAGCTATCTTTTAACTTTCAGGTAACGTGAACCAAAAAAAAATAAATGCCCCTTATTTTGTTAAATATTTTAGAAAAGGTTTTTGAAACCTGCCATCATAGTGTCTTAATCTTTTGAGACTTTGATTGCAACAGTGCTGTACAGACCTCAGGTATAACTCTTTTGTAATGTGGTATGGCCTGAGGATGACCTTGTACAAAGGGACCTGCCCCGAGATGAATGGTGATAAGTGAAGCATCTCTTATTTTCCCTTCTCATAACATTTCTTCTATATTCTCCCATTTTTCCTTTCTGACCCAGCTATCCTCCCCATATTGCCAGTTTCCAACTTTCTCTGTTCTTGATGTCTACAACATCATTTCTCCTAAATCTATTAGATTGCATTTCTTCTCATCCTAACTTCCACCAGCACCCTTTCGTAACATTTGGTCAAGCTCTAAAGTTCTACCACTGAGAGAGAGAACAAGTTGTATTTAGTCAGACAATGCCAACCCCTCTCTGCCCCCTCACCTAGAATTTGTACTGAGTATGTAAAGAAGAGAGAGAAGCTGATCTAAAAGGAAGAAGGCAGTTTATACATACCTGGACATTTGATGCTTGCTTAGAATATCATTCCTTAAGAAATTATTTTATATCTCTTTTATTTGGTATAACTTGTTTACAAGCATTTGTTTTCCTCTTTTTCTTTTTTTGTCTCTTGTACCCTCTCTGTTCCCCTCCCTCCACCTTTCCCCTCCTTTTCTTTTTTTTTTTTTTTTTTTTTTGAGACGGAGTCTTGCTCTTTCGCCCAGGCCAGAGTGCAGTGGCGTGATCTCGGCTCACTGCAAGCTCCGCCTCCTGGGTTCACACCAGCCATTCTCCTGCCTCAGCCTCCCGAGTAGCTGGGACTACAGGCGCCCGCCACCATGCCCGGCTAATTTTTTGTATTTTTAGTAGAGACAGGGTTTCACCGTGTTAGCCAGAATGGTCTCGATCTCCTGACCTCGTGATCCGCCGGCCTCGGCCTCCCAAAGTGCTGGGATTACCTTTTCTTTTTTTAAGATAAAGTGTTGATTTGGAATTTAGCAACTGCAAGTCCATTTGAAAGAAGTCAGTTTTGTTAGAGGCCTGGATAGAGCAATATATTGTAACCAAATCACACTTGAACATTTTGTGGCTGAACTTAAGAAATTGTGCATTATTAACGTTGTGCTTCAAGGTGGAATGCTGAAAGCATTTGGAAAGTAGTTGCCAGGAGAAGAGCTCACTGAAAACATTATTAGCTTTATATATCCACTTGTAAAATCTCTGTGCAGTGATACATCCCTCCCTTTCATCTTGATCATAAATATAAGACTTAAAGGAAGCAGAGTGAACGTGCTTAGGAAGCCCACTGAGAGCTCTCAGAAAGGCACTTAATACCTTTCTTAGTAAGTTGGAAGTAGGTTGATCTTCAGTTTTAATCCAGAAGACAGAATGCTGCTTCTTCCTGGCTTGAATTCTAGAAATAAGAGAAAAGACCTTTAGAAATATATAACATGACTTCCTTGAAAACAAAATAATAGTTTTGTAGACCGTAAATTATGAAGATGTCCTAAAAATCACAAAACGGAGGGAATGGACTGCACAGTAAAGCGAACATTTGAGTTGTATAAGAAAGTGTGTGGAAACTGTAACTATGGAGATGGGAGCAACGCTGATGGGGTAGAGCCTTCTGGGTTAAAAACCTGGAAGCTGTGGAAGCCACCAGGAGCAGGGCTTCCACAGCCTCCAGAGGCAACCCACCAGCTGATGAACTGTCATGAGATCAGCAAGGAAGGGTGAACCAAGTTCCATGCCCTCAATCACTACCATGACATATACCAAACACATCAAAGACCAGGATGTAGTGCTAGCACCTGGTCTTCCTCCAGGTACAACTATAATTGGGCATGTTGAGGTAGATAAACAAGGTAAGGCCCTTAATGTATGATGCAGCTCAAAAGAAAGAAGGACTATCTATATACAGAAGATCCGCCATCAGAGCATCTCTTGTCATAATCACCTCCCCTCACCTCCACTAAAGAAAACTGAGGAGTCTGTGAAAGGAAATTAAATTGTGGGACCCCCAAACTCATTTAGCCAAAGGGAAAAGTCAAGCTGGTAAGTGGGTCATGCAAACCTGCCTCCCCCTTTTGGTTCCTAAATAAGATGGCTACAAGATGAAAAGCCACACGCCTCCCCCATATTTTGCCCACAAAGAAACTCCTAGTGAGCTGTTAAAACTTCACCAGGACAAACAAATTGGGAGACATTAATATAATAATAAATCATGAGCTTACAACTGCCTTGTCACAGACACAACTATATCTCTGATAAATCCCACCTGATTTAGAAAGCCCATTTCTCAGAGTAATGAAAGAATTAACATGGTGGCTGTGTCTAATAAAATGATCTCCTGTTTTAACTCCAAACCTATACCTTACCGTTCCATCAGGTTCAGCTCCCGCCACAGGCTCTAAGTGTGTGTGACATGCTCTGTAGGTACCATATGTTTCTTATATGCCCTGGGGCCCCTGTCAATCTTTTGAGCTGTGATCTCCTCAACATCCATAATGCCCATATCTTTTTCTCATCAAAACGTGAACGTTTTTTAGAATTAGGGCCAGGAGGCCAAAAATACCGAATTACAAAATGTCCTGACAACGTACCACAATTTAGTAGTGTTGAATTTAGTAGTGTTGAAACATCATCTTGTGGCTGGGAATATGAAATGGAGACACAGAAGGAAATAATAGAGGAGAAGAGAAAACACTGGAATAAAGAGGAAGAAACAGTGAAACTCCTTTTAGCTTCCCCAGTCTTCCTGTTAACACCAGAAGAGGAACGCTTGCTCAAGGATGTCCCCTCCCACTTATGGTCTCAGTCAATACAGATATAGGGAAAATATTCTCAGCCACTGCAATAAAGGTAGAGATAAATCCAAAGAAACCCCTGCCTAGCCTTAAACAATACCCTCTATGACAGGAAGCTGCAAATGGAATTGCCCCTATTATACAAGACTATCTAAAAAGGGGCTCATTATTCCCTGCACGAGCCCCTACAATAGCCCTATATTCCCTGTAAAGAAACAAAGCAGAAGAAAATGGAGATTTGTGCAGGACTTGAGGGCAATACACAATATTGTAATACCCAAGCACCCAGTGGTCCCCAACCCACATACCGTTCTATCAGCTATACTCACTACCAGCCAGTATTTCTCAGCTGTGAATCTCTGCAGTGCCTTTTTCAGTATTCCCGTAGAGCCAGACAGCCATATTTGTTTGCTTTTACTTGGAAAGAATGGCAATATATGTGGGCTGTCATGCCCCGAGGGTATACAGAAAGTCCCACTTACTTTTCCCAAATACTAAAAGCTGATTTAAAGGATTTAATTTTTCCCCAGGGCTCAACACTCATTCAGTATGTGGATGACCTTCTCCTTTGTCCAGGCGCAGCATGGAAGATAGTCTGTATTTACTCAGCCAGCAAGGGACACAAAGTGTCTGAAGACAAACTTCAGCTGTGCTTACCGGAAGTTAAGTATTTGGGGCATATTATCTTGGTCAAAGGACTGAGTATTAACCCTGACAAAGTGAGAGAAATTTTAGCTTTCCCAATGCCCATCACCAAGAAACAACTTAGAGGATTTTGGGGACTGGCAGGCTGTTGTAGAAACTAGATACCAAATTTCTCCTTTATGGCTTACCCTCCATATGCATACCTAAAAAATGAACAACCTGATCTCATCGTGGGGACTCCAGAGGGACAACCAGCTATACAACAAATAAAGGAAATTCTCACTAATTCCCCAGCCTCACAGCACCCAAACTACAAGTTGCCTTTCTCCCTTTTTGTATGTGAAACTGGAGGTACTGCATCCGGGGTACTGACCCAGAAACATGGTGATCATCAGAGACCTGTAGGCTATTATAGCCAACAGCGGGACCCTGTGGCTCGAGGGCTGCCTCCTTGTGTAAGAGTAGCAACAGCCATGATCCTTCTGTACAAGTCTGTTGAAGAAATAATTATGGGTTCCCCCCTTACCATTTTTGTGCCACATCCTATTGAGACCCTTCTAAATTCTCATCATACCCACTATCTGTCTGTCAACTGGTTAGCCTCTTATGAAATTTTCCTTTTATCATCTCCCAATATTACTATTTCCTGCTCTATCATCTTAATCCAGCCACTCTCTTGCGAGGCCCTTCCACCAAGACCCCTCATGACTGACCAACTTATCCCCAGGACAGACCTGTAAGAGATGCCACTGGATAATGCTGAGATAGAATGGTATACAGATGGGTCTTATTTAAGATGAGAAAATGGAAATTTTAGAGCAGGATATGCTGTGGTTTCCTTACTAGAGGTAACTGAAGCCAGTCCTCTTCCCCATGCCAGATTGGTTCAAGTAGCCAAATTGATTACCCTGACTGGAGCTTGTCAAGTGGCAAAAGACAAGGCTGCAAACATTTACACTGACAGCCTACACTTTTGGGGTTGCTCATAACTTTGGGATGCTATGGAAAGAGAGAGGATATTTAAGCTCCTCAGGGCAACCCATAGAAAATGGGCAGCAGGTATCAGAGCTGTTAGAAGCTACTCTAAAACCAAAACGTTTGGCAATTATAAAAATCCCAGGTCACTCAAAATTAGACACCACAGAAAGTCAGGGTAACCAACTGGCTGAAACCACAGCTAAAAGAGTAGCATCTGAGCCACCAGGTATGTTATGTAAAATGCAGAGTCCTTGCATTTTTCCTCTGCCCCTTTTATGTCATCTCATGCAAAAAAATGCACATTCACTGAGCCAAAGGCCATGAATGACTATTTTCCCTACCCGGCTCTTACATGAAAACTGTGCTTCTCGATATCCCATCCTTCCCCTTTAAATTTGCAGTCCTCAAAATCATCTTCGGAGAAAGGTATAGACCTGTCTCCCAGGCCCACATCCTTAACTTTGGCAAATAAATCTCCTAAAATGATTGAGACTCGTCCCGTCATTTTCCTCGACTGACAAGTGTACGCCAACCCCAGCTGGACATCTCACCAGCCGCACCAGATTCAAGCAACAAATAAAAGGTGGAAATAGAGTGATACATACATGAAAATGATGAGAACAAACAAAATGAAAATACTAAGAGACTGGGATTAGAAGAAAAGACATAACATGCAAAAGTTACATACAAAAAAACCACAACCAATTCAAGAAGAAAAATAAACTGAAAAAAAAAAAACTTGTACAGGTATCTGGGGCTATGGACCGTGTAAAATAAAGTCAATAAAAAACAGCTAAAAATAAAATGATAAAATAATAGTTTTATGAAAAGAAAGATTTCATACCTTAGAATACTAATTAAGGACAGAAATGGGACTAATTAATCAACAGAATACATAATGATGAACAGAAAGGAACTATATAGATACAATATCGTATCACATTGCTTATGTGGCAGAAAACTTGATATTCCTACTAAAGGCTAATGAAATGATAAAGCAATTAAGATAGAGTAAAACAGAAAGCAGACAAGGACAAGCCAATGCAAAGACAATTGGTGCTCCAAAGTGGAGAACGCAAAAAGTGCAATAGAAAAATATATGGCACTATTCACAATAGCAAAGACAGAATCAACCTAAATGCCCATCAATGACAGATTGGATAAAGAAAATGTGGTCCTTATACACTATGGAATACTATGCAGCCACTAAAAAGAACAAGATCCTGTCTTTCATGGAAACATGGACGGACCTGGAAGCTATTATCCTTAGTAAACTAACATAGGAGCAGGAAATGAAATAATGCATGTTCCTACTTATAAGTGGGAGCTAAATGATGAGAATTAATACAAAGAAGCAAACAGCACACACTGGGGCCTTTCACAGGCTGGAGGGTGGGAGCAGGGAGAGGATTAGGAAAAATTACTAATGGGTACTAGGCTTAATACCTGGGTGATAAAATCTGTACAACAAACCCCCATGACACAAGTTTACCTGTATAACAAACCTGTACATGTACCCCAGCATTTAAAAGTTAAGAAAAATGTATGTAAAGATAAATATTTTCCTGAAATGATGAAAAAATTGAAGCTAAAAAACAAGAGAAAATTCTGGGAAAGTTTGATACAACATGTTTGCCACTGGAATATATTTTTGTTAAATTATTAAAAGTCTAAAGACAACTACTCAAGCATCTGGCAGAGAAAGAAAATATTTCATGAAAGAGAAAACATCAGGGCAGCAAGAGAATGTTACACAAAAATATCCACTGGTGAAGTAATAGAAGTATATCTTCAAAGTATTGAAGGGAAAGGGTTTGCTCCAAATATTCTGGCTAGTATTTCACTTGATCATAAAGGCAACATGAATATAAAGGTAATATCAAACATAAAAGAGCTTGAGAAATGCAATAACTGAGCTATCTGGATAGTTTTGGTTTGATGGCCAGTGAACAAGTAGATGAATATGAAAACCAAAAAGTAGAGAGGTCACACTAAAGGAGTGTTGGTGAACACTGACTCCTTTCAATACAGAACAAAGAGTAGAAAAGTTAAGAGTTATGGCTTTTGAACGAGCCATTTTGGCTTATATGGAGATAGAAATATGACGTTAAGGCCGGGCGCGGTTGCTCACGCCTGTAATCCCAGCACTTTGGGAGGCCGAGGAGGGCGGATCACGAGGTCAGGAGATCGAGAACATCCTGGCTAACACGGTGAAACCCCGTCTCTACTAAAAATACAAAAAATTAGCCAGGCGCGGTGGCGGGTGCCTGTAGTCCCAGCTACTCGGGAGGCTGAGGCAGGAGAATGGCATGAACCCGGGAGGCGGAGCTTGCAGTGAGCCGAGATAGCGCCACTGAACTCTAGCCTGGGTGAAAGAGTAAGATTCTGTCTCAGTAAAAAAAAGAAATACGACGTTAAAAATTCAATCTGAAGATCAAGAAAGACTAGAGTCTAGAAGAGTCCAATCCAGTACTGTCAACACCGGAATTGTTAAAAGATAATTTTTTAGGTATAACATTTTTTAAAGTTTACTAGATCAGACAGCAATTCATGAGCCAGGCAGCACCAGACCACAGGTGGCTCAATGCTCTGCTGAGGAAAGGGGAGGGCAGGAGAGAAACCTTTATAAAATGTTCACAAGAGTGAGACAAAGAAAAGCTATTTGGTTGGTTAGAGTGAAAAGTCCCTAGTTAGAGGTTAGTTGACAGTTTCTGATTGGTGAAGTCTCTAGTTTTCTACTGTTTACTGGTAAACCATAAAATGAATGAAAATGAAACCACAGGAGTCACCCAGTCTGATGGCCCGCCAATGAAAAGATTTTTAACAGAACATATTCTGGTTAAATTATTGAAATGTAAAGGCAAGATGTATCTAGGTATAATAAAATAAGGAGGGGTAGCACTTGAAGGTAATTGGGGAGTGCATTCCCTGTGTAAAGTTTTTTAGACAAAAAACATTGAAAAAAATACTTATATACAATGACTCAAATGAGATCCCTTAGACCTATTGGGTCTTGGCGCAATGGCTCACGCCTGTAATCCCAGCACTTTGGGAGGCCGAGGCGAGTGGATCACTTGAGGTCAGGAGTTTGAGACCAGCCTGGCCAACACGGTGAATCTCCATCTGTAATAAAAAATTAAAAAAAAAAACAAAAAAAAAAAGCCAGGTGTGCTGGCACATGCCTATAGTCCCAGCTATTTGAGAGGCTGAGGCAGGAGAATCACTTGAACCTGGGAGGTGGAGGTTGCAGTGAGCTGAGATCGTGCCACTGCACTCTAGCCTGAGCAATAGAGTGAGACTCTGTCTGAAAAAAAAAAAAAAAAAAACCTATTGGTTTCCACTGTAGGTACGGAAGGGCATAGAATAGAGCCTGCTCAGGGTACCTAAGAGGGAAGACGGGGCTGACTGGCAAGGATTCAGGACTGGGGTTAGCGCAGGAAGACTACTTTCAATAACTTACCTGGATCCCTTCAGATCTCTTTTCCCATCTCGCAGTGCCCCTGGCCTGCCTTCTATGTTCTTCTACTTTCGGACCTGTACCCTACACTCTCTTTGGAGGACTCCCAAGGGCTCCTGAAGCTGCTTTGCCCTCCTTTGCAGAGCGCTAGAGGTGCCAGGGATTTATGTCCTGGCAGGGCAGTGCTGGATCAATGACTTAGTAGGAGGTCTGGAAAGCCTAGTGCCCTTGCCTTGAGTCTGGACACACTTCGGAGTTGCAATTCACATCCAGGCTGCAGCTGGGGCTCTCCCAGCACTTCCTTCAGTCACTTGCACATGGATTCTTGTCTTGGTGTCTGGTTTGGGGGAACCTGACTTAAGTCACCTTTGTGGACATTTTGGAGAGCTGTGTAAAAGAAAGGTAAGATATACAGAATAAGGCAACTTCTAGAGGGTCCTGAATGTTGAGCAAAATGCTTATGTTTTTCTGCAGAGTTCATGAATGTTGTTTAGTTGAAGGATCAATATTCAACGGTGGACCAACTATTGTGATTTATCCCTACGTGATTTGGCACTTCAATAATCACATTCTTGGATTGGTACCCCTGGAGAGTAGGTTGATACGCAGAACTCATTGTTCAATTCCAGGTCTCTAGAGTCTATATATGTTAAATATACAGCAGTGGTTTTCTTTTTCTTTATCGCTAAAGAAACCTTTGTTCTTTCTCTTAAAAAAGTTATAAACAAGAGCCCAACACAGATGAATTAAAAGCAGATTAACCCAGAGGTAGCCTGCCTGTGAGATAGGGCTCTTATGCCTTAAGGCTACAGTCAGCACAAGTACAATTGTGGACTGAGATAAAATCATCTACACCTGCTGCATAGATTTCTGGCATTAGTGATTAGAAGAATTAATAAGGAGAGCCAATGAGTGGCTTTTCTTTCTGTGTTTTTTCTTTTCTTTTCTTTTCCTATTCCTTCTCTTTTGTTTTGTCTCTACCACCAAGAAGGAAGGGCATGGAATCCCACTAAATTGACACTACAACTAAGCCCCCTCCTAAGCCAGCTCATTGAGTCTCTGGATGATAAGGGGTTGCTGGACTAGCCACACCCAAAGACCATCATTCAACAGTTGTTCCTGTCCAGAAGGCCACTCACTGCTGCCATTTAATGCTGACTGGGGCCAGGCAGGTGGTGGGGGGTACTTGTAGCAGGCCAGGAAAGCAAATCTAAAGAAAAACAGCTGCTACTGCTGAAGACGGCAAGGGCCAGACAAAATAAGTCTCTGGGCAGCGTGCAGGTAAAGTTGACAGTTAAAAAGTTCCTTTTGAGGAGGAAGGTGGTGTCACCTGTTTTGTGTTTCAAGCATTGAAGAGCAAACAGTATGTCTGATTTTTTGTTTGTTTGTTTTTTAATTAGAAAAGAGCAAACAAGTATACCATTGTAGTGGGCATCGTGTCAGGGCATGGGAGCAGCATCCAGGGTAGAAAGCCCGTTGGGCCCTCAGCTCCTGGGGCTGTCTGTCTAGGCAAGTCTCCTTTCTTCTGTGGAATTCTGCAAGTCCATGTTCAGGGGGTGATGCTCTCAGTCTGACAGTGAAGGAGTTAACTTTTTTGTCATTCATGCCTCCTGGAGACCCTCTCCACTAAGGAACCTTTGGCCATAATAAAACTTCGTCCCTGGTGTGGGGGCTCACGCCTGTAATCCCAGCACTTTGGGAGGTGGAGGCGGGTGGATCACGTGAGGTCAGGAGTTCGAGATGAGCCTAGTCAAGATGGTGAAACCCCATCTCTATTAAAAATACAAAACTCAACCCCATCTCTACTAAAAATAGAAAAATTAGCCAGCCACAGTGGCGGGTGCCTGTAATCCCGGCTACTCAGGAGGCTGAGAGAGGAGAATCACTTGGACTCAGGAGGAGGAGGTTGCAGTGAGCTGAGATGACGCCACTGCACTCCAGCCTGGGCAACTGGGCAAGGCTCTGTCTCAAAAAAACAAAAACTTCCCTCTGGAATTCCCATAGGCATTGCAAACAACAGAATTCAATCTTCCTGGACATCCAGGATCATTAGGGGCTTTTTATCAGCTAGTGCAAGAGGAGCAGGAATTATTATGAGCTTGCTGCCTGTAGGACTACCTGGGTCCTTTGGGACACAAGCCACTGGGGACAGAGGAGGGTGAGCATCACTGTTACAAGTAACCAAGTGGGAAATCCTGTTGAGAAAGTTGCCTTAAACACATTAGCTATCTTTTAATACACGTATTTAATCCTCACAACAACTCCTTTAAGTAAGCAGTACTCAAAGCTCCATTTTACTGAAAAAGAAACTGAGTTTTAGGGAAACTAAGTGACTAGGCCAAGTTCTCACAGCTATAAAGTGGCTGTGACTCTAAACCCAACAGTTTCAGTCAAGGACCTGTAACTGCCACCACTAAGCTGTGGAGTAGTGACAGCATTAGCTTCCAAGTATGTGCCAGCCACACTTTCTGAACAACCTTATACTTGAAATGTAGACATCGTGTAGAATCTACTCTCCTGTACTCACACTTGAGATAGGATTAAACCCCAATTTCAAAGTACGCTGCAAGTCCCTTACAGAGTTCCACTTACCAGGTTATTTCAGCAGGCGACCAGGAACTAGACTGAATGCAGTCCTCCCACATCCAATGCCTATAAGGAAGTGCTCTCACTTCCAAAGTCTGCAGGGGAAGTGCTCTCATTGGATGTCCAAGTGGCCCCACCCCCAGGGTCACATTAGGGTTACCCCAGGGAGCCCTGGGAAATGTAGTTGCAGGGCCTCAGGTTGCTCCTGTGGACCTCTTATTCATATCTCTCCATTAAAAAAGTGTGGAGAGTTGTATTGTCCGATTATCCCCATGCCACTGACTGGGAGGACTGTGCTCTTATATTTCACCTGGTTCTAGCTCTCTGGGAGCCTGACACCAGATGTCCCATGTGTGATGTGGAACACGAGAGCTCAGAACAGGTCCAGGAAAAGCAGAACTGGTAACCTAGAGGTGGCAAAAGAGGCAGATGGAAGGCTTTAATCACACTCCAAGTTTATGGCATACTTTCTTCATCAATCCCCATTGGGCCTCTTTAAAAAATTTTCCTTCCCTTCATCCATCATCCTCATTCCCACTGGCCCCTCTACCTGAAGGCCCTGGGCAATGTGTCTGAAAGAGCTCCTTGTGTGTGGTATGAGGGTGATATATGTCATATGGCTTTGTTTATGCTGGTGTTTTTTCTTTACATTTGTGATATTGATCTATAACTCTTGCTGTTTCTTATGCATTTTTCTCTATACAACATAATTTTTGTTTCTTTATTGATACAATATACATGTTTATAGGGTACAATGTGATGTTCTGATACACGTATACATTGTGTAATGATCAAATGATAATTGGCACATCTATCACTTCAAACATTTATCATTTCTTTGTTTTGAGAACATTCCACGAGTGAGTGTTGCCTTGTGCTTCGGCACCTACTGTTCTAGAACATGCCTGTGGCATCCTGCCACGTGAACTCAGGACTCTATGGGAAGGCTTTCTCTTGGCATGTCCTCAGGCAGGCTAGACAGACTTGAAAACTATGGGTCTGGGACCACTACTCAGCCCAGGATGATGGGAGTTGGAGGCTAAATATCTTTGTGCTGTACCTGGTCAGGTGGAATTACTCTCAGGCTTGTATAACACTGCCTCCTAGTGTTGTCCAGTGGAATTATGCTCCCTTTGTCCACAGGTAACTTGCCAGTGATGCACCCTTTATTGATTCTCAAACTGCCCTGGTCTCACTGTCCCACTCCTGCACTGGTGCGTCCTTAAATCATCTCCCAAATAATCTACCTGAATGCAAATCCTTGTTTTAGGCTCTGGCCGAAGGCCACTTTAGTTAGGTGGTTGTGAAGTGGACTGGAACTTGGATTCCTCCTGCTGAGGTAGCAGATTCCCCTCTGACCTGGGGTTGGGGGTGGCGTCTAAATGCTCCCTCCGTGGCCTCCAGCCTAGAATCAAGGGCCTTGGAGGCTCTTTCCAGTGCTGTGTTCCACTGCAGTGGGGTCAGCACTAGGCTCAAATGCAAAATCCCACCCTAACATTCCTTTTACTTCCTAAGGAGGTAGATTCTGTCTTCGAACTGTGCTTCCTGGGCTCGTGAGGGTATTTGTTGAACTTGATGTCCCTGCAGGGGAATAAGTACTGGAAGGTTCTATTTGGCCACCTTGTTCCACCCTCTATTTTTTCTTTTTGATGCTATTGTGATGGATTGTGTTTTCCTGATTTCTTTTTCAGATAGATCATTATTGGTGTAAAGAAGTGCAACTGATTTTTGTATGTTGATTTTGTATCCTGCTACTTTACTGGATTTAACAATCTCTATGAAGTGTTTTGAGTTTTCTATATGTAGAATCATGTCATTGGCAAATAGAAAAAATTTTACTTTTTCCTTTTAAGCTTATTTTTTACTTCCTTTTTTTGTTTTTGTTTTTGTTTTTTTATTTTAGGTCCTGGGGTACATGTGTAGGATGTGCAGGTTTGTTACATAGGTAAACGTGTGCCATGGTGGTTTGCTGCACCTATCAACCTATCATCTAAGTATTAAGCCCATCATGCATTAGCTATTTTTCCTGATGCTCTCCCTCCCCACACCCCACCCTCCTCACCCCGACAGGCCCCAGTGTGTCTTGCTCCCCTCCCTATGTCCATGTGTTCTCATTGTTCAGCTCCCACTTATGAGTCAGAACATGCAGTGTTTGGTTTTCTGCTGCTGTGTCAGTTTGCTGGGGGTAATGGCGTTCACCTCCATCCATGTCCCTGCAAAGGACATGATCTCATTCCTTTTTATGGCTGCATAGTATTCCATGGTCTATATGTACCACAGTTTCTTTGTTTAGTCTGTCAATGATGGGCATTTGGGTTGATTCTGTGTCTTTGCTATTGTGAATAGTGCTGCAATGAACATATACATGCATGTATCTTTATAATAGAATGATTTATATTCCTTTGGGTATATACCCAGGAATGGGATTGCTGGGTCAAATGGTATTTCTGATTCTAGGACTTTGAGGAATTGCCACACCAACTTCCACAATGATTGAACTAACTTACATTCCCACCAAGAGTGGAAAAGCATTCCTATCTCTCTGCAGCCTCACTGGCATCTGTTTTTCTTGATGTTTTAATAATCGCCATTCTGACTGGCAAGAGATGGTATCTTACTGTGGTTTTGACTTGCATTTCTCTAATGATCAGTGATGGTGAGCTCATGGTTAGGAAGAATCAATATTGTGAAAATGGCCATACTGCCCAAAGTAATTTATAATTTCTATGCTATTCTCATCAAGCTACCGCTGACATTCTTCAAAGAATTAGAAAAAAAACTATTTTAAAATTCATGTGGAACCAAAACAAGAGCCTGGATAGCTAAGACAATCCTAACCAAAAAGAACAAAGCTGGAGGCATCACACTACCCACCTTCAAATCATACTACAAGGTTACAATAACCAAAACAGCATGGTACTGATACCAAAACGGACACATAGACCAATGGAACAGAATAGAGAATTCAAAAATAAGACCACACATCTACAATCATCTAATCTTCAACAAACCTCACAAAAGCAAGCAATGGAGAAATAATTCCCTGTTTAATAAATGGTGCTGGGAGAACTGGCTAGCCATACACAGAAAATTGAAACTAGACCCCTTCCTTAAGCCTTATACAAAAATTAAGTCAAGATGGATTAAAGACTTAAATATAAAACCCAAAACTATAAAAACCCTAGAAGAAAATCTAGGCAACACTATTCAGGAAATAGACATGGGCAAAGATTTCATGACAAAAACATCAAAAGCAATGGCAACAAAAGCAAAAACTGAGAAATGGGGTCTAATTAAACAAAAGAGCTATCTAATGTCATGAAAATGGCCATATTGCCCAAAGTGATTTATAATTTCTATAATTTCTAATTAAAGCAAAAGAAACTATTATCAGAGTGAACAAATAACCTATAGAATGGGAGAAAATCTTTGCAACCTATCCATCAAAGGTCTAATATCCAGCGTCTATAAGGAGCTTAAACAAGTTTATCAGAAAAAAACAAGCAACCCCATTAAAAAGTGGGCAAAGGACATGAACAGACACTTCTCAAAAGAAGACATTTATGTGGCCAACACACATGAATAAAGGGCTTGTGTACTTTTTATTTTTTTCTCAACTAATTGCTCTTGTTCATACATCCAGTCCTATATTCAATAGAAATGGCAAGAGTGCGCATGTTTGCCTTGTAAAGATCTTAGAGGAATAGCATTCAGTTTTTCCCACATTAACATTAAGAAGTTTTTGAGCGGTGGCAAGATGGCTGACTAGATGCAGCCAGGTAAAACAGCTGCCACAAAGGGACCAAGA
Organism: Nomascus leucogenys; assembly: GCF_006542625.1. Classification (NCBI taxonomy): domain Eukaryota; kingdom Metazoa; phylum Chordata; class Mammalia; order Primates; family Hylobatidae; genus Nomascus; species Nomascus leucogenys. The sequence continues at coordinate 133,484,232 of NC_044384.1, forward strand.
TGACTGGTATACTCCTAGCAGATCTTCAGAGGGAAGGCACTGAAAGTGAACAGAGGAAACACACAGAAGCTGGACTGAGAGGGGGAAACCTGGGAACCCTACATGGGGCTACTGCGTACCTGGTGTTGTCCCTGTGCCCCAGAAGCTCCAGGGGAACAGGTGAGTTGAACTGGTATGGAGCAACTCACTTTCACCACGAGTCTCTGGAACTCCAGCAGAAGGAGACAGTTCAGCCACCATAGACACAAGTTGGCAGGGAGAGCTGCTTAGAGAAGAAGTAGGGGGCAGCAAACCAGCCAATGTGGAGCCCAGAGGGTTTGATCCGGGAGCATCTGCAGCAGAGCATGGGCAGGGATGGCCACCACCCTAGGCTCCACTTGCTGCCATAGGAGCCTTTAGCCCTTGGAGAACTGTCAGTCCTGAACTCTGCAGGGTGGTCTTGCCCATCAAATAGGGCCAGTCCAACCTGAGCACCCCTTGGTCTGCTGGCCTCTCCCAGGGCCCCAACCTGGCCACACCTGCTTGCAGGGCCCTGGAGGCTGCATCATAGCTTCTGCACTGGCACACTATACCTAACCTGCAAGGAGCTCCAGCATGGCGGCCCCCATGCCTACACACCAGCCTGCATGCACCCTCTCCACACTGCAGCTTCCCTAGGGCCCAGTGCAACTCCTCACATTGCTTTGCTGGCATGTGTTTGAATGGGCAGGTTTTGCTTTCCTTGATCTGCCAGCAGGCGAGTATCTGTGCACCGTGCCCGGCCACTGCTGTGGCGGGAGTACAGTCTGCCACTCCTCCCTCTGCAAACCATCACTGCGGATGGAGCCTTGGCAGGCACAGAGCCAGCCAGCCCTGCCCCTGCCAGTGCCCCACTCTTGTGCTAACACTGCTGAGGGAGTGAAACTAGGCACAGAGAACAGTGGATCCTCACATGCCCCGAACAACCACTCCTGCTTACAGGGCACAGAGAAGGCACACAGACCTGTGTTGTCTGCCAGCACCCTACCCCCAAGCCAATACCACCACCAGTATGACCATGCACACAATTGCAATCAGGCTTCTCCACCAAGCTCCCACCCCTACAGCTGCATTGCCTCCACCACTATGATGAAGGGAGGCAGGCACTCTGGCACCTGCTAACACTCTGCCTCAGCTGACAAGCGTGCAACATACCATGCTGCCACTAGCACTGCTGCTGGCATGTGTGAGCAAGAATGGATCTTGCTGTAACTGCACTATGAAATGCTTTGGCTGACACCACCCAAAGGAGTGTAGTGACCAATGGTCTGGGAGTACCTCGACCCCCTAGCAACACAGTGGATACCTAACCTCAAGGAGCCAGAGGACAAAGTCAGGGCTCAAGACAGGTCCCCCAGAGTTAGAGCATACAGTCCAGAAGTTGGGAGCTGAGCACTGGCCCACTAAAATCTTCTAGAAATGGGGTCAGTCACCTCATTCCGCTTTATACCACAATCAAAACTTTATGGTCATCAAATAGGATAAAAGGATTTCTAAGAGTTAAAACAACATCCTCATGTCTCTCTTATAACCTTCTTCACCAAAAATACATCTTACTTTTTTTATACACTTTGTTTGTAGAATTGATTCTCTTACACCTAATAGTTTTAATTACATGTATTGACTACTATTTTAACTCTTAGAAATACTAATTTCCAGTGAAAAACATGGGAAGTAATTTTGAACTGTTTATATCTGTATTCGTAGATAAGAATCAAAATTTTTAGAAAGATGTTTCCTCAATTTTTTGTATATTAACAGATTGAAATATGTTTAGTTTTCTATATTATATTAAAAATAAAATGCCAAAGTATATAAACTTAAACTTATGTTTAATAAGTAACATTTCAGTTTTTAAAGTTACTTAAATGGCTCAGATATTTCATGATTATTTATTACTTAGTTTAACATAACATGACTTTAAGATTTTAAGTTACTGAAAAGAATTTTAAAACTATGACACCCTCCCTACTGACTTCCCTACTCATCCTGGGTCCCAAGTACCCATGTGCACCCAAGTGAAGCGGCTACACTCTCTGGGGTATATACCCTTGCGTTCGTTGTTGTGTGTGGAGAAAGAATTTAGGTCACAGATACATGTGGGTGAGTTAAGGAGTGGAAAGTTTAATAGACAGAAGAAAGGATATGGGAGAGCAGCTCTTTGCGAGAGAGAGAGAGAGAGAAAGACATCCAAAAAGTCGGGGAGGCAGCGGACCGCAGCCGATTTTATAGGCAGGCAGGAGAAAGTGGTGTCTGATTTACATAGGGTTCACAAATTGGTTAGATCAGGTATGACGTCTACATAGTGCATGGAGAAGGCTGGTTTCCCCACCCTAATTTTCTTATGCAAATAGACTTTCCAGTTGATTGGCACCATCTTGTCTGCTCCTTTATAGTACAGTTGGCTTTCAGAGAAGGGAAGACAGAGCCACCATCTTTAACGTGTCTAGCCCATATTTCCTGCCGGCATTCACCCGTGGAAGCTCCCAGCCTGCAGGCTGCTCTTAGTTAGAAAATGATTTGGGGCTGCTTTTCATTAAAAAGGAAAGCCTTACCTAGGACTCCCATACCCTTACTATCTGCCTAAGTAATTGCTTCTTAACTCTTGTATCACAAGGATGGCTACAAAGGGTAGGGCCTATTTGGGTCTTGAATGTACACACCAATTGTAGAGCTCACAATGGAAGACAGAGCTGTAAGGATAATGTCTGACCCTTCCCAGCATAGCCAGGAGGCACTACTGGGCCAGCGAGAACTCCACATACGTCCTCAGGCCTCACTGTGGCCATTTGTTTAGAGCCTGAAATCTAATGGCTCCAAGACCTAAGCTCACAGAAAAGTCAAAGAAGTATCAAAAATGTCGCAGAAGCAACATTTGGTGACCTTAAAAATCTAAGACAGATAGCCTAAACTGACCTTACCAGTAGATCTAGGTGAAAATGCCTCAGTTATATTTAACTCTGATGATTCTGAAGACATTTCTATTTTATTTTACCAACAACGTAAAAACTAGTTTTATTTGCCCAAAATTACTAAAGTCACATGACATAAAAGGCATCTGAGGTCGTTTCTATTTTCCTGACATATTTTATTTCAGTATTTGCTTTTTCTTTAAGCCAATTAATTAGAGCTCTTTCATATATTTGGGTAGTGAAATGTACATACATACAAGCATATAAACATACAGACATACGACAGAAGCAGATCTTATAGTGAGAGCTGGAGCCAGCTGGACATCCTGGGTTGAGTGAGGACTTGGAGAACTTTTGTGTCTAGCTAAAGGATTGTAAATGCACCAATCAGCACTCTGTAAAAACGCACCAGTCAGTACTCTGTGTGTAGCTAAAGGATTGTAAACGCACCAATCAGCACTCTGTAAAAGCGCACCAATCTGCACTCTGCGTCTAGCTAAAGGATTGTAAACGCACCACTCAGTACTCTGCAAAATCGACCAATCAGCAGGACGTGGGTGGGGCCAAATAAGGGAATAACAGCTGGTCACCCGAGGCAGCAGGGCAACCTGCCCGGGTCCCCTTCCATGCTGTGGAACCTTTGTTCTTTCGCTCTTCACAATAAATCTTGCTGCTGCTCACTCTTTGGGTCCTCACTACCTTTGTGAGCTATAACACTCACCATGAGGATCTGTGGCTTCATTCCTGAAGTCAGCGAGACCACGAACCCACCAGGAGGAACAAACAACTCCGGACACGCCACCTTTAAGAGCTGTAACACTCACTGCGAAGGTCTGCAGCTTCACTCCTGAAGTCAGCGAGACCATGAACCCACTGGAAGGAAGAAACTCCAGAGGACACATGTGAACATCTGAAGGAACAAACTCCGGACACACCATCTTTAAGAGGTGTAACACTCACCGCAAAGGTCTGCAGCTTCATTCTTGAAGTCAGCGAGACCAAGAACCTACCGGAAGGAATAAATTCCGGACACAATAGCTTTATAAGGTTCTTCATTTGACAGTTTTCAAATAGTTTCCCTTCGCGCTTTAGACTATCAATCTCTTGATTGCCTGTTAAGTTCCCCAAAATAATTGCTAGCTAGGCAACCCTAAATTTACGGTTGCAAAGATATGACTCGCAAATTAAAGTTTGTATCTCAAAGGCACAGAAGTTAGGTTTAAAACCATTATTTGCTGAGACAAAGAAGCACATAGGTAAAGGCCCAGTCAAGACAAGCTTGCCAGGAAAAAATTCTTAAACAAAGATAAGGTTTGTTATGTAAATATTAAGTCAATGTCTTCATCCTACAGTTTCTAACGGTTTAGGAGCAGAGCGAGAGATGTGCTTACAAATGGGGATTTCTTTTATAGACATCAATTTTATTTACAAAGAGTTTCAAAATGGCCGACTAAATGTCAGAAAGTTGTATTTTGGAAACTGAGCTTGATATGCGGTCTTTTCAACTTAGCTTGTTTATTCATGAGATTACTGACTTCAAGGTGGAGTCCTTTGATGAACAGGGCAAGGAAAGCATTTGCAGCTTCCAGGGCTTCATATGTGTGTGAAAAACAGCCACAGCTGGAAGGTAGAGCACTTAGATACCCCCAAATCAAGAATCCCATTTTCACACTGAATCCTAGGTCCCCAAAAAGAGGGAAGCACCATGGGACTAGACAGTGCGATGCTTCCACAGTGTACTCCACTGTCAGTACAGCCCCCTGAGGCTGCTGGCCAATCCAATGCCAGTCAGCCCACGTTGGTCAGCCCATCCCCTGTGGGAGTCTTATCCCTCATTGGCAAGCATTTCTGTAGCCTGCAGGTGTCCAAACCATGCTTTTCTTTCTTTTCTTTTTTCTTTTTTTTTTTTTTTTGAGAGGGGCCCTGAGGGTCTCGAATACTCAGTTAATATTGCTACCAGCTGAGATTAGGAAGTTAAATGCAGGACCCAGGGAGGGGGAAGAGGCAGTGTGGGACCATATGATCACCGTCCTGGATGCCTGATTGCAGTGAGGGTCTTCCCTTCCAAATGAACAGCCTAAAATTAATACTTATTACAGTACTCATTTTAATTACTGTCTTAGCCCTAGGATTAGCCTATGAATGAATCCAAAACGGACTAGAATGAGTTGAATTGGTAATGAGTTTAAACCAAAACAAATGATTTTGACTCATTAAATTATGATTACTCATAATTACGAAATGCCTTCTATCTATATTAATATCACCTTGGCCTTCATTACATCTCTTAGCAGGAATAATAATTTACCGATCTCATCTAATGTCTTCACTTCTATGTCTAGAAGGATAATGCTGTCAGTATTCATCATGAGCATCCTTATAACCTTGAATTTACATTTCATTTTAGCATCCATATTACCGATTATCCTTCGCAGCCTGCAAAGCCACCGTAGGCTTAGCCTTACTAGTTATGGTCTCCAACACCTATGGCCTAGACTACATATAAAACTTAAACCGTCTTCAGTGCTAAAAATTATATTTACCCTGAAGGGAAGACCCTCACTGCAAATGGACTTCCAGGAGATCCAATATCAAGGTCCTGAGTGTTGCTACCTCTGCTGTTCTCCTAGGTGAATGGGGCTGGATCCCATCCTTCCTCCATTATAAACAAATGAAGGGATCTATCACATATGCCTGATACCTACATATTACTTAATTACTCAATCATGTACAGTGGTTTAATTTTTTTATTGTTTTTTAACTTTTATGTTTTGGGTGTATGTTAGGTTTGTTAGATAGGTGAACTACATGTCACAGGGGTTTGGTGTACAGGTTAGTTCATCACCCAGGTAATAAGCATGGTACGTGAGAGGTAGTTTTTCAATCCTTACCATCCTCCCACCCTTTACCCTCAGGTAGATCCCAGTGTCTGTTGTTCCATGTGTACTCAATGTGTCCATGTGTACTCAATGTTTAGCACCAACTTATAAGTGAGAACATGTGTATTTTGTTTTCTGTTCCTGTGTTAGTTTGCTTAGGACAATGGCCTCCAGCTCTAGCCATGTTGCTGCAAAGGACGTGATCTTGTTCCATTTTATGACTGCATAGTATTCTGTTGTGTATATTTTTTTAATCCAGTCTATCATTGACGGGCACCTAGGTTGATTCCATATGTTTGCTATTGTGAATAGTGCTGCAATGAACACGTGCATGCCTGTGTCTTTATGGTAGAATAATTTATATTCCTTTGGGTATACACCCAATAATAGTATTGCTGGGTCAAATGGTCATTTTGTTTTAAATTGTTTGAGAAGTCACCAGGCTGCTTTCTACAGTGACTAAACTAACTTACATTCCCACCAGCAGTGAATCGGTGTTACCTTTTCTCCACAACCTGGCCAGCATCTGTTACTTTTTGACATTTTAATATTAGCCATTCTGACTGGTAGGGGATGGTATCTCATTATGGTTTTAATTTGTACTTCTCTGATTAATGATGCTGAGCATATTTTCACATACTTGTTGGCCATGTGTATGTCTTCTTTTGAAAAGTGTCTGTTCACATCCTTTTCCCACCTTTTAACGTGGCTGTTTGTTTTTTGCTTGCAGATCATGCTTTTCTTATCTAAATGCACAAAGAAACGAGTAGCCCCCAGCCGTAATAACCACTCATTGTAAATGCTGTGAGCTCCCTCCAAAACTGCAGCCCTCGCCAGTGACTTATCAGCCATCACACGCTCAAAGGTCATGTTCTCTCAGAGTCCAGAGCAATTCCTGATACACTCCCAAAAGCCAAAGAGCTCAGGGAACCCATTTCAAGAGAGGGCGGAGCTTTAGACCTAAGGGAAACCTTCCAGTGACTCTTGGAACTCCACAGGGAAGGCAGAAGACTCCTTAAAGGGGACGGATGGCACATTTTTCTGTGTTCCTTAAGGGGTCTCAGGGTCTCTAGACGTCTCTCCTAGATTTTTTTCGTGTGATACCAAAGATGGCAAAAGGAAGGAAGAAAAGGCATGGCAGGAAATGGAAGAACAAGTTACAGAGGCAAAAATCACACCAACAAGAAATGTGCCAAACATAAAAAACTTTTTTTTTTTTTTTTTGAGACAGAGTCTTGTTCTGTCGCCCAGGCTGGAGTGCAGTGTTGCAGTCTCGGCTCACTGCAACCTCCACCTCCTGGGTTCAAACGATTCTCCTGTCTCAGCCTCCCAAGTAGCTGAGACTACAGATGTGCACCACCACACCTGGCTAATGTTTGTATTTTTAGTAGAGACGTGGTTTCACTATGTTGGCCAGGCTGGTCTTGAACTCCTGACCTCAAGTAATCCACCTGCCTCGGCCTCCGAAAGTGCTGGAATTGCAGTCGTGAGCCACGTCACCAGGCCAAAAACAATGTCTTAAAGGAGATTTCAATTGACTAAAAGCAGAAGGCCTTTTTTTTCCCAAAAAAAAAAGAGAAAACACTATATCCTGAATAACAGCTTTTAATTAAGCTGACATCTGACCATAGAGCTCAGAAAAGCTTTTTTCTCTAATTGCAAGTCCTACTCAAGTGGTTTTACTTTCACATCTGCTGCAAACTGAGCTTCCATCACCAAACAGGCAGCCCACAGAAGTGACCATTTCACTGTGTGGTGCTCTCACTACAAAAGGAAATGGTCACCGGGTGAGGTGATGGATCTGCTAATTAGCTTTATTATGATAATCATTTCACAATGCATGTATGTGTCAAAACATCACATGGTACACCTTAAATATATACAATTTTTGTTTGTGAATTATACCTGAATACTACTGGGGAAAAATAAAACCTTTAAACACTGAGCACAGTTTAAAACTTTGCAATGACACTTAATTGACACAAGTTCGATTTCAGTTTTACTTTTCAGAAATAACGTTTATTGCTGGAAAGAGTGATTTAACCTCAATATTACTGAGAGCTCTTGATAATCCCTTTAGGAATCCTAATTTACTACGAGAGTAATTTTCTGATAGAAGGGGATTTAAGAATCTTATGTGGGTAGGAAGGACTATTGTAGTTGAACAAACCCCATTCATAACTCAGTGACTTACCCTGAGGGACAAGTGTAGGTAACTGGAAGATATTAACTTAATGATCATCCTCTGTCATAATGTTTTTCTCTGATTGCATCAAAATTTATGCTTTCAGTAGAGGGCATCTCACATGAATCTTTCATGTTTCACTTCATTGATTTCTCTGATTCTGGAGGAAGAAAAGTAGATTTTTTTGCCTAGATTGGAAAGTCTCTGCTATTAATTTCAATTCAAGGAAATGGTCCATAAATTGAAAATCTATCAATTCTAGAAGTTCTATAAGGCATGGTATCTCTAAAATTTGTTTTGGGTTTACTTTTTTATTTTTTGCCTTTGCTAGCAGTTTTAGTAACTATATTCTTTCTAAATTATTTTGGCACCCTTTGTTGTCTCATCATACATACATAAATGATTTTAGTTCTTAGCCTTCCTAAAAATAATTTCAACATCTCAAAAAGAAAAAGTATAAACATACTTCCCCGAACCCATCCCTCTAGCAGATCCCCCTTCGTGTCTTATTCGTCAGAACCAGGTCACATGTCCATCCCTGATAATCACCTGCTGACGGGAAATGGGAATACCATGATTAATGTTGTCTGATCAATATTTACTCCTAAACTGAGAATAGGGTGCCCTTCCCTGAATAAAATGAGGTTCTGACAGCAAGAACAATGAGAGAAAGAATGCTGTTTAGACAAACCGCCACACCAAGTTTTAAGAGTTTCATCAGGACCCTAATGAAAGTGTAGAACATACCAGTGTTTCTGAATCTCAGCACTACTGACACTCCGGCTGGATGAGCCTTTGTTGTGACGGGCTGCCGTGTGCATTGTTTAGCAGTATCTCTGGTCTCACCCACTAGAAGCCAATAGCACTACCTAGTGGTAACAACCAAAAATGTCTCCAGACACTGCCAGTGTCTGCTAGAGGTGGAGAGATCACTCCTGATTGAGGATCACAGAATTAGACCAAGAAGCCTACTGACTTATCCCCCGATGGCTATATGGTGTCTTTATGTACTTCAATGAATTTAGTAAATTATAAAGTGGGGATAATAAAAAAAATTTGTGTCACAAAATTGCTTAAGAATTGATATGGTTTGGTTCCATGTCCCCAACCCAATCTCATCTCAAATTGTAATCTCCACGTGTCAGTGGAGGGACCAGGTAGGAGGTGATTGGATCGTGGGGGTGGTTCATGGATCATGGAGGTGGTTTCCGATGCTGTTCTCATAATAGTGAGTTCTCATGAGAGCTGATGGCTTTAAAACCATCAGGCGAAAGGTGCCTGCTCATCCTTTGCCTTCCGCCATGATTTTAAGTTTCCTGAGACCTCTTAGCCATGCTTCCTGTTAAGCCTGCAGAGCTGTGAGTCAATGAAACCTCTTTCCTTCATAATTTCCCACTCTTGGGTAATATTCTTTATAGCAGTGTGAGAACGGACTAATACAAGAATTAAATGGAAATTGATGACAGTGCTTGTAAACTCTAACATCACATACAGATATTAGTTTTTATTATTATTGATTTTTCTGTAGTTCTAAAATTTCCTTTAATAACCTTCCTCTTTCTTAAAATAATAAAAAGCTAGGACAGTCAGGTGTTTCTAAATGTAATGATGCACCTTCCCTCCCTGCTGGTTACTTATGCATTTATCATTGTCATCTTTCTAATCTTCCCAGAAGAGAGAGAAAAAATACTAAGAGCTTCAAGAATTTATCACTTTCTCAGATTGAAATGTAGCAGAAATGCAAGGAAGTAACAAAGTCAGATGTGTCGGTAATAAGTACAGCATCCTCATGAAAAATATTGAGTGGAGATAGTTTAAGATCCGATAAAGCATCTCTTTTTGTACTGAAGTGTTGGTCTCTCATCATCTACTTTCATGTTTGTCCTGTGTTTGGTGGGTGGCTTTTATAGAGGCACAACTTAGTTGTTTTTTTTTTTTTTTTTCATTTTTCCTCATGTGTTCATCCCTACTTTAGTCATTGTGCTTCATGCCTTTGAAGGCTCAGGTGAGACTTCAAGATCTCATTATTCTTGGGGCATTTATTCAGAACCTTAATTACATTTCATCATTTCTCTCTTTAAAAGTCGGCTGGGTGTGGTGGCTCACGCCTGCAATCCTAGCACTTTGGGGGTCCAAGGCAGGAGGATCACTTGAGATCAGGAGTTCGAGACCAGCCTGGGCAACATAGTGAGACATTGTCTCTATTAAAAAAATAATAATAAAATTGTATAAAGTGTAATGTTTTAAAATTGCTATATATTTATTAAAAGTTTCCAAAGCTTTTCTTCTGTAAATTAATCCTCCGATCCACCATCTATTTATAAGACAAACTTCACCTCTGTGTACCCCATAAAAGTGCATCATACATTTTTGTAGTATGTCAATTCTGCAAGCCGTCAGGGTCTTTTTTTTTTTTTTTAATCTAACACCAAGAACTTCTGAGTGTGTGTATTTATGTGTGTGTGTGTATAACTGGTGGGTCGAAAAGATCTGATCCCCTTCAGGTAGAATGGAAGGAGGAGTTCCTGAACACGACTTTGAAAGTGAACCTGGGTTTATGGGCTCTGAGTGCAGCTGATCCTAGCTCATTTACACCGAGAAAAAGGCTCAGGAGGACACACCACAATATTTTAGACCCTAACTCTTAGTAGTGGGATTGTGTGGCACTTTAAAATTTCTTTATATCGTTATGTACTTTCCAAATTTGTAATAATATACAGGAATGGCATTTTGAATCAGAAAAAAAAGTAAGTCTACCAGTCAGCCCCCATAGGATTACACATATTATTTGGAAGCAGGAAGCATATAACGTTGTCTGGAATGGGTCCAAACTTCCACCAAGGGCAGCACAACTTTCTTCCTTTGTCCAGCTACTACAGGTGTTAAGGGAGTCTAGAAATTGATGGGAAAAGTCAGAAGTTACTTCTGAGCATATCTAATTACCAGGTAAATTACAGTCACTTTCTGAGTTTAGAATGAGGCTCCTTAGCACTATTTGAATGTTCTGTTTAGGGACTGCAGTTCTGGAAGCAATCCATGCTTTTGACCTCTACCTCCGTCACTCTCACTAACCAGGCGTAGCTATGCCCTTAGGGACTAGTGTGGTGACCTGCGAATTTGAAACAGAAATCTTAGATTCTGCATACGTGGCCAAGCATGATTTGAAGCCATGTGTTGTCCTCCACGTTCACGGGTTGCTTGTCTCTCCTGTGCAGAGGCTTCTGGTCTTTAGATGATCCCCTGTAACTCCAAGGGGAAACTCCTTGACCTTACTCGTCAAACAGAGATTTGACCATTTTCTGGACCACTGCTGAAACTGCTAGCAATTTGGATGACGTATTAGTGAGAAGAGGGTCTGATCTCTGCTCCATCTGAGAACACGCAGGTATCCATTTACTAGAAACCAGCACAATTACTCCCATGCAGCTCCTTAGCTAGGAGAGAAGACAAGGAATCCAACAAGAGAAATGTCCACATTCCTGCTGCCTCTGCCTTAATATTCTTTTTTTTTTTTGAGACAGAGTCTCACTCTGTTGCCCAGGCTGGAGTGCAGTGGCATGTCTCAGCTGACTTCACCTTCTGCCCCCACGATTCATGCCTCAGCCTCCCAAGTAGCTGGGATTACAGGTGCCTGCCACCATGCCTGGCTAATTTTTGTATTTTTAATAGAGACAGAGTTTTACCGTGTTGGCCAGGCTGGTCTCGAACTCCTGACCTTAGGTGATCCACCTGCCTCAGCCTCCCAAAGTACTGGGATTACAGGTGTGAGCCACCGTACCCGGCCAACCTTAAGTCTTCTGTCCCCTGCTCAAGGGCCATGCTTTATATTGTGTCTACAGGGCCCTTAAACTCTCTATATGGAGATAACAAACCTCCACCGTCACAAGTGGATTCAACAGATGTGACTTGGTCCTGGTGTGAAACATCAGAATGAGGAGAAAATCTGAGAAATCCTGATTGGCATCATAGGCAGAGATCATATACGTGACTAAAAAATTTAAATCATTGAGGCTGTGCCACCTCACCATCTCCCCTACAGACACATCACTAAAGTAGTCACTCTTCAAAGAAAATGCCCAGTGCAGCTCCGTGCACTACTGGTTAATAATCATGTTTTGTGAAAAGCCTCAGGGTTGCCCTGCTGTGCCACACCAGTGGGTCAGCAATCCCCCACTTCCAGTGAACACAAAGCAGGCTCACAGTCCAGTTGTCGCAATTCCATTCAGCCCTAATCATACCCCAGTCAGGATCTGGCTCCAGGGAGATATACATCAAGCCAGTAACAGTTAGGATGTCTACTTAAGCCACAGGATCCACAAGTTTGAAAGAGGACATCATGGCAATGCATGCAACCACGTATATTTTTGTTTTTAAAAATAGCAGGTTTAGGCCAGGCATGGTGGCTCACACCTGTAATCCCAGCACTTTGGGAGGCCAAGGTGGACAGATCCCTTGAGGTCAGGAGTTCAAGACCAGCCTGGCCAACATGGTAAAAACCCATCTCTACTAAAAATACAAAAATTAGCCAGGTGTGGTGGCACACGCATGTAGTCCCAGCTACTCAGGAGGCTGAGGCAGGAGAATCGCTTGAACCCAGGAGGTGGAGGCTGTGGTGATCCGAGATCATGCCATTGCACTCCAGCCTGGGCAACAGAGTGAGACTCTTGTCACCAAATACTGATAAAATGTCAATACTACATACCAGTGCTCCTAAACAACAACCACAGAATTCCGTGAAGTTGCTTCTAAGCTTCACAGTCATCATGCAGCTGGAACACAGTGTAACCAGCCCGTACTGCAAGGGAATTCGGAGAGAAAAGGCAAGAAACAACCACATAGCAAAGCAAATAAACAAAGCCTTCTACCTATAAAAACTGATCAACTTTTCAAATAATCACTTCCCACTCCCCTTGAGATGCTAATGTCTGGGGTAGAAAAATATGTCTTAGGATATTCCTGCTAGCAGTGAAGATTTGGTCAACTCTGTGTTGCTTGTATTATAGCATTACGGGGTTTTTGACCATTTTTATTATATTATTACACATGCTTTTTCAAACTACACTGTTATCTGATATGCCTCCCCCAGAGTATTGCACTCTTTTCCCATCTTGTACTACTCTCCAAATGAGAGTTGCTGACACCAGCTACCTTGCAGGAATGATTAAAGCAGATTACAAACGTAAAGTAGCTAGCACAGTGCCTGATCAATAAATGTTATCATGAGAGGAAGGGAGGGAAAAGTTGGAAAAAATAATAAAGTGAATAAAATTGCTGCCATAAAACATGTGTTTTTCCAAGTTTGAAATCCTCAAGGAACCCCTAATGCTACCCGAGGAAAAAAACTGTAGCAAATAATCTGACAACTTTGATGAGTGAATACTGCATTTTATATGTTGTAATAAATATTTCGTACTGAGATCTCTCAGTAAGGGACAACTGCTCTGCAGATGTGATAGGCAAAAAATGCACTGATTTTCTTTCTTTCTTTCTTTCTTTCTTTCTTTCTTTCTTTCTTTCTTTCTTTCTTTCTTTTTTTTGAGATGGACTCTCTCTCTGTCACCCAGGCTAGAGTGCAGTGGGACAATCTGGGCTCACTGCAACCTCCGCCTCCTGGGTTCAAGTGATTCTCCTGCCTCAGCCTCCTGAGTAGCTGGGGTTACAGGTGTGCACCGCCACACCCGGCTAATTTTTGTAGTTTTAGTAGAGACAGGGTTTCACCATGTTGGCCAGGCTGGTCTTGAACTCCTGACCTCATGATCCACCCACCTCAGCCTCCCAAGTGCTAGGGTTACAGGCTTGAGCCACCACGCCTGGCCTGATGTTTTTCTAAAAGTAGGTGTATCTATTACATATCAATTAAAAAATTAAATTTCTTTTAAAAAAGCTAAAAAACTAAAAAAACACTTTTTACTTTATATTAAAGAAAAATTCAAACATACACAAAAATAAAGATATGTATAATCAAATGCCACATGCCCATTTCCCGATTTTAATAAAAGTTGATAAAATCAACTATTTTTGTCTTAAACTTGAGTCAAAAGCTAATAAAATAATAACTAAGACTTATTCATTTATAAATGTATATTTTGCCCTCCTCCCCCACACCGGAATATCTTAAACAAATGAATGGTTATTTCTTAAAATGAATTTTACCTTGATAAACGTCAAAGAAAAATTTTGTCATTAGTATCAAGTCAAAGTTGTCATAAAGCTTTTTAATGAATGGATTCCGGAAGGTGGGCTTGGGCAGACATCAGAAGAAAAAATGTTGCTTTCTTACAGTAATAATGTTTTCAGGGATGTGTCTAATTGTTTACTTGTGAAGTCACATACGTATAGACTTTCTATTATGCTGTTTAGCGTCCTCTATTTATAGCATTCGGTTTTGCTCAGGTACAAAGAGTAAAAGTATATTAATTTCTAGAACTAGTGTGTGTTATGTAAAGATGAATTTTAACTTTTTTAAAGAAGACAACATTGCTTTATAAAAATGGAACCACAAAACAATAATGCTGTCTCGTGTGGCATAAAAGTCTCTGTGGGTGTGTGTGTGGGTGTGTGTGTTTAAAATACAAGATAATAGCATACAAATTGGGAGGGAATAAATGGATTAAAAGTAGCAGTTTCTTTCAGGATCTGTTAAACTTTTAGGTTCCAGGGCATATGTGCAGGTTTGTTATATAGGTAAACTCATGTCACACGGGTTTCGTGTACAGGTTATTTCATCGCCTGGGTAATATGCATAGTACCCTACAGGTATTTTTCCTGATCCTCTTTTTTTCTCCCAACCTCCACCCTCAAGTAGGCCCCACAGTGTGTTGTTCCCGTTGTGTCCATGCGTTCTCATCATTTAATTCCCACTTATCAGTGGGAACGTGTGGTATTTGGTTTTCTGTTCCTGCATTGGTTTGCTAAGGATAATGGTCTCCAGTTTTATCCATGTTGCTGCAGAGGACATGATCTTATTCTTTTTTGTGGCTGCATAGTATTCCAGGGTGCATATGTACCACATACACATTTTTAAAAGCCAGTCTACCATTGATGGGCATTTAGGTTAATTCCATGTCCTTGCTATTGTGAATAGTGCTGCAATGAACATACATATGCATGTGTCTTTATGGTAGAACAATTTATATTCCTTTGGGTATACACCCAGTAATGGGATTGCTGGGTCAATGGAATTGCTGTTTTAGGTCTTTGAGGAAGCACCACACTGTTTTCCACAGTGGCTGAACTAATTGACACTCCTACCAGCAGTGTCTAAGTGTTTCCTTTTCTCCACAGCCTCGCCAGCATCTGTTATTTTTTAATGTTTTAATAATAACCACACTGACTGGTGTCAGATGGTATATCATCGTGGGTTTTTTTATATAAAAGTTTATTCTTATATTTACAACAGTTCCAAGACAACACTTCATTCCAGCTATAGGTGGCAAAAGATGTTATGGCGGGGAATACAGATGTTTAAGTACAAATGAAATCAAGGGTCACCATCTCCTCAGGCACAAGGAAAAGCTTACTTTTTGCCAGATTTCGTAATTCGACCTCTAGCCAGGGGCCCCTTCCCTGCAGCCTTCACTTTTAGCTCCTCGAGTTTCTTCTGCTCCTCCTTGCAAATATTTTCTCTCATTCTGTAGGTCGTCTGTTTACATTATTGATAGTTTCTTTTGCTGTGCGAAAGCTCTTTAGTTTAATTAGTTCCCATTTGTCCATTTTTAGCAATTAATTTTAAGCTTTGTTAAGGGAAGGGGCATGTCGCGATCTGCAAAGCAATCACTGAAAGGATAATAAGACAGGAAAAACTTCCAAACAATGGAGAAAAGAAAAGGAATAATAAAAAATATTCAACTGTTCTAAAAGCAAAAATTAATCAAGTACATGTGGGAAAATAAAATTACAATAAGACAATAGATATAAACCTAAAATATCAGCAGTTGTGTTAAAGCATTTACAAAATAAATATTGTCAAATTGGATTTTTTGAAAACAACTATATGCTGCTTACATATGTGTAGCGATATTAAACACAAGAAAACAGGAGGCTTGAAAGGAAGAGTGAAAACATTAACAGCAACAACAACAAAAAAGAAAGATGGTGTAGCTATACCACTATCATGCAAGCTAGTCACTAAGATAAAAGCATTATGAGAATTAAGAGGAGCACTTCATAATGACATTAATTCATTTGGAATTATAAAATTCTAAATGTACAATTATACAGTAAAACATCAAGATAAATAAAAAAGAACTACAGGGAGAAATAGACAAACCTATAATCATAATGGGAATTTTCAATGCCTATCTTCTACTAGCTAATAAAATCAATGCACAAAAAATCAGTATGAATAGATTTTTTTAAAACATGGCTGACAAACTTGACTCTCATGAACATATGTAGAAAACTTCACCCAAAAACATTAAAATACAAATGTTCCCAAACGTGTAACGCAAGTGTTAACCAGTTCCAAAGGGTTGAAATCATACGTACTATGTGCTTTGACTACAATGCAATTAAACTAGAAACCAGTAACAAAAAGGGGACTAAAACTTTCTGAATATTTGTAAATTTAGAAAGACACTTATAACTAAGCCAAGGAACAAAGAAGAAACCATGATAAAAATAGAAAATATTTTGAAAGGATAAAAAAATGTAACATATCAAATTTTGGGGACATAGCCGAAGCAATACTTACAGGAATAATTTATATGCATGTATATGAATTGTAAGCATACATAAGAAAAGTAGAAAGGGTGAAAAATAACGATCTAAAATATGTAGCTCAAGAAATGAATAAGAAAGTTGTGAATTAAACCCAAGGAATTTTAAAAGAAGAATGAATGAAAAGAATAAAGATAGCGGAAATTATGAAAAAGAAAACAACAACATTAAGATTTGTTTTTTTTTAAAGACTAGTAATATGGATAAACCCTAATGAGACTGACCAAAAGACAGGTACAGAGAGGGAACACACAAAGACCAACAATATAGGATGGAAAAGGGGAACATTGTCATAGACTCAGAAGCAGTAAAAAAGAAAATGACACCACATTATGACCAGTATTATGGCAAGAAATTTGAAAATTTTGGTAAACTTAACACATTTCTGAAAAAATATAATGCATAAAACTGTCACAAGAAAAACAAAAATTATAAATAATCCTGAAACTATTAAAGGAATGGAATCTATAATAAAAAATTCATACAAACAGAACATCCAGCCTAGATGGCTTTGCTGGTGAATTCTACTAAATATTTACAAAACTTTTATAAACTTCTCAAGAGAATAGAAAAAATAAGAACTCTTCTCCTAACTTCTTTTATGAAGTTAATCTAATGTTGGTACACAAACTCGATATGGACATTCCAGAAAGAAAAATTACAGAACAATCACTCCTGAAACTGAAGCAAGCACTCCTGAAACCTGAAAAAGTAACATTTAAACATTTTTTTAACCAATGTTTAGATTTGCCAGCAACATCTAAAAAAGATGGTAGCCCACAACCAAGTTGAATTTATTCCAGGAATTTGAGATAAGCTTACTAGTCAAGTATCACTGTACATTTGATAAAATGTTATAGAATTTTGCACAAGCAGGCATTAGAAAAATGAGTGCATGCAAAAACTGGTGAAATGTTCTAGAGGGAAGTAGAATGCAGGATCTGCATATGGCAGAAAGTGGAAGGGCCAAGAGAGAAAGTCCGCTCTTGAAAGCTCTATTTGCAACAGCATTAATCCATTAATAGACTGGAGAGGCCTCATGACCTAAACACCTCTTGTTAGGCCCTACATCTCACTACTGTTGCGTGGGAGATTGTTTCAACATGAATTTGGGAAGAGACAAACATTCAAATAATAGCATTATTTAAAATACTGTTATAAAACTCTTCTTGATTATTATGTATTAACCTCATATTCAACAACTTTGCTAATTACACTGATTAATTCCAGTAATTTGTAGATTAAATGGATAAAAGAAAGCCAATTGTTATTCATCAAGAAAATGGGAGAATGATCCCAAAGGCATTTTGGAGATCTTCAAGGCTGCCCCTGTAGTCACAGGCCCAGAGATTTAGGGCCTTGTGGGCAGAACGGTTTTGGATGATGGGCCCAGGGTGCCCTCCATGGGCTGCTCTCTATCAGGGCTGTGTCAGGACTCTGATCCATGCATTCTAATGCAACTCTCCTTGGCCACACCTAGCTTTCCAGAAGGCAGATTGTAAACCTTCGAGACATCTATGTAGTTCTAATTCTGCAGGCTCACATAGTGCCAGAGCTGAGGAGGCATGACTTTCTTCAACTAGACTTCAAAGGATGTTACGGCAAGTCATGGGGCCCAGGCAGAGACTTGTCACATGGGTGGAGCCACTACAGAGAGTCTTCACCAAGGTAATGCTTAGTGAAGCAATGGGAACAGGGACCCCCCCACCCCGCCCAGGGACCCTGAAAGCATAGAGCCACCAGTATACATTGCCAGCATGGGAGAGCACAGGCATGAGACTCCAACCTATGAGAGTTGCTGTGTGGGCTGAGCCCAGCAAAGTCATAGGGGCAGGGTTGTCTCAGGCCTTGGGAGCCCAACCCAAGTGTGTCTGAAAGGCAGGCCATAGAGTCAAGATTTTTTTCCAAGCCTTAAGATGTAAGGCCCTATTGGCTTTGGGACTTGAAACCTGTTACCCCTTTCTTCTTGACTATTCCTCCCTTTTAGAACGGGAGTGTCTATCCTGTGCCCGTCCCACCACTGTATTCTGGAAACATATAAATAAATAGTTTGATTTCACAGGTTTATTGTGGGAGGGGATTTGTCTCAGGATGACTCATGCTTCGGTCTCACCCATATCTTCCGTTCTGTAAGGGAACACAGAAAATGATGAACCATTAATCTAGGAAGCTTCTTCTGACTCCTCAGGGCTGTTTATCTCTAATGGCCTTTCAGACACTACATGGGTAAGGAACTTCTTCTGCCAGCTTCTTCTGAATATCTGCCTACAAACTCCTAATTCTGCAAATTATCTTCCATTTAGATGGGACTCTGGACTTTGGACTTACCAGGGCTATTGGGAAAGAATTAATGTATTTTATATGCGAGGACATGAGTTTAATGCTGTGGTTTAAAATGGTTTGAATGTTTGTCCCCTCCCCAACTGATGTTGAAATTTGCAATGCAAACACTACTGAGAGGTGGGGCTTGATGGGAGGTGTTTACATCATGATGGCAGAGCCCTCATGAATGGATTAATGCAATTGTAGAAAGGGCTTTCAAGAGTGGTCTCTCCCTTGGTCCTTTTCACCTTCCACCACATGAGGATTCAGTGTTCTTCTCCCCTCTGGCTGGTGCATTGACCTTAGTCTTCCCAGTCTTCAGAACTATGAGCCAATACATTTCTGTTTATAAATTACTCCATCTGTGTCATTCTGTTATAGCAGCACAAAATAGACTAAGACAAAAATTAATTTAAAACAGACTTTATAATAGCATAAACAACTTCAAATAAATAGTAATAAATCTAATGATGGATGCATAAGATCTTTCTGCAGAAAATGATTAGACATTATTTAGAGACATTTTGAAAGTCCTAAATAAATGACGATTAGATAGAAATTAATGAAAACATGTAATTTATTCCTAAGTTTATCAGTATGTTCAATGAAATCCCCATCTAAATCCCAACAGTTTTTGAGTGAAAATTGATGAGTTAATTTTAACATGCATATTAAAATGCAAATAGTCAAAAATAGTAAGACAGTCTTAGAGAAGAACAATGTGGGGAGAATTGCTCTGCTAGATAACATGACTTATTTAGCTCTAGAAATCAAGATTGAAAAACAGGCTAAGGAAGTAATAGAGAGCTCAGAAATGACCCACTCATGTGGACACCAAATTCATGACAAATATGACACTGCAAAGCAGTGAAAAGAGTTTCTTTTTAAAAATGAAGCAATCTATAGCTCACACCATAAGCAAAAATCAATCCTAGGTTGATTGTAGACCTAAAAGTAAAAGGTGAAACAATGAAGCTTCCAATAAACAGCAGTGCAGAAATCTTCATGACCTTGGGCTATAAGAAAATTTGTACACAAAATGCACTAATAGTATGTATAAGACATAAAAGGCACTAATTATAAAAAAAGACTGATACATTGGAATATTAAAGAAATGCTGAGTTTCAAATATGGGGAGCAAAATAGCTGAACAGGCCCTCTGTCAATCATCCCCCCACAGGAACATCAAACGGAACAACTATCCTTGCAAGAAGGCACCTTCAAAAGAGCTAAAGAAATCAGGTGAGGTATCACAGTACCTGGTTTTAGCATAATAACAAGAAAAGATACACACCGAAGAAGGTAAGAAGGATAATCACTCATTGCCAAAACCACCTCTCCTCAATCCCAGGCACCAGAGAGGAGAGAGACAATTCCTGCTTGGGGAAGGGAATGGGAAGTGGGTATGGGAATTTGTTCTGGAATTTAGAGTCAGGCCTGCCACAGTGCAACACAGCACAGGCAGAGCCCCCACAGTGCCTGATTCCAAACCCAGGGAGGGAGAATTTAGACCTTCCCTGGGACAGAGGAGAATCCACTGCCCCAACTGGAGGAAAACGAGTCCTGGCCTGCTTCACCACTAGCTGACTGAAGTGGAAACATTTAATAAAATACAACATCCCTTCATGGTAAAATGTCTCAACAAACTGGATATGGAAGGAAAACACCTCACAACAATAAAGGCTATATATGACAACCCACAGCTAACATCATACCAAATGGAGAAAAATTAAAGCCTGTGCCCTAAGATCTGGAACAAGACAAGTATGTCCACTTTTACCACTTTTACCACTTTTATACATATTAATAGTACTAGAAGTTGTAGGCAGAGTAATCAGACAAGAGAAAGAAATAAAGTGTATCTCAATTGGAAAGAAAGAAGTCAGACTATCCTTGTTTGCAGATAACATGGTGTTATATTTAGAAAAACATAAGGACTCCACAAAAAACTGTTCAAATTGATAAATTCACTCAAGTTGCAAAATGCAAAATCAACATTTAAAAATCCATAGCATCTCTATTTTTTTTCTATTTCTGTGAAGAATGTCATGGTTATTTTGATAGGGATTGCATTGAATCTGTACTCAGCCAATAGCCAATTGCAAAAAATCTTAAAAAGAAATTTAAAAAGCAATCCCATTGAATCCTACTGAATAGCCACTTTTTAAAATTTTAGGCATAAGTTTAACCAAAGAAATGAAAAATTTCCACAAGGAAAATATAAAACATTGATGAAGGAAACTGAAGAGGACCCAAAAAATGGAAAGCTATCCCACACTAATGGATTAGAAAAATTAATATTCTTAAAATGGCCATACTACTCAAAGTAAGTACAGATTCAATGCATTCCTATCAAAATACCAATGACATACTTCACAGAAATAGAAACAAAATTCTAAAATGTGTATGGAACTATAAAAGACCCTGAATAGCTAAAGCAATCCAGAGCAAAAAGAATAAAACTAGAAGCATCACATTATCTGTCTCAAATTGTACTATAAAGCTATAGCAACCAAAGCAGCATGGTGTTGGCATAAGAACAGACACACAGACTAATGGAGCAGAACAAAGAACCCAGAAATAAATCCACTACTCCCAGCCACCTCATTTTTAAAAACTGATACATTATAATTACATATATTTATGAGGTATAACGTGATGTTTTAATACATATGTGTTGTATAATGACCAAATAAGGGTATTTAGTGTTACCATTACCTCATGCACTTATTATTTCTTTATGGTGAGAACATTCAAAAGCCTCTCTTTTCGATATTTTGTCTTACCATATCTTAATATAAGTTGTCACCATATTGTGCAATAGAACTCAAACTCATTTTATGAGGCCAGCATTATTCTAGTATCAAAGCCAAATAAGGACACTACAAGAAAAGAAAATTATAGGCAAACATTCCTAATGAACATAGATTCAAAAATCCTCAACAAAATACTGGAGCAGAGCAGGTGCTCAATAGATCTTTGTTTCTCCTTCCCAAATCCACTGTAGGCTTCATGCCTGCTTGCCTTTACTCAGTCTGTACTTTTGGACTGCAAAAACCATTTCTCAACCCCTCAGACCCTAGTCAAATAGCATCCCCCTTGCCAAAGTTCATTTTGCCTTCAACTAAGTGTGAAATCCAACTCTAACACTAATTTTCCTAACTCAACACCACCGTGATGTCAGAATCAAGTCCACTCATCAAGCCCACCCAGGCTTGGTCCAGAACCTTGCAACTGGCGGTCCTCAATGATTTTTGGGGTTTCAGTGAGTTCCCTCTAGCTCCCCCAATTCTCCTTCTTCCTTGCTTATCTACACACCATGTCTTTCATGCCTCAGTACCTTTCTTTAAATCTTACCTGACCCCTACTGCATAGCATACTCCCTCCTCTGACTTCTTACTGTGCGCCCCCCACCGCCCGCCTAGTCTGTAATTTGGGCCATTAGTTATTGTTGCCTTATGACATCTCCTCTACTATTCTTTGTGTATCTTGTAAAGTTGCTTAAGATTTAATCTTTCCACACTGCAAATCATTAGAGGCAGGCAGGAACAGTGCCTTCCTTGTATTTCTGTGTGTCTTTCATGAGGCTAAACACAATGCCGTGCATATGAGTGCAAAATAAATATTTGCTTTGATTTGGTTTGTGATAGCACATGTGTAGATCTATCCCTAGGGCCCTAGTACTATGAATGACTGCAGAAGTATGCTTCATGCTCTGATTCTCTGTCCCACGCCTCTGAAACTTGATCCCTTACAGACATTTCAGAACACATGTACGATTTTTCTGGGGTCTGCAGACTCCAGTAGGGACTGGTAGTCATGCACCAAAATAGGTTCTGCTCTTATTTCTGTGCACATTTCAATATGCCATTTCTTAGCCTTTTGCTGTAGCACATCACTGACACTGAGACAATTGGGAAAAAGTGAAAGTGATGCATGCCACTTCCAGGCTGGTGCTTCAAAACCAAGGTTCTAAAGAGGATGCTACTAATTTGGGTGGCCATAGAAAATGCTCCAAAATTCAATTCTACCTTAGACCAATTCCCTAAAATCAAGTATTTCATTCTGTCTCTTCCCTATCTACCTTTTCACCTTATCTCCTGCTATTATCAAATGAATGATTATGTAGTATTAACACATTGAGGATATGAAGAGTGTCCTGGGACCGGATGTGCCAAATGACTAAGACACAATCCCCACCATGGAGATTTTCCCAATGTTTTAGGCAAGGAACAGACACCAAATATCAGGCAAATACTGTGCAATAGATGGAGAGATGTAAGGACAAATTGGCCAGGACAGAGTGAGGAAGAGGACAAGAGAGAAGGCTGGGCATACAGTGGAATATAGAGGAATAAATGTTGGCTAATTAAAGGCACGCAGGAACAAGAAGGGTAAGTTGAAAATGTTGAGGGAAGGTATTCTCTAGAGAAGGATTTGTAGTATTTGGAGGACAACACTAGTTGTTTAGTGAGGTTGAAGTGTAAGGTGAAAAGACAAATCTAGAGGAGTAAGTGGTATTAGACTTGAAAAGCTTGTAAGCTAAACTCTAGAATTTGAACAGAGAGGAAACTCTGAATGGAGCCCATAGAAGTCTCTATTAAAAACCCGGCATTCCTTCTCCTAATGCTCGCTCATCTATTAGGGAAACTGGTCACAGTCCTGATATTTTATCTACTCCTTCCTCTCTCAAAGGAATATGATTCAATTGTCCACATTATGGATTTGCTGAAAGCCTTACAATTCTATTCATCTGTCACTTAAATGGAAAGAACAGTGATAATTTTCACTAGGAAAACTTGATTCATGAGCTCTTCAGCTATAGCTCACATCTCACTGAGCACTGTAATTCTCTGCTGTCTACACATCCTGGCCAAAGTAGCAAAACTTCCAGTGAAGACCCAGAAATAGAACCTCAATCCAGGTTCTGGGAGTGAAGAGATATTGTCTCTTTTGTTACCAAGTTGATGCTAACTCAGCTCAGAAATAAAATAGTATATCAAAGCCACATATTTTAATATACAAGAAAATCCACACTAAACTTTTATTCTCTTCTGACTTATGTTCAGTAGCTTAATATTCTGAAGACCAGCTTGACCAGAGGAATGCTGTCTAAGAAGTCACCACTGATTATTTTCTGTCATGTAGCTACAAATCCAGAAGAATATACAAAACAGTTGCTAAACAGAGGTTCCTAGAAACATACAGTGCGAGTTCTTGCATCTCCTGCTCTTAAATTTGCCTCTGGTGGTTTTATTTCTTCCCTGCAGTGTCAACTAGCACTTGCCATTTCCCATCTCCCTCCCCCTGTCCCGTGACTCCACTCCTGTGACCTGATAATGCCTTTTAGCTACATTAGGTTAATTGCACCATTTGTTAGAAAATCCAGGGAGGATGTAAGAAGAGAGAAAGTTAATAGCTGACTCAGGTATTTCTCACTGAATCTTAATCCCATGTGTTCAATACTGTGAAAATCAAAGGCTAAGATAACCTCAAAACTGGAAGGGTCCTTAAGGCTACATTAAATAAAAAGTGCCCGAAGTCACTCAGCTAATTAGAAACATCCATCTTCTAAGCTGCCTTTTGGATTCTCCTGGACAACGATGCACATGTTAATAAAGTTGTAACCTGTGTAATCCAAAACTTAAAACTAAGACTTCTATTCATCTGATTCCAGCTAAGGAAAGTGATGAGCAAATCTGAAAGGTCAACATAAACATTATTGTTTGGTTTAGGACAGTGGGATACGAATGTCTTTCATCCCACTGCATTTATTATTAACACGTATATCCTCATTTCTAAAATGAGGTAAAATCACTAACCCATTATTATATACAATGGAATTTTGTCTAATACCTAATAGTATTTATGGGTAATGACAATGACACCAAATGAATATAAGCTGGGAATTCAGGACTTATAAAAATAAAGCAATTTTCCCATTATTCTTATGTCATAAGCAACTGTTTGTAAATTGTACAATTTTTAAACACAAAATTTTAGGACTTAGAGGATAAGTCTGACTAATGCTCATATAACTATATAAATAAAACTTTTGGGTTAATATCAAAGATCATATCTAAGTTAATTCATTGTATATTCCAAAACCTATTCAATGTCTTTTAATATTTACTATTCTTGGAATATAGCGGGATAGGAAAAGAGGGAACAAGAAAAGATGCTGTAATTCTGAGTATTAATTCTTTTTCATTGGGAAGAGACAGATGAGGAAGGAATAAATGAGACTGTCTGTTGATATAATCTTACATATAGAAAACCCTAAAGATTTCACCAAAAAAAAAACTGTTAAAAGTAATCAATTCAATAAGGTGCAAGTTATAAAATCAAAATGCAAAAATCAGTAGTGTTTCTATACACTAACAACAAACTATCTGGAAAAGAAATTTTAAAAATAATCTCATTCACAATAGCATCAGAAAAAATACTTAAGAGTAAATTTAACCAAGGAGGTGAAACATCTCTACACTAAAAGCTATAAAACATTGATTAAAGAAATTGAAGATGACACAATAAATGGATATTCTGTGTTTATGGATTGAAAAAATTAGAATTGTTAAAATATCCATAATACCCAAAGCAATGATTTACAGACTCAATACAACTCCTTTTAAAATTTCAATGTTATTTTTTTAAAAAAATAGAAAAAAAAATGCTAACATTCATATGGAACCACAAAGACCCTGAATAGCCAAAACAATCTTGAGCAAAAAGAACAAAGTAGAAGGCATCACATTTCCTGATTTGAAATATTATGAATCTATTGTAAAAAAAAAAAAAAATCAACATGGCACTGGCATAAAAACAGGCGCCTCAACCAATGAAACACAGTAGAATGCCCAGAAATAACCCCAAGTGTTTATGGCCAATTGATATTTGACAAATGTGCCAAGAATACAAATTGGGAAAAAACAGTCATTTTAATAAATGGCATTCTTCTGCATGTGGATATACTTATCTCACACTCATATGCAAAAGTCAACTCAAAATGAATAAAATACTTAAACGTAAGACCTGAAACTGTGACACTACACAGTTAATGTTCAATACTGTGAAAATCACATTGGGGATACTCTCCATGACATTGGTGTGGGCAAGATTTCTTGGATAGGACTCCAAAAGCAGAGGCCACAAGAGCAAAAGTGGACAAATTGGGATCACATTCAAGTCAGAAGCTTCTGCACAGCAGAAGAAACAATTAACAGAAGTAACAGACCACCCACGGATGGGGAGAAACTATTCACAAGCCATACATCTGATGAGCAACTAATATTCAAAATATATAAGGAACTCAAACAACTCAATAGCAAGAAAACAAAAAACGTGATTAAAAATGGGCAAAGGATCTGAACAGGCATTTCTCAAAAGAACAGAAAGGAACGGCTAACAGATACATGAAAAATGCTCAGAATCTTTTATCATCAGGGAAATGTAAATTTAAAACACAATGAGGTATTGCCTCACATCTGTTAAAATGGCTGTTATCCAAAAGAGGAATGATAAGTGTTGGCAAGGATCTGGAAAACAGGAATCTCTTGTATGCTGTTGGGAACATAAAATAGTACAGTCATTTTGGAAAAAAGTATGAAGTTTCCTCAAAAAATCTAAAAATAGAATTACGATATGACCCAGCAATTCCACTCTGGATATATATTTAAAGGAATTGAAGTTGGTATGTTGAAGAGATGTCTGTACTCCCATGTTCCTTGCAGCATTATTCACAATAGCCAAGATACGGAAGCAACATAAGTGGCCATCAATGATAGTATGGATAAAGAAAAAATACTATATTACACAATGGAATACTATATAGCCTTGAAAAAGAAGGAAATTTTGTCATTTGTGACAACATAGATGGAGCTGGAGAACACTGTGCTAAGTGACATAAACCAGGCATGGAAACAAATACTGTATAATCTTACTTGTTTGTGGACTCAAAAAAAATGTGATCTCATAGAAACAAAAAGTATAGAGGGATTACCAGTAGCTAGGGGAGAGGAGGAGGGATGGGGAATGGAAAGATGTTGATCAAAGGGTACAAAGTCTCTGTTAGACTGGAGGAATAAGATTTAGTGATTGGCTGCACTGCATTTTGACCATAATTAATAATAATGTATATTTCATAATTACCAAAAAGAATAGATTTTTAACATTCTCATCACACCAAAAAAAATAAGTTGATAGATATGTTAAGTAACTTGATTGACTCTTTCTACAATGTATACATAGATCAAAACATCACACTGTACCCCATAAATGTGGACTATTATTATTTGTCAATTATAAATAAATATTTAAGAAAACTAAAACTTACTCTGTACAAAAAAATTAAGGAATCATGAATATGACGCAGAAATATTGAACTTAATAAAACCAGGCGGCAGGAATATAAGAAGGTCAACACAGCTTTGTACATATTTCTTCTCAGATTCTGTTGCCCAGAGGTGAGGGGAGACCGTAAATCCCTTGAGGACTGTGTATGTTTTCTTTCATTCTTCTTAGTGCTATATAAGCATGAGAGTTCACATTTGGGAGGTAAAAGGGTTATAGAGATAACCCTTTTCTGTAAAAGACGGGGTTTAGGCTTGTGTGCTGAGGTTTGCCCAGAGTTATAGAGCTAGAAAAAACCCTGGGTTTCCCGACTCCTTATCTGATGCTTGCTATTCTCATGCTTGCTATCTCTGCTACACAAATAAATAAATATTATTACAGGGAAAAATCACAATATCCGCCCTCTAAAGCTGGGTTCTCCAGGGCATGAGGACTCCTCCAGATTTTGAATTATTTGCTAAGTTGAAGGTTCACTGTGATGGAGAAAATGTAATACTTTTCTGTATGTGTTTTTAATGGGACTTGACCTGTGGTGCCTTCCTCTGAGAACTTGAGAATTTTCCAGCCATCCTTGAATATCTTTATGGTAGCTAGAAAACAGTAGGAACTTTACAGAGGAGGAAACTAAGGGGAGAGGTGACATCTGACAGGGATGTCAGTGAATGAGTGGAAAGCTAAAATAATGATGTGTTTAATCTTCATTAGCAAGGGCAGGGACAGAATGTGTCCAGAGGAAATATGGCTTGCTGAAAATGTTCTAATCAATCATGGCGGATGTAAGTCCAGTCACTGAACAGCCTTACCTCACAGCTTTTCCCTCACCCTGGGAAACAGACATTCATGTGGCTTATCTATTCATACACTTGCTCAGATATTGACAGCAATTTATTTTATTGCAAAATGTTCAGTTTCTTCTAATCATCTTTTTCTCTCTTCTTAGTGACCCCAGGGCGCTAGTGAGCCATTCATCACACACAGAACCTCGCAAGGAGGATGACTCACACACACATCAATAAGCTCTGTCTCTGTTTCTTACTTTATCCATCTCAATAGACTGTCTTGAGATATTCTTAGTTAGATTAAAAGTGGATATGAAAGGTGAGTCTGTCTATTCGCTCCTTTATGTAATTGCAATGCAACTATAACTATAATATGGGGTGCATATTGTTTGATTTTTAAAATGTCAATAACATTGTTTCAAGGCTATTGTCTGATGTTATGGGGTAGTCGAGAATATCTGCTTGTTAAAAGGAACCACCCATTAGGGACCAGGCATTGGCTTAGGATGCTATATTTTTAAATAATCACAACAAATCTATGAGGTACATAATCTTATACCCATTCTTATTGGTGAAGAAACAAGACTATACAACAAGAAAGTGTCAGCACTGAGATGTGGAATGTGCACTCTCCGCTATCCAGACTGGGTTCCTAAGCACTGGGAAGAGGTGAGGCTATTTTCTGTGCCTCAGTGTTATAATGTTGGCCATCTGCAATTGCCATCCCAGTTATTAGAAAGCCCTTTATGTGTCTCTGGGGCTGAATGTAGGTGCACAGCATAAGCACATGAGTATCCACAACAGCCTTGCTTTTCTCTGTGTAGTGATATGTTGGAGATTTTTTAATAAACAGGACGATAAAAGAACATTCATTCCATGAGGTGGAAAACAAGAGGGACCTATTGTAGAAGACAGATGGCAAGAATGAAAATGCTAGATAGTCTGAACTCATTTGAGGAACGAGACACCCTGATTCTAAAGTTCAGGTTGTAGCTGCACCCATGTGCCTTGACTGCAATAAGGATCAAAGAAATGTGATGTATTTCTGCTCATATACTGTGCTGTGTACATGAGCATTGTGTGTGTGTGTGCATCTCTGTGTGCACATGTGCTCTAACAGGGCACAGCCAGGAGAGCCCAGTCAGAGAAATCTCCAGCAGCAGTAGCACTGTTCTCTGCCTGACAATAAAACACCATGGAAGACTCGCCCCTGAAGAGAGGTCCTGGGCTCCCCATGAGAACGGACTGAGGATGACAAAATGTGTGCATCTGGCCTCACGTGCTTTTGTTCTTCCACAGGGGCACTGCTCAGAGGCACTTTTCAGATACAACAGCTCGTTTTAGA
Source organism: Nomascus leucogenys (assembly GCF_006542625.1). Taxonomy (NCBI): domain Eukaryota; kingdom Metazoa; phylum Chordata; class Mammalia; order Primates; family Hylobatidae; genus Nomascus; species Nomascus leucogenys. The sequence continues at coordinate 133,513,739 of NC_044384.1, forward strand.
ATGTCTGCCTGGCAGGTGACCTTGAAGCATCCACTCAAGTTCTTTGGGGGTATAATTTGCTCCATCTAGAAATTCAATTAAATTGAAGTCAATTTCTCAAATATTTAATAAACAGTAATTATGTGCACAGCAGTGTATTAAATACAAACCGTGAAAGATGTAGAGTTTAATAAGCTATACTCTTTCAAGGAGTTAATTTTATAACAGAATTAAGATGTTTATCTGAATCATGATAATAAAAGGCTGGGTGTTAAGAGTCCTAGTTTACCACTGAGCTGAGCCAAGGTATTGGTAGAATTTGAACCACCAGAGTAAAGGGTGTTCTGCACAGGGAAACAGCGTGGGCACAGGCTAGGGGAAATAGCATGTATTAGTTTTGACTGGTACATGGATTGCATGAGGGAGAATAAATGACAAGCCTGGCTGAAGGACAAATTGGGATATATGGTGGACAGGGATGGAGAAAGAATCAACCCAGCTGGTGATCAGAAGGTTACCGGTGACTTTCCCAGCAGGCGTTTTGATGAAACAGTGTGATCAGAAGTCAGTTTGAAAAGCTATAGTTGAGGAAAGTGGCATGTCGGGAGATAGAAGCAGTTAAATGTCAACCAGTCTTATAAAACGTGTGGAGCTTAAAAGTTTCTATTGTAACAGCATACACTGCCTGCTATTTTCTTTTTCTAGTGTTTGGCCTAAGACCCAATAACATAAAGCATTAACTCCTGATTAGCTAATGGAGAATCTTATAAATCAACACAAGTGGTTGCTAATTCTGATGCTACACTCACACAATTGCAGTTTTCACTGTTGTCCTTAGAGGTAGGAGAGCAGCAGGATTAAGTACATTTCAGTGTTTTAAATAACGATTAGAAGACAAGAATTTCATAAGATGTTAGTCTGTTTACTGAAAGACGGTGAGTTAGCCTGGAATTCAGTAGGCTTTCCATAGCATGTGGAACATGCAAGAAAAATGTTTCCCAAAACTACTTCAGAGAAGATCGCCACCAATTTGGCAACCACTGCTACTACTTTGAAATAATTAGGTTATGGCTTAGCTACTGGGTCTAATTGCAGGCTATAAGTTAATACTGTTTCAGTCCCTAAAGGAAATACTCTTTGTTGCCTTTATAGCTCAGCATCTTCCACAGTGTTTCTAAATAAACTGTGCAATCTGGTTTGTCCTTTTGTCTGCAGAATTGTGTAACAGACCAATCAGGCGTTTTTTGTTGTTGTTGTTGTTTTGTCTTTTTTTCTTTTGGAGGTTTTTTTGTTTTGTTTGCACAGAAATACTTTAGCTATTAGGAATTAAATGTAAGAGGTTTTCAACAAATCCTCCTAGCTCTTTCTGGCAAAAAGGTAATTGAGCAAAAAGGTTAACAGATTCAGAAACTTGAGGTAAAAACATGTAGGAAGAAAACCAGGGTTAATTCAGTCAAACTCCACCCCTTTCTTCACATCCTTAGTCTGTTGCTTAGCTTTTTGTTTGCTTTTTGCAAAGAATCTTTTAAGGAGGCAATTTGGTACTCTTTTGCATGCCTCCAGGTACCAATTAAAAACTACATCCCAGTATTTTGGGGGGGTGGTTCTGATCTCTGTTTTTTCTGGACATGCCTCACAAGTAAACAATTCTGCAATTCTGTCCAAATTAAATGTCACCATTGTGGCCACTTTAACTCTAGGTTACCTTTAGAAAGGCTAACTCTACCTATCTACAGAGCCCCTATGTGTTCTGTCTGACCCAGTCAGACTGAGGCCTCCCTGTAGGAGGTCCTGTTTCTGTCATGATTCTCAAATGCTCTCTCAAGCACAAAACCCTGGATTCAAAAGCCGAAAAAGATCAAAATTACCTACCCCAAAGCCTTTAACTGGATCCAATCTAGTTAACTGTTGAATCCAATTTGATTTGGAACCCTGTTCAGAGTCTAACTTAATCAGATACCTGGCCTCTTAACTGAATCCAATTCAGTAAAACAGGAGAAAAAAGAAAGGAAAAAAAAAGGAGAGAGAGAAAAAGCAACAAAGGTTGCTCAGATAAACGTGGAGAGCTCAGAACACAAAATAGTGGAACTCAGAATCCCAGAGAGGCTCACCCAGCAATTTAGGCCCAGAAAAGAGATCCCTGGGCCCAGTGAGCCCTGGAGGGCACTTACACAGTTGCTTTCTGTTCCTGGGGCGGTCACTGGAAGTTCAGATCCTGTCACCTGGGTCAGTCTGTTAAAGAAAAACCCAAGTTAAATTAAATTAAACAAACTTTATTTGAGCAAGAGAAGGATTCTAGAACCAAGCAGCCCTCTACACTGAAGACGGTTCGGAATGCCCCTACCTCCGATGAGGTGAGCTACATTTATAACCAGAAAACAAGCAATGACATAAAGAGACTACCTGATTTGTGCAGTTTGGCCTAGGCTTTATTTGAGCGGAATGTGTTAGTTTTCAGCCTGGGATCACTTGGTTACAAGGGTAAACTTGTAGGTTAGGTTACAACTTGTTTACGTATCAACGAAGGTAAAGTTCGCAAAGTAAGGAGACCAACTGGGGACAAACCTTATTACCCAAGTACAGTGGACACTTTGAGCCAAACTTAATCTCACACTGTATTTAACACACTGAAGACATCACCAAGGAAAAAAAAAAAAAAAAACAATACTTTAGCTGGTGTGGTAGTGTGCACCCGTAGTCTCACCTGCTCGGGGGGATGAGGTGGGAAGATCTCTTGAGCCCAGGAGTTCAAGGCTACAGTCAGTTAACTGTGATTGCACCACTGTACTCCAGCATGGGCCACAGGGCAAGACACTGTCTCTAAAAACTGAAAAATCATAAGAATGTATTCCTCCTGTCTAATTGAGGCTTTGTACCCTTTGACCATCATCTTCCCATTCCCCCCACATCCCCCACCAGCCTCTTTTGATCACCATTCTACTCTGTTTATTTGATGCTGGTTGTTTTAAATTCTACAAATAAGTGAGAATTTGCTATTTGTATTTCTGTTTCTGGCTTATTTCATTTAGTGTTCTCCAATTCCATGTAAGTTGTCGCAGCCTTTCTTTTTTAAGGCTCTAATATTCCATTGTGTCTACATACCACATTTTCTTTAACTATTTTTATCTGCTGATGGACATTTAGGTTGATGACATAACTTGGTGAATGTGAACAGTGCTCCAATGAACTTGGCAGTGGTAGACATCTCTTTGATAAACTGATTTTAATCTTTTGGGTAAATACCCAGCAGTGGGATTAGTGGATCAAATACTAGTTCTCTTTTTAGTTGTGTGTGTTTTTTTAAGGAAACTCCATATAATTTTCCATAATGGCTGTATTAATTTATATATCCCCCAACAGTATATAAAGGTTTCATCTTCTCCACTTCTTCACCAGTACTTATCTTTCATCTTTTTTGTAATAGTGATTCTGACAGGTGTGAAGTGCTATCTCCTTGTGGTTTTAATTTGCCTGTTCTTAATAGTTAGTGATGTTGAGCATTATTTTGTATACCTGTTGGCCATTTTATGTCTTCTTTTGAGAAATGTCTATTCAAGTCCCTTGCTCTTTTTAAAATTGGATTATTTGTTTTCTTTCTGTAGAGTTGCTTTAGTTCCTCATATAATTTGGATATTAACTTCTGTCAGGTTTTTGGCTTACAAATATTTTCTGCCAATTCATAGCTTGTTGCTTCACCCTGTTGTTTCCTTTGTTGTGCAAAAAATTTTTAGTTTGATGTAATCTTATTTGTCTACATTTGCTTTTGTTGCCTGTACTTTTGGGGTCAAAACTAAAAAATCGTTGCCTGGACCAATGTCATGTAATTTCCCCTGTATGTTTTCTTCTGGAGGTTTTATAGTTTTAGTAATATGTTTCAGTGTTGAATCTATTTTGAGTTTATTTTTATATATGGCATGAGATAAGGGTCCAATTTCATCTTCTACATATGCCTATCCAGTTTTCCTAACACTGTTGATTGAAGAAATTGTCCTTTACCCACTGTGTGTGTGTGTGTCTGTGTGTGTGTGTGCTTGTGTGTATGTGTATTTTTTTTTTTTGAGACAGGGTCTCACTCTGTTGCCCAGACTGGAGTGCAGTGGCACAATCTTGGCTCACTGCAGACTCTGCCTCCCAGATTCAAGTGATTCTCCTGCCTCAGCCACCCAAGTAGATGGGATTACAGGCATGCACCACCATGCCCAGATAATTTTTGTATTTTTAGTAGAGACAGGGTTTTGCCATGTTGCCTAGGCTAGTCTCGAACTCCTGAGCTCAAGCAATCTGCCCACCTCAGCCTCCCAAAGTACTGGGATTAAAGACATGAGCCACCACACCCAGCCAACACATTGTGTATTCTTGGCACATTTGTTGAATATCAATTAACAGTACATATGAGAGTTCATTTCTGGGCTTTTCCTTCTATTCCATTGGTCAGTGAGTCTATTTTTATGCCATTGCCATGCTGTTTTAGTTACTATTGCTTTGTAGTATGGTTTTAACTCAGGTAGTCTGATACCTCCAGCTTTGTTTCTTTTGCTCATGATTACCTTGGCTATTGATGGTTTTTTGTGGTTCCACATAAATTTGAGGATGGTTAAACACAGCACGTTGATTCACATCTGTAATCCCAGCACTTTGGGAGGCCAAGACAGGAGAATTGCTTGATCCCAGGAGTTCAAGACCAGCCCAGCAATAAAATAAAACCCTATCACTACAAACAACAACAAAAGAATTAGCCAGGCATGGTGATCCATGCCTATAGTCTCAGCTACTCAGGAGTCTGAGGCAGGAGGATCACTCAAGCCCAGAAGCTCAAGGTTATGGTGAACTATGATCATGCCACTATGCTCCAGCCTAGGCAATAGAGAAAGACCCTATCTCTTAAAAAAAAAATTAGCATTTTTGGCTGGGTGCGGTGGCTCCGTCTGTAATCCCAGCACTTTGGGAGGCCGAAGCAGGTGGATCACGAGATCAGGAGATCAAGACCATCCTGGCTAACACGGTGAAACCCTGTCTCTACTAAAAATACAAAAAATTAGCCAGGCATAGTGGTGGGCACTTATAGTTCCAGCTACTTGGGAGGCTGAGGCAGGAGAATGGTGTGAACCTGGGAGGTGGAGCTTGAAGTAAGCCGAGGTCGCACCACTGCACTCCAGCCTGGGTGACAGAGCAAGATTCCCTCTCAAAAAAAAAAAAAAAACAGATTTTTTTTTTATTCATTTGAAAAATGACATTGGACTTTTGTTAGTCATTGAATTGAATCTGTAGATTACTTTGGGTAGTATGAACATTTGAACAATATTTTTTCATGGATTGGATTGTCTTCAAATTCATGAAGACAAAATATCTTTTCATTTATTTGTGTCTTCTTGAATTTCTTTCACTAAAATTTTATAGTTCTCAGTGTAAATGTTTTTATCTCCTTTGTTAAATCTATTCCTAAGCAGTTTTTATAGCTATCATAAATATGATTTTTCATTTGATTTCTTTTTCAGAAAATTGATCGTTACTGTATAAAAATGCTAGTGTTTTGGTGTGTTGATTTTGTATCCTGCCACTTTACTGGATTTGTTTATTAGATCTAATATTTTTGTGACATCTTTAGGGTTTTGTATGTATAAGAGAATGTAGCTTCAAACAGAAATGACTTCGCTTCTTCTCTTCTGTTTTGAATGCCTTTTATTTCATTTTCTATTCTAATTACTCTGGCTAGGACTTCCATTACTATGTTGAATAGAAGTAATGAGAGTGGGCATTATTCTCTTGTTCCAGATCTTAAAGGAAAGCGTTTCAATGTTTTGCCATTGAGTTTAGCTGTGGGCCTATAATATATTGCCTTTATTGTGTTGAGGCACATACCTTCTATTCCTAATTTGTTGAGAGTTTTTATCATAAAAGGATATTGAATTTTTTAATGCTTCTATGTCTAATGAGATGATCTATGGTTTTTGTGCTTGATTCTGTTAATGTGGCATATTACATCTTTGATTTGCATATGCTGAACCATCCTTGCATCACTTATCATGGTGAATGATCATTTTAATGTTCCATGGAATTTAGTTTACTAGTATTTTGTTCAGGATTTTTGCATCTGTGTTTATCAAGGATATTAGTCTGTAGTTGTTTTTTTTTTCCTTTGGATGTCCTTATCTGCCTTTGGTATTCAGTGTAACTCTTGCCTTGTAAAAAGAATTTAGAAGTATTTTCTCGTTTTTGACTTTTTGAAGAGTTTGTGAAGGATTAGTATTAGTTCCCTTTAAAAATGTCTGGTTAATTTAAATTCCAAAATTCAGCAGTGAAGCCACCCGGTCCTGGCTTTTCTTTGATGGGAGACTTTTTATTACTGTTTCGATTTCATTGCTCATTGTCTGTTCATGTTTTGTGTTGCTTCATGGTTCAGTAGGGGAAGGTTGTATGTATCCAGGAATTTATCCATTTCTCCTAGGCTTTCCAATGTGTTGTCACAAAGTTGTTCATAATATTCTGTAATTATCCTTTGTATTTCTGTGGTATCAGTTGTGACGTCTCCTCTTTTGTCTCTGAACTTATTTATTTAGATCTTTTAAAAAATTCAGTCTAGCTGAAAATTTGTTGACTTTTTTATCTTTTCAAAAAGCTAAACTTTTCATTGATCTGTGTATTGTTTCCCTATTCTCAATTGTATTTATTTCTGCTCTTATCTTTATCATTTCATTTCCTTCTGCTAATCTTGGGTTTGGTTTGTTCTTGTTTTCCTACTTTCCTTGAGGTACATTGTTAGGTTATTTATTTCAAGTCTTACTGGTTTTTTTTTTTTTTTCTGTGTAGGCACTTATTGCTATGAACATCTCTTGTGGTACTTCTTTTGCTGCATCCAGTAGATTTAGTTTATTGTATTTCCATTTTAACTTGCTTTAAGACAATTTTAATTTTCTTCTTAATTCTTCATTGACCCCTTGATTTTCAGGAGCATGTTTTTTAAATTTCTGCATATTTGTACAGTTTCCAAAGTTCCTCTTATTATTGATTTTTACTTTTATTCCATTGTGATCTGAGAAGATGCTTCATATGACTTTGACTTTGTTGAGGCTTGTTTTGTGGCCTAAAATATGATCTATCCTGAAGTATGTTTCATGTGCTGATGAGAAGAATGTATGTTTGGCATCAGTTAGATGAAATGTTCTGTAAATGTCAGTTAGGTCTACATGGTAAAGAATGCAGTTTAATTCCAATGCTTCTTTGTTACAATTTTCTGTCTGAACAATCTGTCCATTGCTCAGGGTGGGGTGTTGACCTCCCCTACTATTATTGTATTGCAGTCTATCTTCACTTTTCTATCTATAATATTTGTTTTACATATTTGAGTGCTCCAATGTTGAGTGCATATACATTTACAATTGTTATATCCTCTTGCTGAATTGATCTTTTTATCATGGTATAATGGCCTTCTCAGGCTCTTCTTACAGTTTTTGATTTGAAGTCTATTTTATATGATATAAGGATAGCTACTACTGTTCTTTTATGGTTTTCATTTTTTCACTTTTTGTGTATTTCTATAGGTGAAGTTAGTTTGTTACAGGCAACATATAGTTATATCTTTTAAAAAATCTATTCAGTTACTATATTTCTTTTAATTGGAGAATTCCATTTTCATTCAATATTATTGATAGGTAAGGAGTTACTACTGCCATCACATTATTTTCTTTCTGGTTGCTTTGGAAGTCCTCTTTTCTTGTCTTCATTTATTACTGTTTTCCTTTGTGGATATGTGATTTTCTCTCATTGCACGTCTTAATTCCCTACTTTTTATTAATCGTGTATCTATTATAGGTTTTTGCTTTGTGGTTACCATGGCTTACAAAAAGACATCTTATAGTTATATTAAGTTATTTTAAATTTATGACAACTTATCCTTGATCACAAAGTAAAGAAATAAGCAAAGAAAAAAACAAAAATTCACACTTTGACTTCATTCCTTCATCTCACATTTTGACTTTTTGTTATCTCAATGTATGTATTTTTATATTTTTAAACCTTTTTTATCTCTTAAAAATTGTTGTAGTTTACATGAAAAAATGCTCATCATCACTGGCCATCAGAGAAATGCAAATCAAAACCACAGTGAGATACCATCTCACACCAGTTAGAATGGCCATCATTAAAAAGTCAGGAAACAACAGGTGCTGGAGAGGATGTGGAGAAATAGGAACACTTTTACACTGTTGGTGGGACTGTAAACTAGTTCAACCATTGTGGAAGTCAGTGTGGCGATTCCTCAGGGATCTAGAACTAGAAATGCCTTTGACCCAACCATCCCATTACTGGGTATATACCCAAAGGACTATAAATCATGCTGCCATAAAGACACATGCACACGTATGTTTATTGCGGCACTATTCACAATAGCAAAGAGTTGGAACCAACCCAAATGTCCAACAACGATAGACTGGATTAAGAAAATGTGGCACATATACACCATGGAATACTATGCAGCCATAAAAAATGATGAGTTCATGTCCTTTGTAGGGACATGGATGAAACTGGAAAACATCATTCTCAGTGAACCATCGCAAGGACAAAAAACCAAACACCGCATGTTCTCACTCATAGGTGGGAATTGAACAATGAGAACTCATGGACACAGGAAGGGGAACATCACACTCCAGGGACTGTTGTGGGGTGGGGGGAGTGGGGAGGGACAGCATTAGGAGATATACCTAATGCTAAATGATGAGTTAATGGGTGCAGCAAAACAACGTGGCACATGGATACATATGTAACAAACTTGCACATTGTGCACATGTACCCTAAAACCTAAAGTATAATAATAAAAAAATTTTAAAAAAATTAAAAAAAGAGCTGAAGCCAATATGAAAATATATTAATATGTGTTAAAACTGGAAAAAAAATTGTTGTAGTTTTTATTTTGATAAATTTGTCTTTTATTCCTCAAACTGAAGATATAAGGGCTTTACATACTATGAGTATAAATTATAAAAAAAATTCAATAGAATACTCTTACAGTATTCTGAATTTATCTGTGTATTTACTTTACTGGTGAGTTTTATTCCTCCAGATGTTTTCTTGTTGCATGTTAGCATTCTCTCTTCCATATTGAAGAAGCAGCATTTTTGTAAAACAGGTGGTGGTAATGAATTTCCCCAGTTTTTGCTTGTCTAGGAAATTCTATGTGTCTCTTTCATGTAAGCAGGATAGCTTTGCTTGGTACGGTGTTTCCGCTTGGTAGTTTTTGTCCTTCAGCATTTTGAATATGTCATCCTACTCCCTCCTAACCCATAAGGTTTCCACTGAGAAGGCTACCGTCAGATGTATCAAAGACTTTTTATATGTTATGTTTTTGTTTTCTCTTACTTATTTTAGGGTCCTTTCTTTGTCCTTGATCATTGAGGGTTTGATAATTACATGACTTGGGGTAGTCTTCCTTGGGTTGAATCTGCTTAGTGACTTTGACTATCTTATACCTGGTTGTTTATATCTTTCTCTAGGTTAGGAAAGTTTTCTATTATTACTTTTTTGAATAAACTTTCTATTCCTATGTTATTCTCTACACTCGTTTTAAAACTAATGCCTTAACATCACCATTTTGAGGCTATTTTCTCTATCTCATAAATGTTCCTCATTCTTTTTTGCTTTTTTTTCCTCTATGTATTTTCAAATAGCCTGTCTTTGAGCTCGTGAATCCTTTCTTCTGCTTGACTAATTCTACTGTTGAGACCTCTCATGCATTTTTCACTATGTCACTTGTATTTTCAGCTCTAGGATTTCTATTTGTTTTTTGAAAATTATTTCAATCTCTGTTGAATTTCTCTGATGTTTCTGAATTGCTTCTGTGCGTCTTATTGAAGTTTATTAAGCTTCCTCAAAACAGCTATTTTGAATTCTCTGTCTGAAAGGTCCACACATCTGCATCTCTCCATGGTTGGTCACTGGTACCTCATGGTACCACTGCTACCTTTCGGGTGAGGTCATAGTTCCCTGAACATCCTTGATGCTTGTGGACATACATTGATGTCTGGGCATTAAAGATTTAGGTGTTTATTTTAGTCTTCATATTCTGGCCTTGTGTATACCCATCTGTCTTCAGAGTGCCTTCCAGAAATTAAAAGTAAACTGGCTGATAAGTTATCTAAACCTGTAGTTACTGCAGTCATTACAGCACTGGAGAGTGCCCTAAGACCATATACGCCGTGATTCTAGTGCAGACTCCTAGATATTCAGCGCTGATAGACTTGGAGAACAGGAAGAATTCCCTGAGTTCCTAGGCAAAGTTTCTTGGTCACTTTCCTTTCTTTCCCCCAAGCAGAAGGAGTCTCTCTGTGCTGTGCTGCCTGGAGTGGGGGAAGGGCAACAAAGACACTTCTGTAGCCACTAGAGCTGGCCCAAAGCAAGGTTGCACCTGAAGCCCGTGGCCTTCCAGACCAGTACTGCTATCACCCAAGGCCTGCAGTCACTTCTGCCTGACTGCCGCTGATGATTATTCAAGGCCCAAAGCCACTTTAGTCAGCTGGTGGTGAAGTCTGCCAAGACTTGGGTCTGTCCTGCTTGAGTGGCAGATTCCCTTCAGGCCAAGACTGGGTCTAGAAGCACCATACTGGAACAATTGCATGAATTCAGATTTTGAGGTTCCGCCTAGTGCTGCATTGTTCTGTGGTGGGCGGGGCTGGTCCCTTCTACTTTTTCCTCTCCATATTCAGAGCAGAAAGATTCTGTCTCCACGCTGCACTGCCTGGTGTTGGGGAAGAGGTGACAAAAGCACTCCCGTGACCACCACAGCTGGTATCACTCTGGGTCATGCCACAAGCCCACAGCCTCCCAGAACAGTGCATCACTGGGGTTTACCCAAGGACCATGATTGCTATAGCTTGGCTACCACTGAAATTTATTCAGGGTGGGGCCCAAGGCCACTTCGTTCAGCTGTTGTTAAAGGGGACTTGTACTCAGGTTTCTCCTGTTAGGGTAGCAGATTTCCATCTGGCCTGGGGCAGGTCTGAATTCTTCCTACATGGGCACTGGCCTGGAATCAGGAGCAGTGGAATTCTTTTTTTTTTTTTTTTTAGACGGAAGCTCGCTCTGTCACCCAGGCTAGTGTACAGTGGTGTGATCTCGGCTCACTGCAACCTCTACCTCCTGGGTTCAAGCAATTCTCCTGCCTCAGCCTCCTGAGTAGCTGGGATTACAGGCGCCCACTACCACACCCAGCTAATTTTCGTATTCTTAGTAGTGACTGGGTTTTGCCATGTTGGCTAGGCTGGTCTCAAACTCCTGACCTCAAGTGATCCACCTGCATCGGCCTCCCAAAGTGCTGGGATTACATGCTACAATCTCTCACCTGATTTTTTAGTTTTTGTGAAGGTACTTTCTTGTTTAGATAGTTGCTCATTTTGATCTTTCTTCGCAGGGCTGGTGGGGGTAGTCACTGGAGGATTCTATTCATCCATCTTCCATTTGCTTTATAGTGTTGAGTAATATTCCATTATCTGTATGTACCACAGTTTATCCATTCACCTACTGAAAGGCATCTCAGTTGCTTCATGTTTTGGTAGTTATGAATAACCTTGCTATAAATATTTGTGTTCATGTTTTTATGTGGACCTAAGTTTTCAACTTCTTTGGCTAAATACTGGTGAGCACAATTGCTAGTTCATAAGGGAAGAGTATGTTTAATTTTATAAGAAACCACCAAACTGTCTTCAGAAGTGGATGTGGCATTTTGCATTCCTGTCTGCACTGAGTGAGAGTGTCTTTTGCTCCACATTTCTGCCAACATATGTTGTTGTCAGTGTTCTGGATTTTGCCCTTTCCAGTGGATGTGCTGTGGTATCACCCTGTGGCTTTAATTCACACTTCCCTGATTATTATTCATATACTTATTTGTCATCTGCATGTCTTCTTTGATGAGATGTATATTAAAGTGTTTGGCCCATTTTTAAAATTAGATTGTTTGTGTTCTTATTTTTGAGTTTATGAGTTCTTTGTATGTTTTGAATAACAATTTTTTATCTGATAGATCTTTTGCCAATATTTTCTCCCAATCTGTAGCTTGTCTTTTTGTTCTCTTGACTATGTGTTCTGCAGAGCAGAAGTTTTTTATTTTAATGAAGTTCAGCTTATCAATTCTCTCCTCCATGAATCATGCCTCTGGTGTTTCATTTAAGAAGTCGTCACGAAACCCAACTCCATCTAGATTTTCTTCAATGTTACCTTCTAGAAGTTTTATAGTTTTTTATTTTACATTTATATCTGTGATCCATGTTGAGTCAATTTTTGCAAAGAGTGTAAGTTCTGTGTCTAGATTCATATTTTTTTCGTGTAGATTGTCTGAACACCGTTCGTTGAAAGGTTATCATTTCTCAATTGATTGCCTTTACTCCTTTGTCAGAGATCAGTTTGCTTTTATTAATGTGGATCTATTTCTGGACACTCTATTCTCTTCCGTTGATCTATCTGCCAATTCTTTGGCAATACCACATATTGTTGAATACTGTAGCTTTCTGGTGTCTTAAAGTAGCACAGCATCAGTTTTTAATTTATTCATATAAATTTTAAAATGAGTTTGTTGATATCTATGAAATAACTAGCTGATATTTTGGTGGAGAATGTAATAAATTTATAGATCAAGTTGGGAAGAACTGTAATCATTACAGTATTGAGTCTTACTCTCCAAGAACATGAAATATCTGTTTATTTAGTTCTTCCTTGATATTGTTTATCCGAGTTCTATAGTTTTCTTCACATAGATCTTGAATATATTTTGTTAGATTTGTACCCAAGTATTTTATTTTTGTATGCTAATATAAGTAATATGATATTTTAAATTATAGATTCAATTGTTCATTGCTGGTATATAAAAAGGTGATAGCCTTTTTGTATCAACCTTGAACCCTACATCCTGCTATAATTGCTTCTTAGTTCCAGGAGGTTTTTTGATAAACTATTTTGGACTTTCTACATAAACATGTCATCTGCAAAGGAAGATAGTTTTATTTTTTTTCTTAATCTATATACCCTTTCCTTTCATTCATTTTCTCATTGCATTAGCTAGGACTTCCAGTATGATAAATGGTGAAAGGGAGTATCCATGCCTTTTTCTTGACCTTAGTGGAAAAGCTTTTAGTCTCTCACTATCAAGTTTGTAAATTGTAGGACTTTTGTAGATATTCTTTACCAAGTTCAGGATGTTCTCTACTATTCCTAGTTTACTGAGAGTTTTTATTATGCCTGAGTGTCGGATTTTGACAAGTACTTTTTCTGCATTTATTGATAAACTAGTGATTTTTCTTCTCTATCCTGTTGATGTGATGGATTACAGTATTGATTTTCTAATATTAAACCAGTCTTGCATAACAGGGATAAATCCTTCTTGGTCATGGTGTATAATTCTTTTCACATTGTTGGAATCTATTTGCTAAAGTTTTGTTGAGGATGTTTGTGTCTATATTCATAGAAAATGTTGGTTGGTAGTTTTCTTTGCCTTTAATATATTTGTCTGATTTTGGTATTAGGTTAATAATGGGCACATAGAATGAGTTAGGAAGTATTATCTCTGCTTCTGTCTTCTGAGAGAGACTGTAGAGAATTGGCATAATTTCTTAAATGTTTGATAGAATTTAAGAGTGAATGTATCTATGCCTGATGCCTTCAGCTTTGGAAAGTTATTACTTATTCAATTCTTTTAAAATATATATATTTAGGTTTATTCAGAATGTTTATTTCTTTCTGAATGAGTTTTGGCAGATTGCACCTTTCAAGGAATTGGTACATTTCATCTAGGTTATCAAATTAGTGGGCATATATTATTCATGGTATTCCGTTATTATTATTTTCATGTCCATGAGATTTGTAGTGATGTCTCCTACTTCATTGCTGATATTACTCATTTGTGTCTTTCCTCTTTTTTTCTCAGTTACCTTGACTAGAGCCTTATCAATTTTATTTTTCTTTGCAAAGAACCAGCTTTTGGTTTCATTGATTTTCTTTACTGATTTCCTGTTTTCAGTCTCATGTAGTTATTTACTTTCTTCTGCTTGCTTTGGGTTAATTTGCTCTTCTTCTTCTAATTTCCTAAGGTAGAAATTTAGAGTATTGATTTTACATCTCTCTTCTTTTTTAATATAGGTATTTGATGCTATAAATTTCCCTCTAAGCACTGCTTTCACTGCATCCTACAAGTTTTGATGATAAATTGGGCTTTCATTTTCGTTAAGTCAAGGTTATATATGCAAATCATTGTCCAGATCAACACCATGGAGCATTTCCTCTCTGTTTTCATCTAGAAGTTGTACAGTTTTAGGTCTTATATTTAAGGCTCTGATTCATTTTGAGTTGATTTTGGTATATGGTGTGAGACAAAGGTCTAATTCACTCTTTGACATGTGTGTATCCACTTTTCTCCACACCATTTATTAAAGAGGTAGTCCTTTCCCTCATTGTATTCCTGGCATCTTTGTCAAACTTAATTTGGCTGTAAATGTGTGGATTTGTTTCTGGGCTCCTTACTATGTTCCATTGCTCTCTTTGTTCGTTTTTATCCCCTTTTGGTATTTTGTTTTTTGAGGTACTGCATTGTTCTGTTGCCCAGGCGGGAGTGCAGTGGTACGATCTCAGCACACTGCAGCCTCCACCTCCTGGGTCCAAGTGATCCTCCTGCCTTAGCCTCCCAAGTAGCTGGGACTACAGGCGCCTGCCACCACGCCCAGCTAGTTTTTGTATTTTTAGTAGACATGGGGTTTAACCATGTTAGCCAGGCCGGTCTCAAACTGCTGACCTCAGGTAATCTGCTCACCTTGGCCCCCCAAAGTTCTGGGATTATAGGCATGAGCCACCGTACCCAACCTGATATTCTTTTGATTACTAAAGCTTTATAGTAGATTTTGAAATCAGGTAGAGTGATGTCTCTAGCTTTGTTCTTTCTATTCAACACTGCTTTGTCAATCCAGAAATTTTTGTGGTTTTACAGAAATTTTAGAATTATCTTTTCTATGTTTGTGAAAAATTTCATTGGAATTTTGGCAGGGATTGCATTGAATTTGTAGATTGCTTTGAATAGTATAGAATATTTTATGACATCCTTTCTTCCAATACATAAACATGACAATTCTTTCCATTTATTTGTCTTCATTTTTATCAATGTTTTATAGATTTCAATGTACAAATCTTTCACCTAATTGGTTAAACTTATTTCTAAGTATTTTATTTTTGTGGCAATTATAAATGAGATTTTGTTGTTAGTGTAGAAACACTACTGATTTTTGTATGTTTGCTTATTTTTCTAAAACTTTACGGAATTTATTTTTTAATTTTAACAGTTTTATAGTGAAGTCTAAAGTGTTTTGCCCATATAAGACGTTGTCATCTGCGAACAGAGACAATTTAACTTCTTCCTTCCTGATTTAGATGTCTTTTACATGGGCTTGGGTCATAATCCCAATAGACAGAATCCAAACATTATAATCCCTAATGTTGAAACCCTTAAAGATCAAAATCTCCAAAGTCTAAAATTCTTAACATCTAAAGTGCTGAAAATCACAACCACAGGATTGTTAGGCAGAAATATTATTTGACTTTGTCCTTTTGAAGGAAAAAATGGGTTTCAGTTAAATTCCCAAACCATAGTGACAGATTTGGAATTAGGTGCAACCAAAACTTCTAAAAGTGAATTCCAATGTGTTATCAATGAAGTTGTTTTTTTCAGTTCAGCACAGTACGCTTGGTGAAAAATTCAGATGAGTGAATTGGCCATGTAATATGGCAACGATGTAAACTTCAGTTTAAAAATGCATCATTTGCCTGAGTTGGCATTCCTTTCAGCTGATGACATCCCAAAAGCTTTTAATAAATTAGCCCCATTTGCCTGAAGAAGCCAGCTAAGTTACTGACTGGTTTGAAAATAATTATGTGCAGGGCAGGTAAAAAGACACTTACACAATGGTGTTGTGTTTAATACCAGTATTATTTCTACCAAATTTGTGGTCTGTATAAACGGGGTTGCAGGATGGTTTCTGTGTGCCCAAAACAACAGAGAAGCATGGCACAGAAGATGAGAAAATCTAATAGGGAATGCCGACGTCAACAGATATTAAAGAATTTCAAAAGAGCAGGACCACATAGAAAATGAATGTGTATGTATTTCTTGAGGAAAAGCATGTCCAAAAAGGAAAAAAAAAAGTAGTCATTTATTGTGTTGCAAGACATCAGATACAGTTAATGATTATGAAAGTTGACCGACTTTTATGGACAATCTTCATGGAATTGCCCATAATCTTTTTTTTTTTTTTTTTTTTTTTGATGTGGTGGGTACAGGGTCTCACTCTGTCACCCAGACTGGAGTGCAGTGGCACAATCTCAGCTCACTGCAACCTCCACCTCCTGGCAATTGCCCATAATCTATGCCTTTAATATGCTTTTACTTTTTAGCTTTTTTTTTTTTTTTTTTTTTGCTTTTGGCTTTTCTTTTCCTTTTTTAAGTTTTTTTTTCCATTATTTTAGATTGTTATCATTATTTTTTACAATTCACTATGCTTTGTATTTCACCGTCACATCACTTCCAGTATGGGAAGTATAAATTGTGTAAAGACTTTTAGAAAGTTAATTTATTTTATGCATTTCTTGCAAATATGACTTCATGAGGGTGCATTTATACAACGTTGACTGTGTATAAGCATTGTGCATATAGATAAAATTGTTGGAATCATCAATAAATGAAGAGATGTCCTTTTGTACAACTGCATTTGTGAAAGATAAAATTTTTTGAAATCTTGGCTCTTTGGGCAGCTGGTGCAGTGGTGATGTATGGTGACCCATTGTGTTTTTTTTTTTACAAATTTCATCAAAAGACTTAGGTTGTTTGTCACGTTATTTCAGATGATTGCTGTTATAAAGCTAGGTGCACCAACCTACTATTACCAATCATAGTGACATGCATTTATACATATCACCTTTGACTTATTTCTTTATGAATATGGTTTATCTGCTCATAATCATTACATCCATGGAATGTCGTTAGTATATCTGAGTCTTTATGCTTGCAAAAACATATATGTTATTATTGCCTATTTTATTGTACAAAGTAGCCTAGAAAATGTTCTGTCATGTTATATATATGTCTTAAATAAAACCACTATTAAAAATTAAATAAGTATCTCTTAAATAATTTGTGTTATTTTTTCCAGAATCATACTTTTGGGATTTTGGTCTTTCAGGATTGTGATTTATGTGATTTTAGACTTTAGAAATTTTGATCTTTCACAATTTCAACATTTGGGGTTTTGGTGTTCCGAATTGTGTCTTCCAGGATTATAATTGGCTCCCATTTTGTTTCTTTCTCTTCCCCAATTTCTCTGACTAGAATTTCCAGTACTGTGTTGGATAGAAGTGGCAAGAGTTGGTATCCTTGTCTTATTCTTGTTCTTAAAAGACAAGCTTTCACTTTTTCATTGCTGAGTATGATGTTAGCTGTGACCTTGTCATATGTGACCTTTATTGTGTTGAGGTACAGTTCTTCTGTACCTAATTTGAGAGTTTTTAACATGAAGGGATGTTGATTTTGGTCAAATGCTATTTTTGCATTAATTAAGATGATGATGTTTTTGCTCTATTATGTTAATGTGGTATATCACATTTATTGATTTGCCTATGTTGAACCATCCTGTATCCCAGAAACAAATCATATTTGATGATAGCAAATGATTCTTTTAATGTGCCATTGATTTGAGGTTCCTACTATTTCATTGTAGAATTTTGCATGTATGTTCATCAGGGTCACATGCCTGTAATTTTATTTCCTTGTCTGGCTTTTAGATCAGGGTAATACAGACCTCATAAAATGAATATGAAAGTATTTCCTTGTATTTGATATTTGGAAGAGTTTGAGAAGGACTGGTATTAGTTCTTCTTTACATATTCAGTAGAATTCATTAGTGCCACCATCAGAGCCTGAGATTTTTATCCTTTCATTTTTATTTGGGATGTAATAATTGTACATCTTTATGAGATGCAGAGTGTTATTTGGATATGTGTATGCAATGTGTAATGATCAAATCAGGAAAATTAGCATATCCATCACCTCAAGCAAGTATCATCTCTTTGTGTTTTGAACATTCAGAATCCTCTTTTCTAGCTTTTTTATAACATATAATTAATTATAGTTAACCATATTTACCCTATAATACTACATAGCAACATAACTCCTTCCTCCTATCTAGATATAATTTTGTATCTCTTAACAAACCTCTCTCCATCCTTCCCTCCCCTGACGCTTCCTGGTCTCTAATAACCACAGTTTTACTCTGTACTTTCATGACTTTAAATTTTTAGCTCTCACATGGGAGATAATGTGGTATTTATCTTTCTGTGCCTGACTTATTTCACTTAGCATCCTCCAGGCTCATCCATGTTGCTGTGAATGACAGGATTTCATTCCTTTTATAGTTGAATAGTATTCCATTAGGTATATAGTATATATCATATTTTTTAATCCATCTGTTGTCGGGTATTGAAGTTGATTCCTTATCTTAGCTATTGTGAATAGTGCTTCAGTAAACATGGAGCTGGGATGGGGGCAGGGTGAAGACAGTCCTCTGCTATTTTGATTTTCTTTCCTTTGAATAGATTTCCAGTGGTGGGATTGCTGGATCACATAGTTGTTCTACTTTTAGATTTTTGAGACTCCTCCTGTCTGTATTGCACAAGGTCTGTACTACTTTACATTCCCATCAAGAGTGTACAAGTGTTCCACCTTATCCACATCCACACCAGCATCTGTTATTTTTTGTCTTTTTTAGAATAGACATTTTAACTGGGGTGAGATGATACCTCATGGTTTTGATTTGCGTTTCCCTGATGACTTGTGATGTTGAACATTTTTTTCATATATTTTTGGCTGTTTGTATGTATTTTATTTGTATTTGTATTTTTTGAGGAATGTCTATTCAGATCCTTTGCCCGCTTTTTGAGCAAATTATGTGGGTGTTGCTATCAAGTTGTTTGAGTTCCTCGTATATTTTGCATATTTGCCCCTGGTTATGCAAAGTATACGTTATGAATATTTTCTCCCATTCTACAGATTGTCTCTTCACTCTGCTGATTGCTTCCTTTGCTGTGGAGAAGCTTTTTAGTTTGATATACTCCTTTTTTATTTTCTTGACTGTGCTTTTGAAGTCTTAGTTATAAAATCTTCAGCTAGATCAATGTCCTGATGCTTTTTCCTCTGTTTTTGTCTTGTAGTTTTAGAGCTTAAGGAGTTACATTTAAGTCTTTACTCAATTTTGAGTTAATTTTTATATAAGGTGAGAGATGCAAGTCTAGTTTCATTCTTCTGCATGTGGATATCTAGTTTTCCTGGTACAATTTATTTTCTGCTTCTATAAGTCTGACTATTTCAGATACCTCATATAAGTAAAATTGTGCAGTGCTGTCCTTCTCTACTGACTTATTTCACTTATGTCTATCCATGTTTTTGCAAATAATGGACTATGCTTATTTCAGGCTAAATACCACTCCATTTTATGTATATACCACAAGCTCTTATCCATTCATCTGTTGATGCACATTTAGATTGCTTCCGTATTATGACTGTATTAGTCAGGGTTCTCTAGAGGGACCGAACTAATAGGAGATATATATATATTATAATATATATATAGATATAGATATAATATATATATATAATATATAAATAAAGAGGGGTTTATTAAGTAGTATGAAATCACATGATCACAAGGTCCCACAATAGGCTGTCTGCAAGCTAAGGAGCAAGGAAGCCAGTCCAGGTCCCAAAGCTAATGAACTTGGAGTTCAATGTTTGAGGGCAGGAAGCATCCAGTACAGAAGAAAGATGTAGGCAGGGAGGCTAAGCCAGTCTAGCCTTTTCATGTTTTTCTGCCTGCTTTATGTGCTGGCAGCTGATTACATGGTACCCACCCAGAATAAGGGTGGGTCAGCCTTTCCCAGGCCACTGACTCATATGTTAATCTCCTTTGGTGACACTCTCACAGACACACCTATGATTAATACTTTGCATCCTTCAATCCAATCAAGTTGACACTCAGTATTAACTATCACAATGGCTATTGTATATAATACTGCAATAAACATAGGAGTGCATACATCTGTTTGAGATCCTGATTTCATTTTTGGAGGATATATACCCTGGAGTAGGATTGCTGGATCATATAGTAATTATATATATATTTTTAGGAAGCGTCATACTATTTTCCGTAGTTCACACTAAAATTAAGAATGATTTTGGCCAGGCGCTACAGCTCACATCTGTAATCCCAGCACTTGGGGAGGCTGAGGCCAGGGGATCATTTGAGCTCAGGAGTTTGAAACCAGCCTGGACAACATGGCAAAATTTTGTCTCTACAAAAAATACAAAAATTATCTAGGCACAGTGGCACACACCTGTAGCACCAGCTACTTGGGAGGCTGAGGTGGGAGGATCGCCCAAGCCCAGGAGGTCAAGGTGGCAATGAACTTTGGTCACGCCACTGCACTGCAGCTTCAGTGATGGAGTGAGACACTGTCTCAAAAAAAAAAAAAAAGAATGATTTTAACAGTACAGTAATGCAGTATCAGCTATTTGTCTTTACATTTACCTTTATAAAGTGAGTTTATACTTTCATGTACTTTTATGTTGTCATTTAGCATCCTTTTGTCTCAACCGTTACATACTTTTATGTTGTCATTTAGCATTCTTTTGTTTCAACATGAGAATCTCTCTTTAGCATTTCTTTTGAGACAGATGTGATGGTGATGAATTCCCTCAGGTTTTATTTATCTGGGAACATTTTATTTTGTTTTATTTTATTTTATTTTATTTTATTTTATTTTTATTTTGAGAGTAGGTTTCCTCTGTTACCCAGGTCAGAGTGCAGTGGCATGATCTTGGCTCACTGCAGCCTCAACCTACTAGGCTCAAGCTATCCACTTAAGCCTCCTGAGTAGCTGGGACTACAGGTGCACACCACAATGCCTGGTTTATTTTTGTATTTTTTGAAGGGTTGTGGTTTCACTATGTTGCTGAGGCTGGACTTGAACTCTTGAGCTCAAGTGTTCCACCAGCCTCAGCCTCCCAAAGTGCTGGGATTACAAGCATCAGCCACCATGCCCAGCATTATCTAGGAACATCTTTATTTTCTCCTTCATTTTAAAAAGACAGTTTGCTGGGTATAGAATTCTTGGTTGCCATTTTTTTTTCCCCTCTTAGCCCTCTGAATATATCATCCTTCTCACTTCTGGCCTGCAAGGTTTCTGCTGAGATATCCACTGACAGTCTTATTAGAGGCCTCTTTTTTATTTTTATTTTTTGAGATGGAGTCTTGCTCTGTCACTCAGGCTGGAGTGCAGTGGTGTGATCTCAGCACACTGCAATTAGAAGTCCTTTTTATGTGATGGGTCATTTAATATAAAGTGTGCTTTCTCTTACTGCTTTCAAAATTTTCTCTCTGTAAAGACAGAGATTTGTTAATTTTAAAAATTAATTCAGTTAATTTTATTGATGCCTAATAATTATAGACATTTATAGGGTGCATCTGATATTTTGATACATGTATACAATGTTTAATGATCACATAAGGGTCATCAGGACATCCATCACTTCAAATATTTATCATTTCTTTGTGTTTGAAACATTCCAAATCTTCTCTCCTAGCTATTTTGAAATATACAATAAATTATTCTTAACTATAGTCACCCTACTGTGCTATCAAGCACTAGAACTTATTTCTTCTATCTAACTGTATTTTTGTGACAATTCAATTATGGCATGCCTTGAAGCAGACTTCTTTGGGTTCTGTTTGGTGTCTGTTTAGGTTCTATTTGGTGTCTTTTGAGTTTCCTGAGTCTGAATATCCATTTCCATCCCAAAATTTGGGATTTTCTTGTCATTATTTTCTAAAATAAACTTTGTGCCTCTCTCTCTCTCTCTCTTTTTGAGATGGAGTCTCGGTCACCAGCTGGAGTACAGTGGCATGATCTCAGCTCACTGCAACTTCCGCCTCCAGGGTTCAGGTGATTCTCCTGCCTGAGTAGCTGGGACTACAGGCACATGCCACCACACCCAGCTAATTTTTGCATTTTTAGTAGAGACAGGGTTTCACCATGTTGGCCAGGATGGTCTCAATCTCTTGACCTCGTGATCCACCCACCTCAGCCTCCCAAAGTGCTGGGATTACAGGTGTGAACCACCACAGCTGGCTGCCTCTCTCTCTTTTTTCTCTTTCTTAGGCTCCCATAATATGTATGTTGGTTTGCTTGACAGTGTTTCATAAGTCTCTTAGGCTTTCATCATTTTTTTTTATTTTTTTCTTCTGATTAGATCATTTCAAATGACCCATCTTCAAGTTCATTGATTTTTTTTCTTATGCTTGATGAATTCTGCTGTTGAAGCTCTTTATTGAATTTTCAGTTTAGTTATTATATTCTTCAGCTCCAGAGTTTCTGTTTGGTTATTATTTACTGTTTTTTTTTTTTTTTTTTTTTTTTTGAGATGGAGTCTTACTGTCTCCCAGGCTGGAGTACAGTGGCACAATCTTGGCTCACTACAAGCTCCACCTCCCGGGTTCACATCATTCTCCTGCCTCAGCCTCCTGAGTAGCTGGGACTACAGGTGCCTGCCACCATGCCCTGCTAATTTTTTGTATTTTTAGTACAGATGGAGTTTCACCATGTTAGCCAGGGTGGTCTCGATCTCCTGACCTCGTGATCTGCCCGCCTCGGCCTCCCAAAGTTCTGGGATTACAGGCGTGAGCCACCGTGCCTGGCCATTGTTTACATTTTTTATCTCTTTCTTCATTTTCTCATATTGTTCATGTATCATTTTTCTCTGATTTTGTTTAGTTGTTTACGTCCTTTTGTAGCTCACTGAGCTTCTTAAGATGATTATTTTAAATTGCTTATCATGCTATTTATAGATCTTTATGTCTTTAAGATTGGTTACAGAAGATTTATTTTGTTCCTTTGCTTGTGTCATATTTTTCTGATTCATCGTGTTCCTTGTAGCTTTGCATTGGTATCTGTGCATTTAAATAAGCAGCCACTTTTTGTAGTCTTTACAGATTGGATTTAGCAGTGGAAAACCTTTAACAATCAGCCTGGCTACAGATTTTGTGAATCTCTCGAAACTATTTTATAAATGTACACATTCTGCTACTACCTCTTTTGCCTTGGGGAGAAGTCTCAGGATTGTGCTTCTTCTTCCAATCCTGCAGAGTTGTGCTGGATGCTAAATGCTGCCTTCTCCTTTTCTGTAGTACAGTGCATCGATATGCTAAAGCATTAGGTACAAGCTCAACTTCCCTTCCTCTCTCCTGAAGAGAAAATTCAGGATTGTGTGCATTTCCCCAATTGCATGCCAGGTACTGAAAGTCATCCTCTCCTTTTTCCTAGGGCAGTGCCCTGAGATGCCAGGATGTTAGGTGTAAGCTCCGCTTCTCTCTATCCCTCCTGCAGAAGTAGTCTCAGGATTGTGTGACTTCTCCCAGTCCTGCAGACCTAAGCTGGCTGCTGAGACACGTGTTGTCTGCGGATCTGTGACATCTGCAGAAATACATACCATCTGCTAAGAACTGTGACATCCACTGAGATCCTTGCCACTGCTAGGGGCCATGCTTGGTGCTGGGGGTTGTGCCAGCCACTAGGGACTGGACTGGCAGGTGCAATCTGCCCTGGCAGCTGTGATCAGTACCAACAACTGCAATTAGTGCAATAAGTGCTGGCAGCTGCAACCCATGCTGGATATCCAGCGCTGCATGGCTGTCTGGACTTGCAGGCTTCTGAAAGTCTCATCAGTTGCAGGGAGACCCACCAAGGACTAGGAGTTGTGTGCTGGATCCATGAAGGCTGCTCTTAGGTGTATGAGGGCTGTTGGAGGCCATGTGGCTGCTGGAGCCCTCACTGGCTGTTGGAGGCCATGCCAAATGCTGAAAGCTACCTATCCCAAATCTGTTATTAGCTATGCATAGGTGTTCCAATTATGCTGGATCCTACAGTCCTCTGAATAAGTCAAGACAGGAGCAGTTCTCTTGGGCCAGTGCCCTACAAGGTGGGGATGTTGGATGCACTCTCGCTGTCTTTTCTTCTTGGAAGAAATTGTGGGCCAAGTGGATCTCTGTCAGTGGTGAGCTGTGCCAACTTGAAGGAGAGAGAAATGTGGGCAAAGTGAAACTGCTCTTCCTACCTATTTCAATATGGCCATTCTTGCTTCTGTGCTCTTTTAGGATGCTGCAACTTCCACACTGGATTCTGGTATTCTCACAAAGCTGAAATATGTGCTACAAGAAGGGATACAGATATCCCTATTCACAGACAGCCTGAGTAAATGAGAACTCAGTCTGGAAACATGTACATTGGACAAGGGACATAAGAGAACCATGTTCCTGGACAGTATAGGAAGAAATAAAGGTCTATAGAAGAGCCTGGAATGGAGAAGGGAACATGAGATTAGCGGTCATTAGATCCCTTTCCTACCTCAAATTCTCTCACTCCTCATACATCCATATGTCATGCTCATATGTCCACTACACACCTTTGTGCATCTTTCTTCTGCTAAAAATACCTTTTCTCCATTTCCTCTTTTACAAGTCTTACAAGTCTTCTCACTTAAGATCCAGTTTGTGTGTTGTTTCTATGACTCCCGTCATGAAGTTGCTTTCTTTTCTTACTCCCAGAGTCTTTGTATACATTTTTACTGTAGAAGCAACCACACTTTGGTACAACCATTTACAAGTTTTTCCACTATTAGAGATGGTGCATTTTATGTCAAATTTTGTCAATGTCTATCTGTGAGATCTGGGCCAAGTGGTGTTGCCTCTTTGAGTCTCAGCCTTCTGTGTAGGATGGCAAAGATAAACTCATTGATCCCTCAGGGGCCTTCCAGCCTTGTAGTTCTATTTGTTAATTCCATGGCCCTTTGATCTATAGCAAAACAAGTGTGCATATAAGTGGCTACTTTTATGTGTCTTGTGCCATAATAAGGTCTCTATGGGAGAAAGGCCCAAAGCGAAGACCAGAGGACAGAATTCTGAGGGATGCAGGTGGGGAAGGAGAAATTGTTCTTGGTGCCTCCAAGTAGTGCCAACAGAAAGCCATGCAAATTACAGAAAGTCGCATATGTTTTCTGGTTGCCAACTATTCCAAACTGCTTCCTATAGTTGGTAAAATGTACACACTTCAGCTGAGACACAGAGAAATACCTTTCTAAAGAGTTGCCTATTTCTGAACTCAATTTTTTCTGCAACTCTTATTACCAGTGGCACTGATTTTTCTTCTTCAAGTTATTGTATTCATCTTTGCCATAAAATTTGTATCATTTGTGTCAATATTTAGCCAGCTTCACAACAAATTTACTCGAATGATCCATTTGAAGTATTAACTCCTTATTTGGGCTATTCTTCTCTTTCCCTTTTCCTCTTTCTCCATAAGATGGCATTTGGAAGCAGTGGGAAACTTACATTTAACATCCTAGGTGGTCAGGGAGAGTGTCTGGTTTGTATATATATTGCTGTTGACCTCTGCTCTAATGTCTGACATCGTTTGATGTTTGAACACAGCCTCTTTATTTCAGCATCCGCTGGTCTTTGGAATCCTGTGCTATAATCTCTTAAAATATGGGTGGTCCTTCCTGGTGTTTTAGGCATAATGCTGGCGTCTGCTATGATGATCATGTACTTTGCTGTTACCTCCAGTTCTGAGGTTCCTGCACTTTGCACCCTTGACATTTTGGCCTCAGGTGTATCTCCCAGTTGACTACAGTTTTCAGCACTTCTAGTTCCATCTCACAATTAGTTTAACTCTCAAGTGTTTATTAGACTCCACTTGAGCCTTAAGATGCCACCCTACTGTCCACACAAATGGGGACCTCCATCAGCCACCTGTGGCTCATCTGGTATCATGATGGGTCATAATGACATACTCTGAAGAAATGGAGCACCAATTTTGTTGTTCAAAACCTCCTCTCAACCAAATATATTTAGGTGATTCTATTTTATCTTTACATTTTCCCCCTTCTTAGAAAAGTTTTTTTGCCATTTTCCAGGGGTAAAAGCCTCAATCTCCTACTCTAGTTTCAATGGTTTAAGGATTGCTGGGAATTGAAGGGGTGGAGAATCTCTAAGGGACTCAAAAGGGGAAAAAATGGGATATATTTCAAAATGTATTACTCTATCATAGTTAGAGAACATGTCTGTTTAGGTGAAATCATTTTTTCCTTTTTATGTCCTTAATTCCCACATTACCCTCAGCTCTCTTCAAGCTGTACAAGGTTGCAAACTCAAGCATATTTGAGTTTGCCCTCTCCAAAAGGTCACTGAAATAGAGAGAGACAGGGATTAGGGCTGTCACTCACTCCTGTCAGAATTCCCAGTATGCCTATATGAAGGCAAAATTCCAGGTTAGATAGTGGGAGTATTCAGCTTTGAGTTTCAATCAACCCAGAAAATTAGTCAGTTTGTTCATCATTCAGATTCGAGGTGACTGGGTTCAAGTTTCTTCCTTATTTAAGCCCAGAATGACAAGCTGCCTCTGGCTTCTCACCTTTCCTCTTCACAGTCTGTGGGCTTAGTTAAAATTGGTTTCTTCAAAGTGAAAAGAATAAAGAAACCTTGGATGTGGCTGTTAGAATATTGATCCTAAACTTTAGGAGACAAGTAAAGATAAAGGTAAAATCCTATTAAATTCCAACAACTCTTCCCCAGGTAATTCAAGGTCTTTGTTTTTAGAGAATTTTTTTTTAATTCGTGCTCTTCATTTCTAGTGGATAGAGATAATACAGAACTATGTTTAGTGTCTGATGTCATGAAACGAGACAGAACCATAGAATGACCTGTTTTATGCATATTTTCATCTCCAATCTTTTGGTTCCCTTGTAGCTAAAATATTGGACTATTGCTTTGGACTTCTCAGCATCCAATCATTCCTATCTGGAATGAATTTCAAGATGGAGAAGCAGGTCCAACATTCTACACTGGAAGCTGAAGGCTGGGCAGCTGTTCTGTCTTAATGATCATGTGGCAGCTAGGAAGGTGGACGTGAGACCTAGACTCAGCCAATCTGATGCTACATTATGGACTTTGAATCCTGAAGAGTAACACAAAGAATAGGGGTGTCTTCTTGTGGTGACTGTGATGGATCTAGGGTCCTACCATGTGGCTGCGAGTATGGGGAGGGGCACAGCCCAGCAGCAGTGGTTCTGGGTGTCCAGTGACTCAAACAAGCTCTTTCTGTGGTATGACTTTTAGTAAATTTTGTCTCTTTGTATGGTTGCCTTGTTGCCAAAACCTCTGTATCAATTTAAAAATTTTTGGAACTTCTTATAAGAAATTACTTCTCTATTTAAATAAGCAGAGTTAATATAGGTGGTTGCAACTTAGAAGTCTGGCAGGTGCAGAGAAAATAAGCCCAGGGTAAAATCCACCTCTCCACTCATCTTCCTCTTTCAGGGACCTGATGTCTGCACACAGCAGCTTGGCATCCTAGCCATTCAGACAGGTAATTGACTGACGCATAGTTCTTTGAAACATGTCTTAAGAGGTACACTGGCAACTGTGATCACTATGTAAAGTTGTTAGGGATGTTGGAGGGTCTGCAAACCAGAGAATCTGAAGTAGCTAGGAATATTGCAGAAGATATTTCTGTCTGTGAGGCTACAGCCCACAATTTCTCCCATACACTCCTTTGTCTCTCACAGTTTCCATTTCTCAAGGTTGTCAATCTGCTAAATGCTACAGAGAAAATGACGCCCCAGGCTGGGCACGGTGGCTCACGCCTGTAATCCCAGTACTGGGGAGGCCGAGGCGGGCAGATCACCTGAGGTAGGGAGTTTTAGACCAGCCTGACCAACGTAGAGAAACCCCATCCTACTAAAAATTCAAAAAGTTAGACCGATGTGGTGGCATGTGCCTGTAGTCCCAGCTACTCGGGAGGCTGAGGCAAGAGAATTGCCTGAACCCGGGAGGCGGAGGTTGCAGTGAGCTGAGATCACACCATTGCACTCCAGCCTGGGCAACAAGAGTGAAACTCCATCTCAACAACAAAAAAACAAAGAAAGAGAGAGAGAAAGAGAAAAAGAAGGAAGGGAGGGAGGGAGGGACATCACAGAAAAAATGCACCTTAAGGGACCAATAGATATCAGCTTCCCTGTGACCCCATCTAGGGTGGTATTTACATTTTGAATAGTAGAGCAATCTGATGATGATAGAATGATGTCAATCCAAGGCTGGAAATTCTGTCCATGCAGTGAGTGAGCATGGAGGCTTTCTTTATGCCTTTTGGACCTATCCATCTATATCCATCTCTAGGGTCTAGGTTCCCCTTGGGTCTGTTTCTGTGGATAGTTTAAACATTATGATAAATTTTTCTAGCAGGTATTGGGAAAACTGAAATGTAATTACTTCTTGATGGCTAAACAAAAGAATTCGAGTGCTCTTTGTCTCAGTGTTCTTCTCTTTTTTTTTGGCCAAAAATTCAAACAACCCACCGTTAGGTACTGTTACCAGAAAAAGCTTTTGTTATTCTCAAGTGTTTTGTTTGTCCCCTGATGAGAAAAAGGACTGTTACTTTAAACTGTTGCTCTTTTTTTGTAGAGGTTGTATTGTAACCAGCAGAAAAGGTCCAGCTTCCCACTGCTTGCAGAGAGACGTCAAAAATAATAATGAGTTGTAATAAGGGGGAGAAAGATTTATTATTCATGCTAGCAGGGGAAGAGCAGAAAAAAGTTCCACTCTCCAATCTGTGGAGGGAACATGGGTTTTTAAAGAAAGGGTTCGGAATGCAGAAGAAAGTGGGCAGGAGGTGCCAGGTGGCGTGACTTGCTTTGTGGTCCTGTTAAATTATTGTTACAATTGGTTTAGGGGCTGGCACCATCATGGATCCTACCAGGTTATAAATAAGTCACTCTTCAGCCAGGTGTGGGTTCCATCCTCAAAGTAATCTTTTGTTGAAGAAAGAATTCCAGAGGTGACTGATCCCTATCAGAATCTGACTGCTGAGCTTCTAAGGAAATATATAACCAGATAAGAGAATATGGGCCGGGCGTGGTGGCTCACGCCTGTAATCCCAACACTTCTGGAGGCCAAGGCAGGCAGATCACTTAAGGTCAGGAGTTCGAGACCAGCGTGATTAACATGGTGAAACCCCGTCTCCACTAAAAATATAAAAAATTATCTCGGTGTGGTGTTGTACGCCTGTAATCCCAGCTAGTCGGGAGACTGAGGCAGAAAAGTCAACTTGAACCTGGGTGGCGGAGGTTGCAGTGAGCTGAGATCGTGCCACTGCACTCCAGCCTGGGCAACAGAGTGAGACTCCATATCAAAAAAAAAAAGAAAAAAGAGAGAGAGAGCATGGTATGTGCTTAACAAGCACGTAGGTGAATAAATGTGCATAAGGCATGGGAGTATAGTGTGGGAAAGGAAAGGGAGTGGAGGTTCACCACCCATTCTGAGGCTGTGACCTCCGGTGGTCCTCGTTGCTCGTTTTATGCTAATTATAATGCATTAGCATGCCAGTACTAAAATACTTTATAAACTTATTATCATCTGGAAACCATCAAGATGACTTCATAAGGCATAATTCAAACATCTGTAAAAACCATGATTTCCAAGGTCATATAACACTTGAGTTAAAAAAGATGGATGGCTGCTGGGAAACAGAATAATTGGTCCAACAAGTTTGTTGGAATAAGCTGTTCTGTAAATGGAAATTATTTCCTCTGATTTTCAAACTGCTGGATGAGGCTCCATTTTTTTCAACTATGTCTACTGACATCTAGTGTTATGCTTAGTTGGTTGCAGGTACATATCTAGGAAATCTGCATTGGAGAGCTGGGTATTAAACACTTATGCATGAAATGACATTGCGCATATCAGCTTTTCATTACCCAGATTTCCCTACACTTGTTGACACTGGGTGAAAGTTATCATTGTTCTATTTGCCTTTCTCTGTTTTGTAAATATCATCTGACAAAAGGATTTAGAGAAAGGGGTGATATTGTGCCTTGATTTGTTTCGCTGATGAAGAGTTCCCTTCTGAATACACTTCAAGCTTAGTTTTCCAGTGTTGATGATCTCAGGTAGCACATGTTATCCTTCTTTTTCCCACAGCCTCTTTCTGATTTATGTGGCCTTGTTCGTTCAAATATGAGTCCTTTTCATTCTGTTATCTCCTTAGTGAAGGGACAAGAAATCACTGACATATAGAACTAGAAAGAATTTAGAATTCTTTCAAGTGTCCAGTTCCCCTCCTTAGTGGAAAAATCAAACTCTGTAAAAATATTTTAAAGAGGTTTATTCTCAGCCAATGCTTGACCGCAGCCCAGGGAAAACACAAACCCAAGAATCCTTGAGTAAGTGGTCCCAAAGTGGTGGGGTTACAGTTTGGTTCTATACATTTTGGGAGACAGGAGTTGCAGGCAATGACATAAACCAGTACATAGAAGGGATACATTGGTTCAGCCTGAAATGGCAGGACATCTCAAACCGGGGGGCTTAAAAGTCATAGGTGTGTTGAATATAAAAATATTCTAGGGATAAATGCTTGGTGCCGCAAAGTGAAACCAGCACTCAGGCAAAAGTTTTCACAGCAAGGTAGTTTATTTCTGCAGAAGGTGCCACTCATGTCAATCAGGATCGCAAGAGCACACTGAACAAAGGAGAGCAGGGGGTTTTTATCTCTGACGTGTAGTCCTTACCTCTGTGTCATTCCCGCATGGACTGGGGTCAGACCGCACAATTTGAGCTGACCCGATTGACAACTTGCAAATATTTTTCTAAATATGGAAGGGAAGGGGGACATCAGGTACAGTGGTGAAGTGTGTGAGATGTGAAGTTTCGGGGGAACAATAGGTGCAGGTAATCAAGGGAACAGATGTGAGTTATTGATTAGAGCTGATGGGAAGCAGGTAGGCTGTTTACAGTAACTAGGGGCAAGGAGGCCTGTAGAACAAGAAAATTGAGTTCCACAACAAAGGACAAGGAATTTAACAGGCTAAACCTTTGAAGAGAAACTGATTCATTGTATCTTACAGGTGGGTTTTAGGGATTCTTGAGTTGACAACCTGTTGAGAAAGTTAGGCTATTTTCTAAAGACTTGAAGTTAGTAGAAAGGAATAATCAGGTCAAGATAAGGTGGTGGTGGGGAGTAAGCCCCTTGTTATGTGGAGGAAGCCTCTTAGGTGGTAGTCATCCAAGATAATAGACTGTAAATGTCTCTTTTCAAGCCTTTAAACATGTCAGGTTCTAAGCTAATCTTTCCTAGATCCTAGATCATGGAAAGACCTAGAAAGCGAAGGCCTGGCTGCATTAATGGCAGTTCTCTACAGATGCAAATTTCCCCCATAAAAGACAACTTTGCAGGGTCCTTTCAAAATATGTCAAAGAAATATATTTTGGGGTAAAATATTTTGATTTCCTTCAGAGTTTGCTATCAGTCATGTGATGTTATACCAGAGTCAGGTTGGAAAGTAAGCCATATTATATCAGGATAATAAAAACCCGTTTAACAAGATTTTATGATGAGTACAGTGTGACTTGACTTTGGCTTTGCATGGCCTTAGGCCTTGCTTTTAATTTGGTATCAATTGCCACACAGATTCTGTTTTGTGAGTCTTATTGTCAGAGACGTTTAAACCAGAGCAACTCCATGTTGAATAGGAGCTGGGTAAGATGAGACTGAGACCTACTGAGCTACATTCCCAGATGGTTAAGGCGTTCTAAGTCACAGGATGATATAGGAGGTCAGCACAAGATACAGGTCATAAAGACCTTGCTAATAAAATAGGTTGCAGGGAAGAAGCTGGCCGAAGCCCACCAAAACCAAGATGGTGATGAGAGTGACTTCTAGTCGTTGCTACTGCTACACCCCTACCAGCACCATGACAGTTTACAAATGCCATGGCAACATCAGGAAATTACCCTATATTGTCTAAAAGGGGAGGCATGAATAATCCACCCCTTGTTTAGCATGTAATCAAGAAATCACCACAAAAATGAGCAACCAGCAGCCCTCAGGGCTGCTCTGTCTATGGAGTAGCCATTCTTTTATTCCTTTACTTTCCTGATGAACTTGCTTTCACTTTACTGTATGGATTCACCTTAAATTCTTTCTCGTGCAAGGTCCAAGAACCATCTCTTGGGGACAGGATTGGGAGCCCTTTCCGGTGACATTAGGATCTTTATTTTAACTTTAATGCTGGTCACTCATGCCTAAACTCCAAAAAGGAGTGGGTATGACAAGGCATATCTGACCTCCCTTCCCATCATGGCTTGGAATTCCACTTTTCAGGTTTCTCTGGTGTTCCCTTGGCCAGGAAGGGGTCTGTTCAGGCAGCTGGGAGACACAGGATTTTATTTTTGGTTTATAGCCTGATCTTTATTGCACTGGTGGAGGCAGAGGATAAGAAAGGTTGTGACTTTCTCAGAATTCATAGCTGATAAGACCAACCTCAGAATAAGAAATTTAAATCAGAAGAATAATTTTTTGATCAATTAGTCTGACTGATGAGAAAACCTGCACCGAGAAAACATAAGTATCTTATCCCAGGTCATTCAGCAGACTTGAGGCAAGACCCTGCCTCACATCCCTCTCTGCTGCACCACAGTGCCTCCTTCACCACCCAAGAATACAAGAGTGGAAAAAAATCACCTTTCTTACTTCTGAATATTAGACAAAGGAAGACATTGGAATGGGCAAGTTGTGACATGGTAAAACCTATGCAATGTTTTATGCTCTGAGGTTTTCATATCCTCATGTGGGCTTGCAGTTAATTAGAATATTCGTCTCTGTGAGTACAGGCATATCTTGTTTTACTGCACTTTATTGCACTTCACAGATACGCATTTTTTACAAATTGAAGGTATGTGGCAACCCTATGATGAGCAAGTCTATCAGCATCATTTTTCCAATAGCATGTGCTCATTCTGTGTCTCTGTTTCAGCATTTTTTAGCAATAAGGTATTTTTAAATTAAGGTACGTATTTTTTTAGATACAGTGCTATTGCACACGTCATAGACTACCATACACTGTCAACATAAATCTATATGCACTGGGAAAACAAAAAAAAAATTGTCTGATTTGCTTTATTGCAATATTCACTTTATTGCAGTGTGCTAGAACCAACCCTGCAATATCGCCGAGGTATTCGTGCACAGAGTGATTTCCCATCCCTTGTTGAGTGTTTCTACAGTCACACAGTGGATGTATTTAGCTTGTTCCTGGCTTTCATTTGCAAGCTTAGTATTACCAATTTGCAAGCTTTTAAAGGTTATCAAGAAAGAACTTTGGTCAATTATCCCTCACAAGGCTTTTCCCTAACTTTTAGCAGTTATGTGTAGTAATTTTACTTCAACTAAAAAGAAAAGAAAGAAAAACTTAAAACAAAACAAAACAAAAGGCTGATACTACACTACTGTCCTCCTGAATATTTTTTGTTGGTTTTTCTTCTCTTTTGTACCAGATCTTGAAGGCTGCCAGGAGTCACTGCTTGCTTTGAAAAAAAAACAAAAGGTTCTCTCACCTCCTCTGTGCCACTAGGTGGTTTCTGGTTTATACATGGAAGCCTCTCTACATCTGTGAGCTCTCACTTTGCCCTTTCATTTGCCTGGGCTTGAAAACTCAGAATTCATTAATCACTCCACTTGATCTGGTAACAGCTTTAAAAACAGAAGGCTAGAGAAATGGTTTTCCAGAAAAATGAAAAGGTTGCAATTCCAACAGAGAATGGGAAGGGTTCCCTGCCTCAGAGAGGAGAGAAGGTGTACAGCAGTATTACTAAGCGGCAAGTCACTAGATGGCAGCTACCCTTTACTATTTAAAGAACCAGAGTGAATATTTTCTATTTTAGAAAGTGGATTTTTTGCCTATCTGAGGAAGGCATTATAGCATCTAGCACTCGATGGGCAAGGGCAAAAATGAAGCTGCTTGTCATTGTGATTATAGTGCATCTAGTACTCCTTTTCCTTTCACTCGTGGCTCGGTACAGCTTTATTTTCAGATGCTCTGGTTAATTTAATGTTTTTATTGACTGGTTATTTGCTTTTTTAACTCCATAGAGGTTACTGATTTTCAAAGGATTAGAAGATACATTAAACAATCAAACAGTTGGATATGTTTTCTCATTTAGGAGATTCTTGAAGATCTTGCCATACGTTTTTGAATGATGACTCTGAACTTTCACATGAGAGAAAGAGACTGTGCTATACTTTAAGAATACTCCAAGTCTCAGTTGATATACTTGCTAGTTTGTGGCTCATTTATGTAAGCAGTGAGTATGCATTTATATGTTAAACATGAGGGGCACATAGAAATGAATCAAACCTTGTTATTTAGTTATTTATAAACTATTTGGGCAGTCTCACCTTTTAACTAATTCACTTTTCTGTCAGTTATCGTGAGTCAAACATAAAGGAACAAGACACATAGACTGCAGAGGGAAAAATAATAATTGGGAACTGGAGGACATCTTGGAGGATGGCATATAAGAGCATATCTGTTTAAGAATGATGTAAGGGTGGCTCACGCCTATAATCCCAGCACTGGGAGGCCAAGGCGGGCAGATCACCTGAGGTCAAGAGTTTAAGACCAGCCTGGCCAACATGGCCAGACTCCCATCTCTAATAAAAATACAAAACTTAGCTGGGCATGGTGGCACACACCTGTAATCCCAGCTACTCAGGAGGCTGAGGCAGGAGAATCACTTCAACCCAGGAAGCAGAGGTTGCAGTGAGCCAAGATCGCACCACTGCACTCCAGCCTGGGCAACAAGAGGGAAATTCCATCTCAAAAAAAAAAGAATGATATAAATGGCAGTGGCATCCTAAGATGTGACTGGACAATAGAGCACATAGGGACATATAGATAAGGTAAATTATAAATAAATCTCTAAAAAGATAAGATAGAAAGTTGAAAATATTCTTTCTTCTCACTGGATCATAGACCGTAAGGGAAGGAGACAGATATGTCATTTTTAAGGAGTTCAAACCTTATGTTTTATCAGTCATTTTAATAAAGTTAAATAAAAAATGTTTTTTAAAAATAGAAAATCATAAATGTGCTTTGGCCATTTGCATGTGGGCTTATGTGAGTTATAATTACATGAAATATGGTACAGTGGATGGCATCTGACTTCATTGCCCCATTCTTTTTGGTTTTTTGTGTTTTGTGGGGGGGCGGTGTTGAGACAGAGTTCTGCTCTTATTGACCAGGCCGCAGTGCAATGGTGCAATCTCAGCTCACTATAACCTCCGCCTCCAAGGTTCAAGTGGAGTGATTCTCCTGCCTCAGCCTCCAGAGTAGCCAGGATTATAGGGGCCTGCCACTATGCCTGGCTAATTTTTGTATTTTTAGTAGAGATGGGGGTCTCACCATGTTGGCCAGGCTGGTCTCGAACTCCTGACCTCAGGTGATCCACCCGCCTTGGCCTCCCAAAGTGCTGGGATTACAGGCATGAGCCACCGCACCTGGCCCTCACTGCTCCATTCTTATCTTGAAACAATGTTTTCCTACCTACAGTCACCCCAAAACTCCCTCCCCCTATAAAAGATACATATTTATATTGTTTTTATTTCCATGAATTTTCTCTTATGCATATCTACCTAAATTACCTCTTTTTAACTATTTGCTCCTGTCTCTAAGGCTAGGTAAAGTCTGCCATTTTGCCCAAGCCAGGGTAATTTATAAAGGAAAGAGGTTTAATGGACTCATAGTTCAGCATGACTAGAGTGGCCTCAGGAAACTTACAGTCACGGCAGAAGGGGAAGCAAACATGCCCTTCTTCTGTTGGGCCTGTTGGCATTTGTAAACAGAAATGTCTCACAGTACGTTGGGAGACCTTGACCAGGGACAACTTGGCTGAAAATTCCTGGTCCTGTCTCTGGGGACTAAGGGAAAGACTAGGCTTACAATTTGTGCTGAGCAACTCTTCATAACTGAATTATTCGAGTGACCTTTCAAGAACTGAAATTAAACCCCATTTACAAAAATTAAACACTCCCTTTTCCATCTAAAAAAAGTAATGTGCATTCTGGAGATACTCGTTGCCTGGCAACAAAATGCATACTTCCTTCTCCTTCAGGGAACTGCCAAAAAAGATATAAATGCTAGGAAGAAAATTGGCCATGAAAGAGAGTCAATAAAATAAATCTGGTGATTCTTAGAGTAGGAGGAAAGCAGATTTACAAAATTTGCATGTTTGTGTGTATGTGTTTGTGTGTTTCTGTGTGTCTATGTGCTCATGCACTGGGTAGATGGACAGCATGAGATAGAAACAAAACAGTCTACAGGATGAATTTGTTTATTAATTCTATTGTGGAATGAATGGAAATAGGCAGGTATAACCGGAGGGTTCCTGCTTTAGAGAAGTGTAGTGTTAACCATCTGTATTAGTCCGTTCTCATGCTGCTCATAAAGACACGCCGAAGCCTGGGTAATTTATAAAGGAAAGAGGTTTAACGGACTCACAGTTCAGCATGACTAGAGTGGCCTCAGGAAACTTACAATCATGGCAGAAGGGGAAGCAAACATGTCCTTCTTCGCATGGTGGCAGCAAGGGGAAGTGCTGAGCAAAAGGGGTAAAAGCCCCCTATAAAGCCATCAGATCTCATGAGAACTCACTCACTATCATGAGAACAGCATCAGGGTAACCCACCCATGATTAAATTACCTCCCACTGGGTCTCCTCCTACAACACGTGGGGATTATGCAAACTAAAATTTAAGTTGAGATTTGGGTGGGGACACAGCCAAACCATATCACCATTTTCCCAAACCACTAACTATGCAATCATTTGAGGGAATAAGGGGGAAAAGAAAAGAGTAACAATGATGGAAAAATATGACCCTTTTTATTCGTATTGTTTAAGAAACTAAAGCATGGAGAGGTTTACCTACTTGCAAAAAGTCAGATAACTGATAAGTGACACAGCTGGTTACTCTCTCTCTTACTTAAAGAGTACTTTTAATGTTTCAACAGTCACATGCACACCCCTCCATCCTTCTACACCTCCTTTTTCCCCTGGAGAAAACTAGGTTCCCTTAATTGTATCTCATATACACTTTTTTATTGTGGTAAATTATACATAACATACAATTTACCATTTTAACTATTTTTAGTCTACGGTTCAGTGACATTAAGAACATTCACATTGTTAAGCAACCATCATCGCTTTCCATCTCCAGAACTTTTTCATCTTCCCAAAATGAAACTCGTACCCATTGAAAAACAACTCCTCCCAGTCTTCCCAGCCCCCAGCCCCTGAAAACTACTATTCTATTGTCAGCCTCTATAAACTTGACTACTCTAGGTACCTTATAGAAGTGGAATTATACAATATTTGTCGTTTTTTGCCTGGCATATTTTCACTGAGCATAATGTCTTCATTATGCACCAGATCTTGAAGGCTGCCAGGAGTCTTTGCTTGCTTTATCCATGTCAGAGTTTCAAAGTTTATCCATGTCAGAATTTCCTTTCATTTTATCTATGTACCACATTTTGCTTATCCATTCACTCATCTACGGACACATTGGTTGTTTTCACCTCTTGGTTATTGTGAATAGTGCTGTTATAAACATAGGTGTAATAGTATCACTTCAAAAATCCTGCTTTCAAGTCTTTTTTATTTATACACAGAAGTGGAATTGCTGAATCCTATGGTAATTATATAAAAATATCTATGTTTTAGGAACTGCAGTACTGTTTACACAGCGACTTCACCATTCTCTATCCCCACCAACACTGCGCAGGGTCCCACTTTCTCTATGTCTTTATGAATATTTGTTATTTTCTGTTTTTGGTAATAGCCATCTATCTTTTTTTATCTTTTTGTGGTTTTATCTTCTTGTGGTTTTGATTTGCATTTCCCTGATGATTAGTGATGCTTAGCATCTTTTGGTGTGCTTGTTGACAATTTGTATATCATCTGCAGAAATAACTGTTCAAATCCATTGGTCATTTTTGAATTGGGTTGTTTTATATTGTTGTTGCTTTTAGGAGTTCTCTAAATGATAGGGACAGGAGGGAGAGAAATTCTGGGAGGACAGGTCCCTGATGAGGGTCCCACCCTTGAGCCTGAAACTGCAGCACAAAGCGAGAACTTACATCCCTGGTTTCCTGCTCGAATGTTACCTTTTCCGAAACCACCCATGGCCTGCCCTGCCCCCTATCCTGTGCCCATAAAAACCCCAGGCTCGGCCAGCAGAGAGAAAAGAAGCATAATACTCTCTAACGAATCTTTGTATTTCTGTGGTCTCAGTTGTTACATCTCCTTATTTGTTTCGGATTTTACTTATGTGAGTCCACTCTCTTTTTTTCTTAGTCTAGCTCAAGGTTTGTCCATTTTGTTTATTTTTTTAAAAAGCCAACTTTTCAGTTTTCTTGATTTTTAAATTTTGTTGTCTCAATTTCAGTTATTTCTGCTCTGATCTTTATATTTCTTTCTTTCTACTAATTTTCGGTTTGGTTTTACCTTGCATTTCTAGCTACTTTGGGTGCATTGTTGTTTATTTGAAGTCTTTCTACTTTTCATTGTAGGAGTTTATTGCTATAAACTCCTTTCTGAGTGTTGTTTTTGCTATAGCTCATAGATTTTGGTATGTAGTGTTTCCACTTTTATTTGTATAAATAAATTTTCAATTTTCTTCTTAATTTCTTCATTGATTTATTCATCATTCAGGAGATGTTTAATTTCCATGTGTTTGTGTAGTTTCCAACATTCTTCTTTTTATTGATTTCTAATTGTATTCAACTTTTAAAAATTTGTTGAGATTTGTTTTGTGGCCCAAAATGTGGTCTATTCTGAAGAATGTTCCATGTGCTGATGAGAGGAGTGTGTATTCTGCAGCAGTCAGGTAAAATGATCTACAAATGTCAGTTAGTCCCATTTGGTCTACTTTTGGTTTCACTTTGATGTTTCTTTGTTATTTTTCTGTCTGGATGAACTCTTCATTATTGAGTCTGAGGTGCCGAAGTCCCCGACTGTTATTGAAGTACAGTCCATCTCTCCCTTTAGAGCTATTAATGCTTGCTTTATATGCTTTGGTGTTCCAGCATTGAGTGCACAGGTATTTAGAATTGTTATATCCTCTTGCTGAATGGACCTCTTTAACATTATATAGTGACCTTCTTTGTGGTTTTGTGTTTTTTTCACAGTCTCTGACTTGTAATCTATTTTATCTGATATAACTTGAGCTACTTCTGCTTTTTTTGGTTTCTGTTTGCATGGAATATATTTTTCCATATTTTCCCTTTCAGTCTGTATATGTCTTTATAGGTGAAGTGGTTTTCTATTAGGTAGCATATAATTGGGTCATGTTTCTTCATCCATTCAGCCACTCTATCTTTTTTTTTTTTTTTTTGAGACGGAGTCTCGCTTTTTCACCCAGGCTGGAGTGCAGTGGCTCAATCTCAGCTCACTGCAAGCTCCGCCTCCCAGGTTCACGCCATTCTCCTGCCTCAGCCTCTCCGAGTAGCTGGGACTACAGGCACCCGCCACCACGCCTGGCTAATTTTTTGTATTTTTAGTAGAGACGGGGTTTCACCGTGGTCTCGATCTCCTGACCTCGTGATCTGCCCGACTCAGCCTCCCAAAGTGCTGGGATTACAAGCGTGAGCCACCACGCCCGGCCTGTTTTTTTTTTTTTAATTTCAATTGGTTTTGGGGGAATAGGTGGTATTTGGTTACATGAGTATGTTCTTTAGTGGTGATTTCTGAGATTCTGGTGCACCCACCACCTGAGCAGTGTACACTGTACCCAATGTGTGGTCTTTAATCCCTCACTACCCCACACCCTTTCCCCCCAAGTCCCCAAAGTCCAATATATCATTCTTGTGCCTTTGTGTCCTCATAGCTTAGTTCCCACATATGAGTGAGAACATATGATGTTTGGTTTTTCATTCCTCAGTTACTTCACTTAGAATAATAGTCTCCAATTCCATTCAGGTTGCTGTGAATGCTGTTATTTTGTTCCTTTTTATGTCAGAGTAGTATTCCATGGTATATGTAAACCATATTTTTTAATACACTTGTTCATTGGTGGGCATTTGGGCTGTTTCCATATTTTTGCGATTGCAAATTGTGCTGCTATAAACGTGTGTGTGCAAATACCTTTTTTGTATAATGACTTATTTTCCTCTGGGTAGATACCTAGCAGTGGGACTGCTGGATCAAATGGTAGATCTACTTTTAGTTCTTTAAGGAATCTCCACACTGTTTTCCATAGTGGTTGTACTACTTTACGTTCCCACCAACAGTGTAAAAGTGCTCCCATTTCACCACATCTATGCCAACATCTACTATTTTTTGATTTTCTGATTATGGCCATTCTTGCAAGAGTGAGGTAGTATCACATTGTGGTTTTGATTTGCATTTTGCTGATAATTAGTGATGCTGAACATTTTTTCATATGCTTGTTGGCCATGTGTATATCTTTTTGTGAGAGTTGTCTATTCATGTCCACTTTTTGTTTTGTTCTTGCTGATTTGTTTGAGTTCTTTGTTGAGTCTAGATATTAGTCCTTTGTCAGATGTATAGATTTTGATGATTTTCTCCCACTCTGTGGGTTGTCTATTAACTCTAATGATTATTTCTTTTGCTGTGCAGAAGATTTTAGTTTTTATTATACTAAAATTATATATTTATAATAACTTTTATTATTATTGGTGGGTAAGAACTTACTACTGACACTTTGTTATTTGTTTTCTGGTTGTCTTATAATTCCTCTCTTCTATTCTTCCTTTCTTCCTTGTGGTTGAGTGATTTTCTATGGTCATATGTTTCAATTATTTGCTTTTTATTTTTAGTGTATCTATTATACAGTCTTGCTTTGTGGTTACCATGAGATATAACAAGTTTTTTGGTTTCTGTAGTTTTTTGATATGGAGTCTTACTCTGTCACTGAGGCTGGAGTGCAATGGCACAATCTCAGGTCACTGTAACCTCTGCTGCCTGGGGTTCAGGTGATTCTCCTGCCTCAGCCTCCCAAGTATCTGGGATTACAGGCACCTGCAACCTCACCTGGCTAATTTTTGTATTTGTAGTACAGATGGGGTTTCACCATGTTGGCCAGGCTGGTCTCAAACTCCTGACCTCAGGTGATTCGCCTGCCTCAGCCTCCCAAAGTGCTGGGATTACAGGCATGAGCCACCATGCCCAGCCAATAAGTTATTTTAAACAGATAACAATTTATCATCTATTATAAAGAAAAGAATAGAAACAAAGGAAAAACTGAAAAAAAAAACTCTACATTAACCCCCCACACACACATTTTGCTTTTTTTGTCTCAATGTATATATTTTTATATTGCCTGTCTTATAATAGGTCACTGTAGCTATTATATTTTTGATAGATTTGTCTTTTAGCAATTGTCATAATACAGTAAATCTTGAATTATACACAATTACAGTATTAGAGTATTCTGACTTTGTCTGTGTACTTACTTTTACCAATGAGTTTCATACCTTCAAATGTCTTCTTATTGCACATTAGTGGTATTTTTTTCTTTCAGATTGACAAACTCCCTTTAGTACTTCTTGTAAAACATGTCTGGCGGTGATTAATTCCTTACCTTTGGTTTATCCGTGCAAGACTTATCTCTCCTTGATATTTAAAGGGTATCTCAGTTGACAGGGGTACCCCCACTCCCTTCATCATTTTGAATATGTCATCTCACTCCCTCCTGACCTCTGTGGTTCCTGTTGAGAAGTCTGTTGCCAGATGAATTGGAGCGCCGTTATTTTTTATTTGCCTCATTTCTCTTGCTGCTTTTAAGGTCTTCTCGTTGTCCTTGACTTTTGAGAGTTTGATTATTATTTGCCTTGAATTAGTTTTATTTGGGTTAAATTTGTTGGGTTAGCTTTGACCTCCTTATACCTGGATATTTCGATCTTTCTCAAGCTTTGGAAAGTTTTTTTTTTAACTATTTATTTAAATAAGATTTCTAAATCTGCCTTTCTTCCTACTTCCTCTTTAAAGCCAATAAATCTTAGATTTACCCTTTTAAGGCTATTTTTTAAATCTTATAAGTGTTCATCATTCTTTTCTATTATTTCTTTCGTCTTTACTGTGCATTTTCAAATAGCCTGTCTTCTGTTCACTAATTCTTTCTCTTGTTTGATCATTTCTACTGTTGAGACACCCTGAAGCATTTTTCAGTTTGTTAATTATATTTTCCCACCCCAGGATTTCTGTTTGATTCTTTTTCGTTTTCTCAATTTCTTTGTTAAGTTTCTCTGATAAATTTTTTAAATTCCTTCTCTGTGTTTTCTGGAAGTTCATTGAGCTGCCTCAAAATAGCTATTTTGAATTCTCTGTCTGAGGGTTAACATAACTCTGTCACTCCAGGGTTGATCACTGGGATCTTATTTAGTCCATTTGTTGAGGTCATGTTTTCCTGGATGTTCTTGATGCTTGTGGACATTCATTGATGTCTGGGCATTGAAAAGTTGGGTATTTATTCCAGTAATTGGTGTCTGGCTTTATTTTTACTCATCCTTCCTCACAGGGCCTTCCAAGCATTTAAAGGGGACAGAGAGTTGGGTTCCCTACGCCTGCATGGTCACTGCAGCCATTCAAGCACTACAGAACACCTTAAGCTCAGGTCTGCTGCAACTCTTGCAGACTCCTATATACCTAGCCCTGCTGGACTTGAGGAAAATAAAAAAGGATTCCCTGTGTTCCCAAGTAAAGTTTCTCACTTTCTTCCCTCTTATTTTCCACATGGAATGGTGCTGGACTATTTGGAGCTGGGGAAGGGGTGATGCAAACACTCTCATGGCTACCATAGCTGGCACTGTGCTGGGTCACACTCGAAGTGCACAGTGTCCCAGACCAGTACAGTACCTGGGCATACCCAAGGCTCACATCTGCTACTGCCTGACTCCCAATGATGTTTATTCAACGCCCAAAGTCACTTTATTCAGCAGGTGGTGAAGCTTTCCAGGACATGTGTTTGGCCCACTAAGACAGCAGATTCCCTTCTGGGTCTGGAAGCACCATCCAGGAGCAATGGCCTAGAATCAGGAGCTGTGGGACTCTGCCCAGAGCTTTGTTTTACTGTGGCTAAGCTGGTACCCAATTGCAAGACAATATTCCCTGTACTCTTTTCTCTCATTTTCCAAGTAGAAGGAGTCTGTCTCCACAGTGCTCTGCCTAGAGTCAGGAGAAGGGTGACACAGGCAATCCCATGGCTGCCATACCTGGTGTGATGCTGGGTCACACCCCAAGCCTACAGCCTTTGAGACCAGTACCAGAGTTTGCCCGAGGTCCACAGTGCCATGGCTTTGCTGCCACTCATATTTATCCAGGGCTTGAGGCCACTTCAGCTAGCTGGTGGTAAAGCAAGTTGGAACTTGGGTACCTTCTGTTGGGGCAATGGATTACTCTTTGGCACAGGACTGGTCTAATTTCTTGCTTTGTGGGCAATGGTAAAATTCTACCCAATGCTGTGTTCCACTGTGATGGGGTGGCACTCTGTGGCACTTCTCTCTCTCTCTCTCTCTCTCTCTGTCTTTTTCTCTCTCTCCAGGCTGTACTGCCTGGGTCTGGAGGAGGGTAGTGTAGGCAATATGAAACTGTCCTTCCTACACCCTTCAGTGTTTCTTCTCTTGCTATAATGCAAAAATCAGGTACTATGTGATGTCTCACCCAGTTTTTTAGTTCTTATGAAGGTGTATTATTGTATGGGTAGTTGTTTAATTTGATGTTCCTATGGGAGTGGGGGTAAGGAGGACAATTGCTCAAGGGGTCCATTGGACCATTTTGCTGTACCTGTCTCCAAAGAGCATATTTGTGACTGTGAATTCATTGACCGAAAAAAAAACAATGGCATATTCCATTATGTCAGTGGCTCCGAACATTTTCTGGATTACAAATATCTTTGAAAAATGATTAGACATGCACATATGCTCTTGAAAGTGCCTGCTTATACATGCATGTATCAACACCTCCCTACACAGGAAAACACACGTATTTTTAGGACTTTTTTTTAACCCGGCCGGTGTCTATTGGCAAGCCTCTGTCCTGACGCGCAACATCAGG
The DNA here is from genome assembly GCF_006542625.1 of Nomascus leucogenys. NCBI lineage: Eukaryota > Metazoa > Chordata > Mammalia > Primates > Hylobatidae > Nomascus > Nomascus leucogenys. Next base: position 133,557,733 of record NC_044384.1, read on the forward strand.
TGCCTTGTGAATGCCATGAGTTGCTCTCTGGTCTCATCTCTTCCTTTGCTTTTCCTTATTCCTCACAGAGAAGCCTCCATCTAACAGCCATAATTTTTTCTGTAGTCAAATATGAGCTGGGCTCCAGGCAAAAGGTAAATAAAAGCATAAACTGACTACTAGGCAAATGTATAGACCACATTCATTCAGTGGTGGCTCTGATTAACTTGTAACCTAAGCAATTGGTATAAATACAGAGATAGAGGCTGTAGTTTCCAGAACAGAAATAAAACCTACATACTGATGTAGCTTACGCATAATGAGTTGGAGAAAGTTGGCACTGAAAGGCACGGCAGTGCTCTATTGCCTAACACTCCCCACTTTATACACTAAGATCCAAACAAGCAGAGTGACTTACTCATGGTGAAATAGCTAGTTAGTGGCAGATTGAGGACTAGAACCTGTTCTGCTGGTTACCGATTGAGAGATTTAATACATAAGCCATCACATATGTGACTAACCTTCTGATGTACTTAATGGTTTATGAAAAACACAAGATGTCATGAGCATGTATAAAGATTTAATTTTCTTTAAAGATACAGGTCACCATTTTAATCTGCACTTACTGGGGATTCACTAGAGTTATACAGAGAGTTATCCTACAGTTATAAGGGATATTTAAAAAATTGCAAGTCACAGTAACAGCGTAGAGTGCTGACACATGTCTAACAGAAATAATACTGTGGTTGTCCCTTGAACAATGCAAAGATTAGGGGCACCAAACCCCCAAACAGTCGAGACTCTGTATATAACTTCTGACTCCACCACAATGTAGCTATTAAGAGCCCACTGTTAACCATAAGCCTTAGCAATAACATAAACAGTTGATTAACACATATTTTGTGTGTGTATTGTATACTGTATTGTTACAATAAAATAAGCTAGAGAAAAGAAAATATTATTTCAAACATCATGAGGAAGAGAAAATTTACTATTTACTGTTCATTAAGCGAAGTGGACCATCGGGAAGGTCTTCATCCTTGTCATCTTCATGTTGAGTAGGCTGAGGAGGAAGAGAAAGCAGAGAGATGGGTCTTGCTGTCTGTGGGGGGTCTTGCTGTCTAGGGGTGGCAGAGACAGAAGAAAATCCACATGTAAGTGTGCTTGTGCAGTTTAAGGCCACATTAAATATCTTTTATACAGCTGTATTTAGACTGTACAATAAACAATAAAGTGCTGAACAATGTTTCATCGAAATAACACTATCCTTATTCATTCACCCAACCAGCACTACTACAAGCATATTTACATGCAGTGTAGGCCATAAAAATTACACTCTACTGATTTACGGAGCCACATAAGAATGTTACAAATGTCATTTATGTATTTGTATTTCCAGTGTATAACATGGCACAGAGAGAGCGGTACATAGGGTTTCATGAAAATAACATTGGTTCATCACACAACTATCCCTTAACAAAACACAATTTACATGTGTCTCTTTACAGAGATTATACAATACAGTTCAGAATGCTGCAAATAATGTTTCATCGATATGACAGTATATTGATTCATTCACCTGACAAGCACTCTTAGAAACATCTTTTACCCATAAAATTTTATGAAGCGTATAACGTTCAGCAATAGTCCTGAACAATGAGGTTTACAGAAACGACGTTATGCTGGTTTATGCACACAAATAGCAGTCTTAGCAGCATTCTTAGCAGCATCTTTTACACATGTGTCATAAAGAATGCATACCGTGCAGCATCGAGTGCTGAACTCAGTGCTTCATAGAAATAAAACTGATTCATCCACACAAGTTGACCTGTTAGAAGTTCCTTTACACATGTGTCTTTGGAGAGTGTAAAACATGCGGCACAGGGAACGGAACAAAACGCTTCGTTAAATAACTTGGGACTGATTTATTTATTCAATTGACACTCTTTGAAACACATTTACTCATCTCCTTAAAAAGTGTATAATGGAGCCAGCCGTGGTGGCTCACACCTGTAATCCTAGCACTTTGGGTGGCCAAGGCAGGCGGGTTACCTGAGATCAGGAGTTCGAGACCAGCCTGGCCAACATGGTGAAACCCTGTCTCTACTAAAAATAAAAATAAAAAATTAGCCAGGCGTGGTGTGGCAGTGGGCAACTATAGTCCCAGCTACTCAGGAGACTGAGGCAGGAGAATTGCTTGAACCTGGGAGGCAGAGTTTGCAGTGAGCCAAGATCTCACCACTGCACTCCAGCCTGGGCAACAGAGGGAGAATCCATCTCAAAAAAAAAAAAAAAGTGTGTAATGGGCAGATGATTGCTGAATGCATGATTCTATGAAATAAAATTCTTCTGATTCAGTCACATAACTATATTTCATATGGTTTGGATATTTGTCCCCTCCAAATCTCATGTTGAAATGTGATCCCCAATGTTGGAGGTAGGGCCTGATAGGGAGTGTCTGGGTCATGGGGGCAGATCCCTCATGAGTGGCTTGGTGCTATCCTCATGATAAATGAGTGAGTTCTTGTGTTGCATTCATACGAGATCTGGTTGTTTAAAAGAGCTTGGGCCCTTCTCCCTCTCTCTCCTTCTCCCACCCTCACCCTGGGATGTGCTGTTCCCCCGTCACCTCTGGCCATGACTGTAAGCTTGCTGAGGCCCCTCACCGGAAACTGAACAGATGTTAGTGCCATGCTTGCACAGCCTGCAGAACCGTGAGCCTGTTAAACCTCTTTGCTCGGCCAACACGGTGAAACCCCGTCTCTACTAAAAATACAAAAACTAGCTGGGCATGGTGGTGCACGCCTGTAATCCTAACTACTTGGGAGACTGAGGCAGAAGAATCACTGGAACTTAGGAGGCAGAGTTTGCAGTGAGCAGAGATTGAGCCACTGAACTCCAGCCTGGGCAACAGAACAAGACTCTGTCTCAAAAAAAAAAAAAAAAAGAAAAGAAAAAGAAAAAAACACCCTCTTTGCTTTATAAATTACCCAGCGTCGGGTATTTCTTTGTAGTAGTGCCAAAATGGCCTAGCACAGTAATCTTCAAAATATTTTTACACGTGTATCTGTTGTGAATGTATAGCCTGCAGCATGGAATACTAAATGCCGTGCTTCACAGTAATACCACCATACTAATCCATTCCTACCACCGGCCCTCTAAGTGTCTTTCATACATGTGCCCTAGCATATATAACATGAAGCACAAATTATCAAATACAGTATTTCAGATATAAAATGGCCCTTATTTACTTAAAATGAGTACTTTAGAAAATACTGAACCCATGGCTCTTTAAAGAATGTATAGCAGGCAGCACAGAGTGGGGAACACAGTGGTTCAAACAAATTATAGTATCTGATTCATTCAGGTAAGTAGAAATCTTAGAAACAGCTTTTAAACATGTTTGTTTAGAGAATGTATAATATGTAGCAAAGAGTCTTCCAGACATTTCACGGTACTGATTCATTCATACAACTAGCGCTCTTAGAAATACCATCATACAGCCGGGCGTGGTGGATCACGCCTGTAATCCCAGCACTTTGGGAGGTTGAGGTGGGCGGTTAACAAGGTCAAGAGATCGGGACCATCCTGGCTAACACACTGAAACCCCATCTCTACTAAAACTACAAAAACAAAAACAAAAACAAAAAATTAGCTGGGCATGGTGGCGTGCACCTGTAGTCCCAGCTACTCAGGAGGCTGAGGCAGGAGAATCATATGAACCCAGGAGGTGGACGTTGCAGTCAGCCGAGATCGTGCCACCGCACTCCAGCCTGGCGACAGAGCAAGACTCCATCTCAGAGAAAAAAAAAAAAAAGAAGTACCATCATACAAGTGTCTTTTTTTTTTTTTTTTTTTTTTGAGACGGAGTCTCGCCTTTTCACCCAAGCTGGAGTGCGGCGGCTCAATCTCGGCTCACTGCAAGCTCCGCCTCCCGGGTTCATGCCATTCTCCTGCCTCAGGCGCCCGCCACCACGCCCGGCTAATTTTTTGTATTTTTAGTAGAGACGGGGTTTCACCGTGGTCTCGATCTCCTGACCTCGTGATCCGCCCGCCTCGGCCTCCCAAAGTGCTGGGATTACAAGCGTGAGCCACCGCGCCCGGCCCATACACGTGTCTTTTGTTTTTTTAAAAACAGGTCTCGCTCTGTCACCCAGGCTGGAGTGCAGTGGTATGATCCTGGCTCTCTACAGCCTCCACCTCCCAGGCTCAGGTGATCCTTCTACCTCAGCCTCCCGAGTCGCTGGGACTGTAGGTGTGCACCACCACACCTGGCTAAATTTTGCATTTTTTGTAGAGATGGGGTTTCACCATGTTGCCCAGGCTGGTCTCAAACTCCTGGACTCGGGCAATCCACCCACCTCAGCCTCCCAAAGTGCTGGGTTTACAGGTATGAACATGTGTCTTTACACACTATTCAGCCCATACTGAACAGGGTGTGTCACATCAAAACACTTGATTCATGTTTGGTCCACACAGCAAGCGTTCTCATAAACGTGATTTATGCATGTCTCTTTAGAGTACATAACAGGCACAACAGATGGAAATACAGTGTGTCATGGGATTAATTGTGCACCCCCACAAAATTCATATGAAGTCCCAAGCCGCAGGGGATCAGGATGTAACCATACTTAGATATAACGATACTGGCCGGTCATGGTGGCTCATGCCTGTAATCCTAGCACTTTGGGAGGCCAACGCAGGCAGATTACCTGAGGTCAGGAATTCGAGACCAGCCTGGCCAACATGGTGGAACCCCATCTCTACTAAAATACAAAAATTAGCTGGGCGTGGTAGTGGGCGCCTGTAATCCAAGCTACTTGAGAGGCTGAGGCAGAACTGCTTGAACCTGGGAGGTGGAGGTTGCAGTGAGCAGGGATGGTGCCACTGCACTCCAGCCTGGGCTGCAGAGTAAGACTCTATCTCAAAAAAAACAAAAAATCAACAACAACAACAACAACAAAAAATGGTATAACCATATTTAGAAATAAGTTTGTAAAGAGATGATTAAATTAAAACGAGGCAGCCAGTCCTGGTGGCACATGCTTATGGTCCCAGCTACTTGGGCCGTTGAGGTAGGGAGATTGCTGGAGCCCAGGAGGTGGAGGCTGCGGTGAGCTGTGATCTCACCACTGCACTCTATCCTGGGCGACTGAGCAGGACCCTGTCTCACAAAAAAAAAAAAAAGCAATGACGATAGAGCCCTAATCCAATAGGACAGGTGTCCTTATAAGAACAGAAAGAGACACCAGGAGTGAGCATGTACAGAAAAGGAGCCATCTGGGGACAGAATGATAAAGTGACCATCTGCAAGCAAGGAAAAGAGGACTCAGGAGAAACCAAATATGTCAGCACCTTGATCTTAGACTTCCAGGCTCCAGAACTGTGAAAAATGAACTTCTGCTGTTTAAGTCTCCCAGGGTATGGGGTTTTGTTAAAGTGACCCTAGCAAACTCATGCTGACTTTGGTACTGGGAGGCAGAGTGTGGCTGTAACAAAGTTCTAAAAATGTGGAAGCAGCTTTGGAACTGGGTAATGGGTGGGGGTTAGAAGAGTTTTGAGGTACCGTTAGAAAGCACAGATTACCCTGAAGAGATTGTTGGTAGAAATGTGGATGGTAAAAACCATTCTGATGAGACCTCAAGTGGAAAAGATGAGAATCTTGCTGGAGAATAAAGGCCAACCTTGTTACATAAAGTGGTGAAGTCTTGGTTGAATTGTGCCCTAGCATTTTGTGGAAAGTAGAATTTGTGATAAACTTGGGTATTTAGCTGACTTAGGGGATTTCTGAGCAAAGTATTAAATGTGTGGCTTGATTTCTCCTTGCTGCTTATAATAAAATGTGGGAAAATAGAAAATAGAAAATAGAAAATAGATAAATTGAAGGTATTATTAAGCAAAAAGGAACTAGAACTTGAAGACTTGGAATATTATGAGACTATTCATATTTCAGAAAAAAAATAAAGTGATTTCTGAAAAGAACACCAAGAATTTTGCTGGAAAATCGCCCAGTAATGAGATTATGGGTGTGACTCATAGATCTACTTAGCCATCTCAGCAGAAGCCAGGAGAGGGATGGGGCTATACCATCAGATACACTGACAGCTTAGACCAAAGAGGACAGAGATGGTACACAATGAAAGACGAATATCAGATTTCTGGGATTGTACAGGAGGGAACGCTAGAGTTGTGAACACGTGTTATCCTTCAAGCAAAGAAAGGAATGACTCTGAAAGTAATTCCGAGATTGGCAGGGCTTCGACTACCACCACAAGGAAAGAGAGCACAGAACCAGGGGTTGAGGTTGTCACCTCCTTGGGTTCAGCAGTCCAGGTCATCACCATCTATGTCCTCAGGGCAGGGCTGTCATTCAGGCTTTGGGGTTGGGGGTGTTGCCCTGGGTTTTCCTGGGAGGGTTGCCAACCAGGGTGACGGGAGCAGAGTTGCTGCCCATTGTCACAGAGGCAAAGCTTCCTCCCCACTGGGCCAGAAAGGTGGGACTGCAACCACAGTGTGCTCAGAAGACACAAGATCAAACCAAAGATAATTATTCTTGAGTCTTAAAAGCTAATGACATTTTCTGACAGGTTTTGGAGTTGCTTGAGACTCATGGCCTCTCTCTTCCTTCCAATTTCTGTCTTTTGGAATGGGAGTGTCTACCTTATGGCTGTCCCAGCACTGTATTTTGAAAGCAGATGACTTGCCTGATTTCACAGGTTTATACCTGGAAAGGAATTTCTCCTCAGGAGACATCACCCACACTAGATTTAGATATTCTGAGTAAGTCTCACCCACACTAGATTTAGATATTCTGATAAGATTTTGGACATAGATTTGATGCTGAAATGGGCTGATACTTTGGGGTTTTGAAATGAGGTAAATTTATTTTGCATATGATAAGACCATAAATTTGGGTGCCCAGTAGGTAGAATGTTATGGAATGAATTGTGTCTCCATACAGTGTCTATGTTGAGATCCCGAACCCCAGTACCTCAGGGTGTAACTGAATTTTGAAGATAAGGTCTTTAAAGGGGTGAATAAGTTAAAATGATGCCATAGAAGCCTAATCTATTTGGTGTCCTTATATAAGCAGAGATACCACGGGTGCACCTGCACAGAGGAAAGGCCATGTGAGGACACGGTGATAACACAGCCATCTGCAAGCCCATAAGAGAAGACTCAGGAGAAATCAGACCTGCCAACGCTTGAACCTCCATCCTCCTGACCTGTGAGAATATTAATTTCTCTTGTGTAAGTCTCCCAGTAAATTATATTTGGTTATGTCAATCCTAGAAAACTAATACACGGTGTTTTGCAGAAATAATATTATCCTCATTAATTACGCAAATAGCATTGTTAGAAACATGCTTATATATGTGTCTTTAAAGCATGTGTGACATGTGGCAGGTGCTGAACACAGTGTTTCACATATATAACTATCTTAATTCTTTCATGCAATCAGCAGCTTTAGAAACATTTTTTTAAAAAGAATGTATAAATGCAGCACAGACTAGGAAACCCAGTGTTAGGCAGACAAAACAGTATATTCTGACTCGCTCAGGGAAAAAGAGCTGTTAGAATCATCATTCACACTTACGTCTATGGAGAGACTATAATGTGCAGAACAGCGTACTGAACAAAGTGCTTCACGGATTATCCTGATTCATTAATGCAAATAGAACACTTTGAAAAATCTTTTAAATGGCTCGATAGATATTGGATAACCTAAGGTATAGACTGCTGAACAAAGCATTTCACTAAGAACATGATAGTGATTCATTCACACAAGTATTCTTATATTTTGTATGTACATGTCTCTTTGGCGAGCATGCAACATGCTGCATAGACTGGTGAACCCAAGGATAGACAGAAGAAACATTATCCTAATTTATTCAGGTAAGAAGAGCTTTTAAAATCATATTCACGCTATGTATATAGAGAGTCTGTAACATGTAGGGCAGTGTGGTGGACAATGCGTTTCACAGAAATACCACAGTAACACTGTCTTGATTCATTCATGCCACTAGCGCTCTTAGGAATAGCTTTTATACATGGCTTTTAGAGTGCATATAGCACAGAGTGCTTGATGTGCTTTGGATCTATGTCTGTATTAGTCCATTCTCACACTGCTATAAAGATACTACCTGGGACTGAGTAATGTATAAAGAAAGGAGGTTTACACCATGGCCTGTGTATATCTTTGTAACAAACCTGCACGTTGTGAACATGTATCCCAGAACTTAAAGTATAATAATTTAAAAGAAAAAAAAAAAGCAAGAAAAAAGCAAGGAACAAAGACTGAAGAGACAGCACTGGATTTCTGGGACTCTGAGATCTCACACTGAGAGATGGTGCCTGAAAGTGAAGCAATTAATACTGCCTATAGAGTCCATTCACAATAACACACTCATCCATTCTTAGACTCTCGGTGAAAATTCTGCAACTGTCTGGATTTGCACATTCAGTTTCCTGTATTCAAAGAATAGATATGTGTGTAGCCTTGGAGAAAATTTATTTTTCCCCAGACTTCAACATTGTTTAAATGATACTGATAATGGAAAGATTTTCTCAACATACTTATTTCAGTAATACCAGAAACATTCTCTTTTGAGAAATAATAATGAAAAAAGAGAAAATGGTCTTCCTAAGGTGTTAGTAATCTAAACTCTAGTAAAAGTGATTTCTGAGTAACTGATTAACAGTAATAAAATGGTTTCACTGGTTTAAAAAAAAGAAAAGAAAGGAGGTTTAATGGATACACAGTTCTGTATGGCTCGAGAGGTCTCAGGAAACTTACAATCACGGCAGAAGGTGAAGGGGAAGCAAGGCATGTCTTACATGGTGGCAGGAGAGAGAGTGAGAAGGGAGAGGTTCCACTTATCAAACAACCTGATCTCGTGAGAACTCTGTCACAAGAACAGCATGGCGGAAACAACCCTCATGATTGAATCACCTCCCACCAGGATCCTCCCTTGACATACGGGGATTATAATTCGAGATGAGATCTGGGCGGGGACACAGAGCCAAACCATATCAGGGTCACCACCAAATCTCATGTCGAATTATAATCCCCAGTGTTGGAGGCGGGGTCTGCAGCACTGATTTGTCGAACACAGTGTTTCACAGAAATAACCCTGTCCTCATTTATCCACAGAGCAAGCATTCTTATAAACATCTTTTTAGAGAATGAATAACATGCAACTCAGGGTGCTGGACATAGCAATTCTAGGAAATGAGACTAATCCGATTCATTCAGGCCAGTAGTCTTCTTACAATCATCTTTTACATTTGAAGTACAAATTGGTGAATGTAGGGTTTCACAAAAATACCACTATCCTGATTCGTTCACATAACTAGCAATCTTAGAAACAACTTTTATATATATCTCTCTCTAAGCACAGAATGTTCTCAGTATTACACAGAACAGTATCCTGATTCATTAAAGAAAAAGAATTCTTAGAAACATGTTATACATGTTTCTTTACAGAAAAACATGTATTTTTAATATGTGAATGTGTAACATGCATCCCAGGTGGTAAACATTGTGTTTCACACAAATACCACTATCTTGATTTATCTGATTCATTTATACAAGTAACAGAAATAAAACTGTCCTGATTTTTAGAGTAGTGTTACTAAACACTGTTGGAAATATATTTTAAACATGTCTGTTTACAGAACATATAACATGCACCTCAGAGTGCTAAAGAGAGTGATTCACACAAGTGACACTATCTTGACTCATTCTGGAGCAAACATTCTTATAAACATCTTTTGCTCATGTCTCTTTAGGGAGTGTGTATCATACAGCAGAGTGGTGAGCCCAGTGTTATACAGAAAGAATGGTGTCTTGTTCATGTAAAAGGAAGCCTAATGGCTGGGCATGCTGGCTCACGCCTGTAATCCCAACGCTTTGGGAGGCCGAGGCAGATGGATCACCTGAGGTCAGGAGTTCAAGACAAGCCTGGCCAACATGGCGAAACCCTGTCTCTACTAAAAATACAAAAAATTAGCTCAGTGTGGTGGTGGGGATTTTGGTGGGTGCCTGTAATCCCAGCTTCTTGGGAGGCTGAGGCAGAGAGAATTGCTTGAACCCAGGAGGCGGAGGTTGCAGTGAGAGGAGATTGTGCCACTGCACTCCAGCCTGGGTGACAAAGCGAGACTCCATCTCAAAAAAGAAAACCTTAGAATCGTCTCTCACACATCTGTGGGGAGTGTATACAAGCAGTAGAGATTGGTGAATACAAATCTTTCAGACAAAAAATAATATGCTGATTAATTTGCATATTAGACACATCTTTATATTGGTGAATGTAGGGTTTCACAAAAATAGATGTGTCTAATACACTACACACAACTAGCATATTAGGCATATCTTTAACAGATGTCTCTTTTAGAAAATACATAACACGCAGCACAGTGTGATAAACATAGTATTTCACAAAATAATGCTAATGGGCCAGGCGCGGTGGCTCATGCCTGTGATCCCAGCACTTTGGGAGGCCAAGGTGGGTGGATCATTTGAGGTCAGGAGTTCAAAACCAGCCTGGCCAACATAGTGAAACCCCGTTTCAACTAAAGATACAAAAAAATTAGCGAGGCATGGTGGTGCACCACTGTAATCCCAGTTACTCACGAGGCTGAGGCAGGAGAATCACTTGAACCTGGGAGGTGGAGGTGGCAGTGAGCCAAGATCATGCCACTGCACTCCAGCTTGGGGGACAGAGTAAGACTCCGTCTCAAAAACAAAACAAAACAAAAAAAACACTATCTTCATTCAGTCACATAGTTACATTTAGAAACCTCACTTAGGGCCAAGCACAGTGGCTCACGCCTGTAATCCCAGCACTTTGGGAGGCCAAGGCGGGCAGATCACGAGGTCAGGAGATCGAGACCATCCTGGCTAACACGGTGAAACCCCGTCTCTATTAAAAATACAAAAAATTACCCGGGCATGGTGGCTGGCGTCTGTAGCTCCAGCTACTCGGGAGGCTGAGGCAGGAGAATGGCTTGAACCCAGGAGGAGGAGCTTGCAGTGAACCGAGATCGCGCCACTGCATTTCAGCCTGGATGACAGAGCAAGACTCTGTCTCAAAAAAAAAAAAAAAAAGAAACCTCACTTAGCGCACTCTTGGAGATGTGTTTATACATGTCATTATGTCATTAGAGTGTCTGTAACCCGAGGCACAGTGTTTCAGAGCAATTGCACATCCTGACTGATATTCGCATCAAGAATTCGTATTCACAACTTTCACACATAGCTTATTAGCATGTAGAGCATGCAGCACAGAGTGCCTAAAACAGTTTTCCCAGAAATAACCTGACCTTGACTCATTCTTGCAAATCACATTCTAAGATTCTTCTTTTATACATCTATATTGACAGAGCAGATACCATGAAGCACAGATCTGTGAAAACAGTGTTACAAAGCAACAACTGAAGCCTGATCTTTTCACACAAGTGGCACTGTTAGAAATACCCTGATACAAATCTCTTTAGGGAAGGGGTGGATAGTTTAATGAGCTGGGGATCTGGGGATCTGGCTAAGCTGACGCAGCACCTTAGGTGCAGGTGCACATGGGTCTGGCAGAAGTGACCTGCACATGCATGAGTCTCCTGAAGACTGGCAGTGATGCTCAGAAAACCTAGGGCCTAGGACCCAGGTCCATGGCCAGCATTGGTCCTGGTGATCAGTGCAGGCCTTTGCATTGCCAGGCTCAGGTGAAGATCTACAGTGCCTGCAGAAAGCACAGTTGCACCACTTACAAAGAGGATAAACAAAAATGCAGGCTGGGCGCAGTGGCTCACACCTGTATATCCCAGCACTTGGGGAGGCCAAGGCAGGCAGATCACATGAGGTCAGGTGTTCGAGACCAGCCTGGCCAACACAACGAAACCCCATCTCTACTAAAAAACACAAAAATTAGTTGGGTGTAGTGGCATGCGTCTGTAATCCCAGCTACTTGGGAGGCTGAGGCAGGAGAATCGCTTGAACCTGGGAGATGGAGGCTGCAGTGAGCCGAGATAGCACCACTGCACTCCAGCCTGGGCAACAGAGTAAGACTTCATCTCAAAAAAAAAAAAAAGTGCATATGCACATAACACACACATGCCAGGGGCCATGTGCCCATGGTCTCCACTCCTGCCACCCTGCGTCCTCTCCCCCAGCCTGCACCGATGGCCTCATGGGGAGTTCCCTGTGATCAGCTGACAGAGGAAGAGAAGACTAGGGACTGGTTCACAGATGGTTCTGCACGATATGCAGGCACCACCCGAGAGTGGACAGTTGCAACACTACAGCCACTTTCTAGGATATCCCTGAAGGACAGCAGTGAAGGGAAATCTTCCCAGTGGGCAGAACTTTGAGCAGTGCACCTGGTTGTGCACTTTGCATGGAAGGAGCAATGGCCAAGTGTACAATTATATACTGATTCATGGGCTGTAGCCAATGGCTTGGCTGGGTGGTCAGGGACTTGGAAGAAACACGATTGGAAAATTGGTGACAAAGAAATGTGGGGAAAAGGTATGTGTATGGACCTCTGTGAGTGGTCAAAAACTGTGAAGATATTTGTATCCCATGTGAGTGCTCACTAATGGGTGACCTCAGCAGAGGAAGATTTTAATAATCAAGTGGATAGGATGACCTGTTCTGTGGACACTGCTCAACCTCTTTTCCCAGCCACCCTGTCATCATCCAATAGGCCCATGAACAAAGTGGCCACAGTGGCAGAGATGGAGGTTATGCACGGGCTCAGGAACATGGACTTCCACTCACCAAGGCTGACCTGGCTACAGCCACTGCTGAGTGCCCAGTTTGCCAGCAGCAGAGACCAACACTGAGCCCTCAATATGGCACCAATCCTCAAGGTAATCAGCTAGCTACCTGGTGGCACATTGATTATACTGAACCTCTTCCACCATGGAAATGGAAGAGGTTTGTCCTCACTGGAATAGACACTTACTTTGGATATGGGTTTCCTTATCCTGCACGCAGTGCTTCTGCCAAGATTGACATCTGTGGACTCATGGAATGCCTTGTCCACTGTCATGGTATTACACACAGCATTGCCTCTGACCAAGGCACTCACTTTATGGCTAAAGAAGTGCGGCAGGGGCTCATGCTCATAAAATTCACTGGTCTTACTATGTTCCTCGTCATCCTGAAGCAGCTGGGATGATAGAACGGTGGAATGACCTTTTGAAGTCACAATTACAATGCCAACTAGGTGACAATATTTTGCAGGGCTGGGGCAAAGTTCTCCAGAAGGTCATGTGTGCTCTGAATCAGCATCCAATATCTGATACTGTTTCTCCCATAGCCAGGATTCACAGGTACAGGAGTCAAGGGGTGGAAATGGAAGTGGCCCCACTCATCATCAGCCCTAGTGATCCACTAGCAAAATTTTTGCTTCCTTTTCCCACATTACGTTCTGCTGGCCTAGAGGTCTTAGTTCCAGAGGAAGGAATGCTGCCACCAGGAGACACAACAAAGATTCCATTAAACTGGAAGTTAAGATTGAGACCTACAAAACAATGGTAAGAAACATTCCTCAAAAGCATGTTTTAAACACTTGCTTAGAGAGTTCTCCTTTGGAGATAGTTCCATTCATTGAAAGAAAATAGTACATAATGCATCTCCAAAGAAGCATTTTTAGATTTAGCTTTTAAATGTATATTTGGAAGCCCATCAAAATTACGTCTTAAAAACAAAGGTAAGAAACAGCCTTCGAAAGTATGTTCCAAACACCTGATTACAGTTTTTTCTCTCTGAAAAACAATTCCATTCACTGAGAGAAAAAAAGCACATGTTTCTTTAAAGAAGCTGGGATATCAAAATTAAAAAAGCTTCTGCACAGCAAAGGAAACAACAAAACAAAAAGACAATGTACACAATGGGAGAACTTTTTCGCAAACCATATCTTGGATAAAGGGTTAATATCTAAAATATGTAAGAAACTTCTGCAACCCAATTGCAAAAAATAATAGTAATAATAATCAGATTAAAAATAGCCAAAGGTACTGACTAGACATTTATTTAAAGAAGTCATACAAATAGCCAACAGGTATGTGAAAAGGTGCTGAACACCACTAATCAAGAAATGCAAATTAATATCACAATGAGCCAGGCACGGTGGCTCATGCCTGTAATCTTAGCATTTTGGGAGGCCGAGGCAGGTGGATCACCTGGGTTCAGGAGTTGGAGACCAGCCTGGCAAAAATGGTGAAACTCCATCTCTGCTAAAAATACAAAAAAAATAGCCAGGTGTGGTGGTGGGTGCCTGTAACCCCAGCTACTCAGGAGGCTGAGGCACGAGAATTGCTTGAACCCGGGAGGCAAAGGTTGCAGTGAGCCGAGATTGCGCCACTGCACTCCAGCCTGGGTGACACAGCAAGACTCCATCTCAAAAAAAAATAAAAAATAATATAATAAAATAAAATCACAATGAGCTATCACCTTGAACCTATTAGGAAGGCTTTTATCAGTAAAAAAATAAAAAGATGGCTAGGTACAGTGGCTCATGCCTATAATCCCAGCACTTTGGGAAGCTGAGGCAGGTGGACCACTTGAGCCAGGAGTTTGAGACCAGCCTGGGCAACATGGCAAAACCTCATTTCTACAAAAATATACAAAAATCAGGTGGGTGGCTGAGGTAGGAGGATCAGTTGAGCCGAGGAAGTCGAGGCTACAATGAGCCATGATCACACCACTGTACTCCAGACTGGATTACAGAGCAAGATCCTGTCTCAAAAAATACATAAAAATTTTTTAAAAAGATAATAAGTGATGAGGTGTGGAGAAAAGGGAATCCTAGTACACTGTTGGTGGAAATACATTATTGATTCAGCCTCTATGAAAAATAGTGAGGAAGTTCTTTAAAAAAACAAAAAATGAAACTACATATGATCCAGCAATCCCATTTCTGGTCATATAACTAAAGGAATTGAAATCAAAATCTCAAAGAGATATCTTCACTCCCATGTTCATTGCAGCATTTTTCACAATAGCCAAGAGATGGCAATGACCTAAATGTTCAAATGAATGACAAATGAATGTATTTAACACAATGGAATATTATTCAGCCTTAAAAAATTATGAAATCCTGCATATTTTCTACACTATGGATGAAACTTGAAGACATGCCAAGTGAAATAAGCCAGATGCAGGGGGACAAATGCTACATAATGCCATTTGGATTAGGCTGTTTTTGCATGGGTATAAAGAAATACCTGAGACTGGGTAATTCATAAGAAAAGAAGTTTAATTGACTCACAGTTCTGCGGGCTATACAGAAAGCATGGTGCTGGCATCTGCTTGGCTTCTAGGGAGGCCTCAGGAAGCTTACAATCATGGCAGAAGCAAAGGGAGAGCAGGCATCTCATATGGTAAAAGCAGGAGCAAAAAGGAGAGAAAGTTGGGGGAAGTACCACACACTGTTAAATGACCATATCTCACAAGAACACACTGTCATGAAGACAGCACCAAGCGATGAAGGATCCAACCCTGTGATCTAAGCACCTCCCACCAGGTCCCACCTCCAGCGCTGGAGATTTCAATTCAACATGAGATGTGGGCAGGGCATCCAAACTATATTGTTTCTTCCCTGGCCCCTCCCAAGGGTCCTTCTCACATTCATTGCAAAATAGAATCATGCCATCCCAGTAGTTCCCCAAAGTTGTAACTCATTTCAGCATTAACTCAAAAGTCCAAAGTCTCATTTGAAACAAAGCAAGTCCATTCCACCTATGAGACTGTAAAATCAAAGACAAGTTATTTACTTCCAAGATACAATGGGAATATCGCAGTGGGTCAACATTTCCATTCCAAAAAGGGGAAACTAGTCAAAAGAACGGGAGTACAGGCCCCATGTAAGTTCTATACCCAGCAGGACAGTCATTAAAACTCCACAATAATCTATTTTGACTCCATATCCCACGTCTAGGGCACACTGATGAAAGGGGTGGACTCCTAAGGCCTTGGGAAGCTCTGCCCCTGTGGTTTGCAGGGTTCAGCCTCCACAGGTGCTCTCATGGTTTGTTGAGTACCTGCAGCTTTTCCAGGTGCAGGGTATACGCTTCCAGTGGCTCTACCACTCTGGGGTCTAGAGGACAGTAACCCCTTTCTAAGAGCTCCACTAGGTAATGCCCCACTGGAGACTCTGTGGAGGCTTCAGCATCATGTTTCCCCTTGGCGTTGCCCTAGTAGACAGCCCTCTGTGAGGGCTGTGCCTCTGCAGCAGACTTCTGCCTGAGCACCCAGGCTTTTCCATACATCCTCTGAAATCTAGGCAGAGGCTGCCATATTTCTTTTATTGTTGCACTCTGTGCACCTACAAGTTTAATACTATGTGGAAGCTACCAAGGCTTAGTGCTTGCACCCCCTGGAGCTATGACCTGAGCTATATTTGGACTCCTTTGAATCAAGGCTGGAGCCAGAACAATGGGAGTGTGGGGAACAGTGTCTTCAGACTGAGCAGGGAAGTGGGACCCTGGGCCTGGCCTATGAAACCATTCTTTGCTCCTTGGCTTCTAGGCCTGTGATGGGAGGGACTGCCATGAAAGTCTGTGAAATGACTTCAAGGCCTTTTCTCCATTATCTTGGCTATTAGCACTCAGCTCCCTTTCTCTTGGCAAATTTCTCTAGCAAGCGGTTACTCCACAGCCTGCTTGAATTTCCCTCCCTAGAAAAAGCTTTTTTTTCTGTGCCACATGTCCAGGCTGCAAATTTTCCAAACTTTTACACTGTGCTTCCCTTTTAAAATTTAAATTCCAACTTTAAATCATTTCTATGCTCCTGCATGTGAGCATAGGCTGTAAGAAGCAGCCAGACCACATTTTGAATACTTTGTTGCTTAGAAATTTCTTCCCCCACATTTTGAATACTTCGTTGCTTAGAAATTTCTTCCCCCAGATGACCTAAATCATCATGCTTTAGTTCAAACTTCCACAGATCCCTAGGGCATGAACAGAATACAGCCAAGTTCTTTGCTAAGGCACAACATACATGACCTTTGCTCCAGTTCCCAATAAATTCTTTATTTCCATCTGAGACCTCATCAGCATGGACTTCACTGTCCTTATCACTATCCAGCATTTTGGTCACAACCATTTAACCAGTCTATAAGAAGTTCTAAACTTTCCCTCATCTTCCTGTCTTTTTCTGAATCCTCCAAACTCTTCCAACCTCTGCTTGTTATCCAATTCCAAAGTTGCTTCCATAATTTCAGGTATGATGTCTTTATATCAATGCCTCACTCCTTGGTAACAATTTTATGTATTAGGCAATTTTTGCATTGCTATAAGGAAATACTTGAGACTAGGTAATTTATAAGAAAAGAGGTTTAGTTGGCTCATGGTTCTGCAGGCTGTACAGGAAGCATAGCACCTGCAGCAGCTTCTGGGGAGGACTTGGGAGGCTTAAAATCATGGCAGAAGGCAAAGGAGGAGTAGGGATCTCATATAGTGAAAGCAATAGCAAGAGGGAAAGAAAGGGGGGAGGGTGTGCAACACAGTTTTACATGACCAGATATCATGAGAACTCACTATCACAAAAAGCACCATGCCGTGAGGGATCTGCCCCCATGATCTAAACACTTCCCACAGGTCCCACCTCCAGCACTGGGGATTACAATTCAACATGAGATTTGGGCAGGACATCCAAAGCATATCACATTTATATGATGAATCTAAAACAATCAAATTTGTAGAAGGTGAGTAGAATGGTGGTTGCCAAAGGCTTGGAGAAGGGGAAATGGAAAGGTGTTAGTCAAAGGGTACTGATATGGTTTGGCTGTGTCCCCACACAAATATCATCTTGAATTATAGCTCCCATAATTCCCACATGTCATGGGAGGGCCCCAGTGGGAGGTAACTGCATCGTAGGGACGGGTCTTTTCCATGCTATTCTCATGATAGTGAATAAATCTCATGAGATCTGATGGTTTTATAAAGAGGAGTTCCCCTGCACACACTCTCTTGCTTGCCACCATGTAGGATATGACTTGCTCCTCTTTGCCTTCTGCCATGATTGTGAGGCCTCCCCAGCCATGTGGAACTGTGAGTCAAATAAACCTCTTTCCTTTATTTGGAAATAATAAAGGTATTTCTTTATTAGAAGCATGAAAATGGACTAATACAGGTACAAAATGTTGTCCATACAAGATAAATAAGTCCTAGAGATATACTGTACAGCATAGTGCCTATAGAAACAATACTATATTTTATGCTTAAAATTTTGCTAAAATAGTAGATCTTATATGAAGTCTTATCACAAAAATAATAGTACTAAATAAGAAGTCAGGAGGAAACTTTTGGAGGTGACATATAGGCTTATAGCATAGATTATAGTGATTGTGCCATGGATATATGCTAATCTCTGAACTCACCAAGTTATATACATTAATAATGTAAAGATTTTCACATGTCCAAAATAACTTTTTAAGGATTATTTTTTAAATGACATGAGGAGGCATTGAAAATATAAGCCGCATTCTGGGAGAAGATATTGGCAATACATTTAACTAGTAAAGGATTAGTATTTATGATACATAAAGAGCAACTGTGCATGAGTTACAAAGAAAAAAATAGCTTAATTTTAAAAACTAGGCCAAAACAAACAGGTGTTTTAACAAGAGAAAACATGAAATCCCATAAAGATATGAGTAAATATTCAGCCTTATCAACAGCTGTGGACTGGTAATATTTAACAACTGGTCCTCCAATGTGAGGAAAGCCCTGACTTGTAGTATTTTCTTATTTCTGTGTAGTAAATATCATAGACTATTCAAGTTACCAGTGTTAAGAGCCAACTTCAACACCCAATACTTTAATAACTAGGGAACTGCAAAATAAAGCTTCAATGAGATAGCATTTGCAGTCACCAAACTGGTAAAAATTTAAAAGTCAGTTAAAACCAGAGTTGGCAAGAATAGGAAACAATGAGAACTGTCATCCATTGTTTGTGATAGTAAGTGGGAGTCATCACTTTGGTTGATTATCTGAATATTCCACAACTCATAGATTCCACTTTTTTGGACTTTTGCATTTAAGTTATGGACTCAGTGTTGGTATCCAAGAGTAGATTTTATCTTTCCTACATGATTCTGGTAAAAGAAAGTAAAGGGTTGTGGTTGGCTTAGCTATGCTTCCTGTATCTTTACTAGAGCAAAAACAAAAATCCAGAAACTTTAGAGCCTGGAGAATAGAGAGAAAACCTATCTCAGACATAGTCTGAGATAAAAACCTAATCCCCAAGGTATCTCACCCTTAGGACTTTAACCTAAGCCTTCTTCCAGAACCCACACTTTTTCCAATGCCCATCACATTAGAGACTTTTAAAATATAGGCGGGAGAGTGAGAGTACTATTTCTATGTATATAAAGAGAGCAAGAGAGAGAAACAAAAAAATGAAAGAAGTGTGGTTGAGGAAAGAAAAGAAAAGTCATGTTAGAACGTGAATGCATTTTTCCACAAAGCACTGTTATTTAGAGAGGTCAGTTTCTCAGCTCTAAAAATAGTCAATAAATCAATCATCAACATGTTTATTATGCACCTAAGCTATGTCAGGCATTGTGCTAGATATTGTGAATGTGGTGATAAATGACATAGACATGATCTCTGTCTCGATAGAGTTTACAAATTATTAAGGAAGTCAGACATCAAACAATTCATAAATGATCAATCAAATAATTATAAGTGTGCAAAGTACTGAAAAGGAAAATTACAGGATATTTGAGAATTGATTAATAGGGTGAACAAACTTGGTTTGGAGAAATGTGGGCCAGGGAAGGCTTCCCTAAGGAGGACAAGAGTTAAGCTCAACTCTGAGGGATGAGTAGGAGTTATAAGTGTGAAGACTCACATCGGAGAAAATATTCCATGCATTGGAATCCTGTGAGCAGGAACATTGAGATAGGAGACAGCAGGGTGTCTTGGAGGAACTGCCTTTTGGCTGGAAGGGAATGAATGATGAAGAGTGATTAAAAAAAAAAAAAAAAAGCCAGAGAGGAAGTCAGACCCAATCTGGCTTCTGAGCAGAGCCTTTGGAGCCAGGGTGAGAAGCCCATAAGATAAGGGGATATCATTAAAAGGCATTAAGCAGGGAAGTGATATTATCAGATTTGCATTTCTAGAAGATCATTCTGGTTGCAGTTTACAGGACGTTTTGAAGACTGAGAGAGTCCACGTAGGAATTTACTGCAGTGGTAAAGGAAAGAAATGATGGTAGGCTAGACTAGGGTGTCAGCAGGGAGGGTGGAAAGAAGATGACAGATTTGAGAGTTGTTTAAAACTATTAACTGTCTTAATGATTAGAATTAAATGTAGGTGATAAAGGAAAGAAGGAAGTCAAGGCAACTTCTAAATTTCAGGCTTGAGCATGAAAGTAGATGGTAATGCTATCTACTGAGATGGAGGATGAGCAGATTTGAAAGGAGGGAAAACTGATGAACTCAGTTTCTGACTTGTCTCAAGTCACCTAGCAAATGCCACATAAAGAAATCAGACACAGAATCTGGACACAGAGACCTTGGGAGGGAATGAAATCACCCTGGGAGACAATGTAGACTAATACAAGTTAGATAGGACAGAGACCAAGGATTTCCAACACTAGTGTGATTTAGTAGAGGAGGAGGTGGTGAAAGACTGTGGAAATGAAGTCAAGAAAGGGTGCAGAAAACCAGCAGCTGGAGCATAATGGAAGCCATAAAAGGGAGGCTTTTTAAGGAAGAGGAAGTTGTCAGTTTTATCCAATGTACTGAAGGATCTAATAAAATGAAAATTATCTTTTGCCTTACAGAGCTCACTGGGTACCTCAGCAAGAGCATTTTTGGCAGAGTTGTTGGTGCAATATCCAGATGGAGAAGTATTGGTGGGTGAGTTAGAGGTGAGGAAATAAATATAACAAAGTCAATTCAACACTTTTAAACTTAAAGCAACAGTAATAAATGCAAAATATTTTTGTATTATATAGACAGGGTTTTTATTTTACCAAGCAGAATTTTTTTAATTCTACCTACTATTGCCATGATTTTATTAAAAAGCATTCAATTTCAGAAAAACAGGAAGGATATAAAAGAATCATGAACAGTCTTCAGGAGAAAACAGTAACCTTAATCTGACTCATATCTCTGTAACTTGCTATATGGGTAAACATGGGCAACATTAGCTTATTTCTTTCTTGTTTTGCCACAGACACCTAAAAATATCTCCCGATGGTCTTACAGTCCATGGATCAGTATTTGGGAATTTCCAGTGTAGTTTTCTTTTGAGAACTTTGGCTATGAATGATGGAGAGTGAGGTTAGTAACAGGATCCAAGGAAGACTTTTTCTTAACATAGGAGAGACTTGAGTATATGTAAATGTTAATATCAAGAAGCCAATAGAAAAGAGGAGGCTGAAGATGCAAGAGAAGAGAAGTCATAATTTATGGCATGGTATTCCATAAAAGGAAGAAGAGATTGAGCTAAAACAGAAAGGGCAACCTCTCCATTGTAGCAGAAGTAGAAAAGTATAGAGATAGATGTAGACCATACGTAGACTTGATGGCAGAAAATTGAGGCAATTCCCTTCTGAAATTTACATTTTCTCCAAGAAGAAGAAGACATGGTAGTCTAAGAGCAACAGAAGAAATAATAGACAAAGTTTCGAGAAGATTTCAAAGAGCTAAGAGAGATAACATGCCTGAGAATCACAGATTTGCTGCATAGTATTGAGGGCCCAGTAGATTGTCTGCCATAAGTTTACAATGACACCAAATCTGCTGAGTAGAAGTCAATAGTCCAGGTGTACGTATATAGAGGATATAGACAGTTGTATTCACCAAGGGTTGGGTTTTACAGAATGGGCAATGAAAGGACAAAAAGGGAGACAGTTTAATATATTGGCAAGTAAGTGGTTAAAATGGTGGCCCCTGGAACCTAAGCTGCAGAGGAGAGGAGAGGAAGAAAGCAGATAGGTTGATGAAAACAGAAAATCCTCCTGGAGGAGAATATTTCCCTGACCCCTTTGCAGGACTCGCGACAGGGGTGCCTCATTTACTCTGCCTGCCATTCTCAACTCCTCACGGGAGGCAGCGCACCAGCAAACAAGGCAGGAACTGGAGTGCACAAGCACTGGAACCGGCCAGCCACTTTGGCACCAGCGGGATCAAACTCCACTCACTTGGACCCACTGTGTTCCGCCCCACAGGAGGAAACACACAGGTGAGTAGGTACAGGAGCTAGAGCAAGCACTTTTGGGCACCAGCAGGAGCAAACTCCGTACAGACCCCACAGCAACATCCCGGCAGGGTGCTTGCAACTCCCAAAGTCCCAGAGGGTGTGTTACAGTGCTCTTTCAGCTCTGCCACCCGTGGACAGCTTGAGTGTTAAAAGCTCAGTGGGCCCTCTGCTCCCTTGCATGAGGTGGCTGCCCTCCTCTGGCGAGGGCAAAGGGCCAGTGTGACAGCCTTTTGTATCTGCACTGATGGTTCCTGAGCTCTTGTCCGGCGTCCAAGAGAAATAAGGTCATACAAACAAATCGAAGGATGGCAAATGCAGTGAATTTTATTGCCAATGAAAGTGGCTCTCAGCAGGAAGGGGAACTGAAAAGAGGATGGGGCGGTAGGTAATCTTTCCCTGGAGTCCACCCATCTCTGGCTGCATTCTTCTCCAAAGTCATGTCATCAAGCTGTCCCTCTGAAGTCCAGCTGCTTCTCTCTGATGTCCAGCTGTTTCTCCCCTCTGCTGGGCTGAGTCTGGGGTCTTTATAGGCACAGGATGGGGTGGGGCAGGCTATGGGTAGTTTAGGAAAAGATAGCATTCAAGCAGGAAAACGGGAATACAAGTTCTCACTTTAGGCAGTGGTTTCAAGCTTTTCAGCTTTAGGGTGGCGCTTCGCCAGGGATCTTCCCATCTGCCTAGAATTTATCTGCCTCCTGCCTCTATCACTGTATCACTATCAAAGAACAGATATAATTGGGTGAAACATCTAGAAAGCTAAGAAGTCTATACTCTAGATACAGCTGTTTGTGTGTAAGATACGTATCTTCCATTCTAGTCCTTCCTTTTTATAGACTACTTTGTATCTGAATTTTATGGCTTACGTAAGGTTTTATGATCTGACCTGGAAATTTAGTATAAGTGGTGAGGTACATGCCTCAAAATCAGAAAACAGGCAGAGTTGCATAAGCTAAGTCTCAGATTTCTTATCCATAAGATGGGGATAACAGCACTTACTTTATATTTGTAGGAAAAATGCATATTGACTTTCCAACACCCAACTTAAAGACATCTGGAAAATAATTCATTTGCATTCTGGTAATTTATTATATTATTTCAGACACGACTTGGGTTATGATATCAATGCAGTTTTTTTTAGGTAGCTCATTTATTCAATTAATATTCATTGAGTGCTACTACATGCCAGACATTGCTCTAGCTGATGACAATATGGCAGTAAACAAAACAAAAATCTCTGTCCTCATGGAGCTTGCATTCTAGTTAGAGGGAGACAGATGCTAAACAAATAAAAAGTAAAATATGTACTACGTCAGGTGGTGATAGTGTTTGGAGTCAAGTGAAGTAGAGTAAGGAGGATAGGGAGTATGTTCTGAGTCCTACCTTATATCTATCTTGTATATAATGTTATAGGAAGGCCTCACTAATAAGTTGCCATGCAAGCATTTGGGTGTGCCACATGGGTATCTGGGAAAGAACATTCCAAACAAAGGCAGCAGTAAGTGCTATGTCCCTCAAGGAGAGTATATTTGGCACGTTTGAAGTCCAGAAAGAAGGCCAATGTGATTGGAGCACTGTGAGAAAACAGGAAAGTGGTACTATATAAGATGGGCTGGTTGGATCAAAGTAGCCTTGTGGCCTGTGGTGAGATCATTGACTTTGGGCTGGGCATGGTGGCTCATGCCTGTAATCCCAGTACTTTGCGAGGCTAAGGTGGGTGGATCACCTGAGGTCAGGAGTTTGAGACCAGCCTGGCCAACATGGTGAAACCCCAACTCTATTAACAATATAAAAATTAGCCAGGCATGGTACGCACCTGTAATCCCAGCTACTCAGGAGGCTAAGGCAGGAGAATCGCTTGAATCTGGGAGGCGGAGGTTGCAGTGAGCTGAGATCGCACTACTGCGCTCCAGCCTGGGCGACAGAGCAAGAATCCATCTCAAAAAAAAAAAAAAAAAAAAAAAACATCATTGACTTTAATTCTGAGTGGGGTGGGGAGGGCGGAGTCATTGGGGGGATTTGGGGGCCAGGAGTGACATGCTCTGATTTTTTGGAGATTAGATGGGGGATAGGAGAAAGCAGAGATACCAATGACAAGGTGACTACAATAATCCAGATGAGAGTAACCTGGAAGAAAGCAGAAGTGGAAAGTAGTGAGAAGCGGTCAGATTCTGGGTATCCTATATTTTGAAGGTAAAGCTAATAGGATTTGCTGGTGCATTGAGTATGTGGTAAGAAAGAGAAAAATCAAATTGACTGTAAGATTCTTTGGCCTAAGCAAACTAGAAAGATGGGAATGCCATTTATTGAGATGGGGATGATTTGGGAAAGGGACAGTGTATATTGGGACAGAGAGAACATAAGTTCCTTTTTATACATGACATATTAAGATGCCTATGATGTATCCAAAGTAGATGAGGCTGAGAAGCAACTACATGTAAGAATCTAAGTTCAGGGGACAGGTCTGAGCTACTGACATAAATTTGGGAATCACTGTCTTAGTCCATTTGTGCTGCTATAACAGAGTACCTGAGATTGGCTAATTTATAAAGAACAGATATTTATTTCAGAAGTCAGGAAACCAGAATATTGGAAAGATTGTCTTTGTAGATGTTGAAGTCACCAAGAATGTTGCCAAGAGTCACGTTTAAAAGAGTGATAGTGAGTCAGGTGTCAAAACCTTCAAGGAGTGAGGAGAAGCGGGGGACCCCAGAGGTCTACAGATAACTACAGTGTGATGGCAAATCAAGTAATTGTGAATGTTCTGGAATATTGAAATTTCTAAGTCAAGTAATTGTGAATGCTCTGGAATGTTGAAGTTTCCAAGCCAAGTAATTCTGAATGTTCTGGAATGTTGGAGTTTCCAAGCCAGGTAATTTTGAATGTTCTGGAATGTTGGAGTTTCCAAGTCAAGTAATTATGAATGTTTCGGGTGTTGGTAACAATTAGGTTGGCTATATGAAAGTGTTAATATTCAAATACATTTTATCTACAAAAATGGTAATTTCGTATCTTCAACCAAATAGAACATGTGTAAAGTATGCTTCAGTTAAAGCTGCCTTTATAAGTCAAGTCTATATATATAAGGGGACTTCAAAAAGTCCATGGAAAATGCATGCTATAAAAATAACTATGTATGATTTCAAAATTTGTTTGCACCAAAATAAACTCAAACTATCTTACTGTAATATGTCTCAAAGGATCTAGCTGGAGGTACACAGGAAGGATAGATCGTCAGTTAGAAAGAAGTCCCTATCTGAGCAACACAAATTCTGTAAAACTGAAGCAAGAATATCAAGTTTATGGTAAAGCTTGGGTAGAAGAACAGTGAAAGCACTAATGCTTTACAAAAAGCTTATGGGGACAATGCCCCAAAGAAATCAGCAGTTTACAAACAAACAACTCAATTTAAAAAGGGATGAGACAACGTTGAAGATGAAACCCACAGTGCCAGATCATTACATCAATTTGTGAGAAAAAAATTCATCATCTTCATGCCCTAATTGAAGAGGACTAACAACAGCACAAATAACAGCCAACAGCATAGACATCTCAACTTGTTCAGCTTACACAATTACAAGTGAAAAATTATAGTTAAGCAAACCTTCCACTCAATGGATGCCAAAACCATTACACCCAGATCAGCTGCAGTCAAGAGTAGACCTTTTAAATGAACATTTTAAACAAGTGAGATCAGGATGCTGAAGCATTTATTTGAATAACTGTAACAGGACGGCTTTACCAGTAGGATCCTGAATACAAGGCATGATCAAAGCAATGGCTTTCAAGAATTGCAAATGGTCCAGTCAAAGCAAAAGCAGACCGGGCCAGGTGCAGTGGCTTACACCTGTAATCCCAGCACTTTGGGAGGCCAAGGCAGGTGGATCACTTCAGGCCAGGAGTTTGAGACCAGTCTGGCCAGCATGGTGAAGCCTCATCTCTACTAAAAATACAAAAATGAAGCCAGGCGCTGTGGCTCATACCTGTAATGGCAGCACTTTGGGAGGCCGAGGCAGGTGGATCATTTGAGGTCAGGAGTTTGAGACCCTCCTGGTCAACATGGTAAAGCCTCGTCTCTACTAAAAATACAAAAATTAGCCGGGCGTGGCGGCACACACCTGTAATCCCAGCTGCTCCAGAGGCTGAGGCATGAGAATCACTTGAGCCTGGGAGGCAGAGGTTGCAGTGAGCTGAGATGGCACCACTGCACTCCAGCCTGGGTGACAGAGCGAGACTCCATCTCCAAAAAATAACAATAAAATAAAAATATAAAAATACAAAATTAGGAGTGGTGGTGCATATCTGTAATCCCAGCTACTTGGGAGGCTGAGGCAGGAGAATTGTTTGAACCTGGGAGGTGAAGGGTGCAGGTGCAGTGAGCCGAGGTTGCGCCACTGCACTCCAGGCTGGGTGACAGAAAAAGACTCTGTCTCCAAAAACAAACAAAGCAGTCAACAGCAAAGATCATGGCAACGGTTCTTTGTGATGCTCAAGGCATTTCACTTGTTGATTTTTCTGGAGGGCCAAAAAATGACAATATCTCCTTTTTATTAGAGTATTTTGACAAAGCCAAAGCCTTAGCAGAAAAACACCCAGGAGATTCACCAGAAAGTGCTTCTTCACCATGACAATGCTCCTGCCCATTCCTCTCATCAAACAAGTGCAATTTTGCAAGAGCTTCCACAGGAAATCTGACTTCTTTTTGTTTCCTAATCTTAAAAAATCTGTAAAGGACACCCATTTTTCTTCACTTAATAAAGACTGCATTGACATGGTTAAATTCCCAGGTCCCTCATTTTTTTAAGGATGGACTAAATGTCTGGTATCATCGCTGACAAAAGTGTCTTGACCTTGATGGTGCTTATGACTTGGGAGGCTGAGGCAGGAGAATGGCGTGAACCCAGGAGGTGGAGCTTGCAGTGAGCCGAGATTGCGCCACTGCACTCCAGCCTGGGCAACAGAGCCGAGACTCTGTCTCACACAAAAAAATAAAAAATAAAAAGAAATAAAGTTTATACTTTTTATCCTTTAACTTCATCTTCCATGAACTTTTTGAAGTCCCCTTATATATATATATATTAGTGTTATATTCTTTTTCAGTTGCAAACTCCATGAGATCTGGAATTTGTATTTCACTGCATGTGTATCTTCCATAGCACCTAGTAACCTGCTCTTCATTTAATGGTCATTTAGTAGTTTCTATATACACAGTATTACTATAATTGTTATTGTTGGCTTCTGCTGTCATTTCAGGGTGACTGTCATACTCCTCACCTTTCTGAGCTTGGAAACAGTTGAGAAATATACACAGGCATTAGAAATATACACAGATCAGATTCTGCTTTCTTGCTCATTAAGCTGAAACAGAGAAAACAATTTTGACCTGAGGCGAACATGGAATTCCAACACCTTCTACTTTGGAGTAAGCTTGTGTACTCAGTCATTAGACACATGCAAATGACTTTTCAGGGGCACAGCCAATTTCTAATAGGAGGGAAGTGAGCTGAGGGCAGGGTGAGGATGGAGGCGTAGGGACCGGATGTGCACCCTGGTGGCAGGAGGTGCTTATAGGCGCCATTCCTTGACTACCTTCTCTCTACATCTCCCAGAGCTCTCATTTTAGAGTGCTTTCTTCCAAATCTTCACAGCCATTACGTTATAACGTCATGATTTTAAAGTTTGTTGGTGATGTGCCACTTTGGGAAGATGTGGTCAAAGGAAGCAACTACTTTCACGTCCACTCTTGTCATCCAAGGTTTGCTGCAGTGGGATTACCACTGTGGGCAGGCAGATCTACTACTGTGGGTAGGCAGATCTGAATGACAGCGCTAGAAGAGTGGCCAGGCCACGCACATTCTGTGACCTTTTCAACTATTTACCAATTAGATACATCTCTCCTTCCCTAGGGAGACATGAATGGAGGAGAATGCAGAGAAAGGTGGACGTTTTCTTCCGAAAACATCTGATGCTAGATCCAGGTTTTGTGACACCTGAATCTTATGCAATTTGAGTGGTCCTCCTTAAGGAAAAGAATACAAAATTACAAGTATAAAATTTGGTAAAAGGCTGGGAAGGGGCATGAGCAAGCGAAGGTACTAAAACTTAAGCTTCATACAACAATACATCCTTTTCTTAACAAAGGAGAAATGTCTATTTTTATGTGTGTATCAGTTAGGATGCTCTCAGATACAATAATTTAACTTGTAAGCAAACCAACTTGTCCAAGATTCAATAACAGAGTAGTGGCTGATGTAAATGAAGAGTCCAGTTGTTGGACAGGATCTGTGGTCGGTTGATCTAGCATCTTGACAATGTCATCAGTGACCCAGTTTCTTTCCATCTTTCCACTGTGCAGTCCACAGTATCAATTTCATCTTAGGCGGCTCCCTTCAGGTTTATAGCATGCATGCCAGCAGCAATGGAGATTCCTAGCTTCCTCTTTCATATTAGAAGAGAGAAGACAAGGCCGAGCATGGTGGCTCATGCCTGTAAGCCCAGCACTTTGGGAGGCTGAGGCAGGTGGATCACCTGAGGTCAGGAGTTTGAGACCAGCCTGGCCAACATGGTGAAACCTCGTCTCTACTAAAAATACAAAAAATTACCTGGGCGTGGTGGTGGGCGCCTGTAATCCCAGCTACTTGGGAGGCTGAAGCAGGAGAATTGCTTGAATCTGGGAGGCAGAGGTTGCAGTGAGCCAAGATCGGGCCACTGCACTCCAGCCTGGGCGACAGAGCTAGACTCCATCTCAGAAAAAAAAAAAAAAATAGTATTACTGTTTCCCAAATGGATGATATTGAAGTTGTTTATACAATTGACATTCAGAAATATATTCCATGTTATCAGTTTTTTAGCTTTTATAATTCTTCAGGTGAAGTAAATGAGCAAGCACTGAAGAAAATATTATCAAATTCACAAAGAATGTGGTAGGTTGGTACAAATTCCCTCATCATTCAGATCAGATCATGACGTTTAGAGAAAGGCTGCTTCACAAAAACTTGCAGGAGCATCTTTCAAACCAAGACCTTGTTTTTCTGCTATGAACACCAAGTATAATAACAGAAAGCCGCTCTACTCATCGACTCGAACATGCCTTATATAAACCTCAAAAAGGACTTTTTCACAGGGTACCTTTAGTGGTTGCCAATCTGGGCATGTCTGAACAACTAGATTGTAAAACTGTATCAGGTTCCTGTATGTCCACTGGTTTTAGCCGAGCAGTACAAACACACAGCTCTAATTTTTTTTGAAGAAGATGTATCCTTAAAGAAGGTACATAAGATAAATGAAATGTATGCTTCATTACAAGAGGAATTAAAGAGTATATGCAAAAAAAGTGGAAGACAGTGAATAAGCAGTAGATAAACTAGTAAAGGATGTAAACAGATTAAAACAAGAAATTGAAAAAAGGAGACGAGCCCAGATTCAGGCAGCACGAGAGAAGAGCATCCAAAAACCCTCAGGAGAACATTTTTCTTTGTCAACCATTAAGGACCTTTTTTCCAGATTGTGAATTTCTTCATTCATGTGTTATGTCTTTAAAACAATAGACATGTTTCTAAAGGTAGCTCTAACAACCACTACCATCTCGATGTAGTAGACAATCTGACCTTAATGGTGGAAAACACTGACATTCCTGAAGCTAGTCCAGCTAGTACACCACAAATGGTTAAGCATAAAGCCTTAGACTTAGATGGCAGATGGCAATTCAAGAGATCATGGCGGGAGGATCACGAGGTCAGGAGATAGAGACCATCCTGGCTAACACAGTGAAACCCCATCTCTAATACAAAAAAATTGGCCGGGCGCGGTGGCTCATGCGTATAATCCCAGCACTTTGGGAGGTCGAGGTGGGCAGATTGGGAGGTCAGGAGATCGAGACCATCCTAGCTAACATGGTGAAACCCTGTCTCTACTAAAATACAAAAAATTAGCCGGGCGTGGTGGTGGGTGCCTGTAGTCCCAGCTGCTCAGGAGGCTGAGGCAGAATGGTGTGAACCTAGAAGGCGGAGTTTGCAGTGCGCCGAGGTCGTGCCACTGCACTCCAGCCTGGGCGACAGAGGAATACTTCGACTCAAAAAAAAAAAAAAAAAAAAAGTGATCACGGCTGTTAGACACACAAGACAAACCATCTAAAACAGATACTGATAGTAGTAACCAATAAAAAAAAAAAAAGCATCCAAAATGAGCAGCCCAGAAATAGATGAAGAGATTGAAAAGATGAATGTTTTGGTGAATATTCACGGTCTCCTACATTTTGATCCTTTTAACCTTAAAAGGAGATGTTTTTAATTTGGCTGATGGGTAAAAAACATTTCCATTGTTTTTTTTTGTTTGTTTGTTTGTTTTTTTGAGACGGAGTCTCGCTCTGTGGCCCAGGCTGGAGCGCAGTGGCGCAATCTCGGCTCACTGCAAGCTCCGCCTCCCAGGTTCACGCCATTCTCCTGACTCAGCCTCTCCGAGTAGCTGGGACTACAGGCGCCCGCCACCACGCCCGGCTAATTTTTTGTATTTTTTAGTAGAGACGGGGTTTCACCATGGTCTCGATCTCCTGACCTCGTGATCCGCCCGCCTCGGCCTCCCAAAGTGCTGGGATTACAAGCGTGAGCCACCAAGCCCGGCCTTCCATTGTTTTTACTAGGTTGAGCTACTTGCAGTAATACAGATAAGTTCATTTGTTTCTACTATGTCCACCCGTTTGCAGTAATCCATAGCTAAATCTTAGTGCATTTATTTTACAAAGGATTTTTTCAAATATCACATGCCTTTGTTTCCAAACCTTTTTTCACCTTTCATTAAGTTGTTGAGGGAAAGGCTTACACAGACACATTCTTTAGAATTGGAAAAGTGAGGCCAGGCACAGTGGCTCACAGCTGTAATCCCGGCACTTAGGGAAGACAAGGCAGGATTGATTGAGGCCAGGAGTTAGAGACCAGCCTGGGCAATACAGTGAGACCCATCTCTATTAAAAAATAAAAGTATTAGAAAAGTTAGAATAGCGTTATTTTTACAATGTGGAAAGAAATTTATATGAAATTTATCTGAGTCATTAAAATTATCCTTAAGTGATAATTTTTTAGAAGTACATTATGGCTAGAGTTGCCAGATAAAATGCTGGCTATCACGCAGTACATTTGCAAAACATGATCTAAAATTTAAATTTGTCCTACATTTGTACTTGCTAAATCTGGCGGCCTTATTACGCAATTATAACGCAACACAAACGGTAATATCTCCCCTAGTTTAGAGTCCTTTCCACGAAATTTAGCAAATCCTTAATTTTGAGTACAGTACAAGCCTGGTAATCCAGTGTGTTTGCGATAGGCCAGTGGAACTCAGAACTGATACATACATACATACATGTCTATCACATTTAATGTCTATTAGGTGTAAATCAACTTTTTATGTAAAAGACACTACTGGTTTGAGGATAGACTTGTCTAGGAATATTTTGTCCTCCTGTGACAGCATCACTATGCATCCCAATGTAACATTCCTACAAAGGGAAGATCTCTGACCAGGCATACTTACATTTGCTAGTTAGAAAATCATTTTGAGCAGTTTTAACTCCACTCAGTTGAATGGTGTATTACATTGTATGAGCTATTTGTGGACCAGATATAAATGACAATCACACAGAACCACTTTCATTCAACGTATGTAAAATGTGATGAGTGTTAACATTTTAAATAAGCGATCTGCTTAATGAACATTGATTGGTGTGAAGGGGAAGTGTCATTCTTTACCTCACTCCTGAAACACTTTTCTGTCCAAAGGTTGGTTTGAATCAGTATTGGCATCATACAACCACTTAATATAAAGGAAGTTTACTGGTGGTAATGTGATAGAATTTATTCCCGATAGCTGATGTTATAAACTTTAGGGTCCCTGAAATATGCAGGATCCTTGTATATAACTGGCATATACCCTGTAAAGAGATAATTAAATTTCTCGACAAAGCATAATGAGCAAAATTTCAGCTAGCTCAATTCAGTTGTTGAGGTGCTCTTTCTTACCCATTATCTGAGCTCTCTTAATTGCTTTTGTGATTTCTGTTTCTTTCCACAGAGACCTGTAAAATAAAAAGCTTCCTTATTCATAAAAATATCAATATTTAAAGTTAAAAAAAGTTTATTTCTCAAACTGAAACATTATTTCTCTATCTCTTGACCTTTTAGTACACATTTTTGTATATTCGGTTTTACTAAATCAAGTCAAACCTGTTCCAGGTAATGTGATGTTATACACGATAGGTTTCATTTAGGGTGGGGTGGCTAGGTTGCAACTCTTTTAAATCAAGGCTCCACCTCAGGAACCTAGGAATGTTAGGTAGGAGATTAGGAAGTCCACAGCTTGCCAAGAACTTCAGCTATTCCATAAACAATCTGATTACGTATCCCTACTCTTGCACACTAAACAGGTTATCCAAGTCTTAAACTTGATGCTTTTGTGCAGTATGAACCACCCTTTCCATGGAGATAATCATGCATTTGTACATTTAAATACCATTTTCTATGAACAGATCAGTATGCCAAAAAACACTGCAAAGTCGCCTACACACACCTTGCCTTGACATCTGTATATTTCTAGTGTTAAAGAATGGCGTAGGCAAAATAAAAAAAAAAAAAAGATATATGTGTAAGAAAAAAAGAGATACATGAAATGGTTTAATTTTAGGGAAGTAGACTTACATTTTATCTGAAAAGAGTATCAATAATATTTAATAGACCTTTGAAAGTTAGATGCATAGTTCTACGAAAGTGGTGCCTAAGAGTAGTATGTCAATTGACAAATTTTTTCCATAAAGAATCTTATTTTGCTAGACTACCTAATCACCAATTAACATCCTCTAGTAGGGAAAAAAATATGCTTGGTGACATGTTTAAATCGCTCTCAAGAGTACTGAAGACGGATGATCTTCCAATCAAGTAGATATTTGATTTAGTAGTAACAACTAAAAAATGGGAATCCTATTCTTGGCACACTTATTTCATGCTCCAAGGTAATTCCATAGATTCAACATTTAACACGTGCATTCAACATTACACATTTTTTTTCCGGAGTGAAATGGCTCTGAATGCCTTACAGAATTTGCCCTGCTCTCCTTAACTAAATACTTTATTTATTAATACTTCTTTCTTCTTTTCCCCTTGTTCTTTCTGTGCCAGACCCACACACGTCTGCTGTAACTGAACATGCCAGGCACATTCTCCCTTTTAAGCCTTTTAACAGCTGCTGTCTCTGCCTAGAATACTCTTTCTTGGCCACACACAAAACTGCCTTCCTGGCCTCCCTCAAATGTCTGCTCAAACTTCACCTCCTTAATCATGTCTATCTGTCCCTCTTATTTATAACTGTGACTCTGCCACTTCTGATCTCCACACTTGATGCCCCTGGCCTCCCTTTTTCTCCACAGCATTTATCACTAACATCCCATGTACTTTTCTTAGGTATTATGTTTATTGCCCATTTCTCACCTAGAACATAAGCCTCAGGGTGGAAGAACTTTGTCTTTTTGTTGTTGCTCCCTGCTTATCCCCAGTGTCAGGAGACATGCTTGGCGCATTGTAGGTCCGCAGTATTTTTTGAATTAATAACGAATATTTCTACCATCTGCTACCTTACTGTTGTTCATGCAGGAGCTCAAATGTGCTTCAAGCATGTGGTATGTTTCAAAAGACAAACTTCCTCCTTAAGGAGCACACTCATCTACTCCTCCTTTAAAAAAAAAAAAAGGAAAAAAAGCAAAACAAAACATCACCTTCTCATTTCCCCACCTCCAACAAAAAGAGTGTTGAGTTTTCTAAAGAAATAATACAAATGGATAAAACTGCAATTTGTTGTCCCTTCTCTCATATGCAAAAAAAAAGAAAAGAAAAAAATACACGGAGATTTCGGCAGCGTGCTGAGCTTCATCAAAGCATTAAAACAATGCTGCTTGAGACGTCGGAGGCTCAACCAGGAAGTGCAACCCAGAGGGCAGGATTTCCTGCTGGACTTTGAAATCCAACCCGGTCACCTACCCGCGCGACTGTCCACGGATGGCACGAAAGCCAAGCGAGTTCCCCTGCCGAGCTACTCGCGTCCGCCTCCTGCAAAGCTGAGCTCTGCTCCGCCCACCTGAGTCCTTCGCCAGTTAGGAGGAAACACAGCCGCTTAATGAACGGCTGCATCGGGCTGGGAGAGAAAGCTCGCGGGTCCCACCGGGCCTCCTACCCAAGTCTAAGCGCGCTTTTCACCGAGGCCTCAATTCTAGGATTTGGCAGCTTTGCTGTGAAAGCCCAAGTGGGTAACCAACAGCCTGGAGGACCCGAGTGGATTCGATTCTCTCTCACTCCTCGGCCACTCAGCCGCTCCTTGTCCCTGACCCCGCGGTGGGGATGAATAACTCAACTCATTTCGGGCCCCTTTCCTCAGAGGGCAAAGATGGGTCGGGGTGGGATGTTACATTGGTGTTGAGACTCTTTGGATCCGTTTCGTGGGTACCGAGGACGCCTGGGTAGGCGGGACAGGCTCCACCCGCCTGCAAGAGGATCCCCAGCGAGGCGGTGCGGGTGAGGCTCCCGGCCCCACCCACGGGGCGGGGCTCCGGCTCGGTCCGACCATTGCCCGCGGTGGGGGAGGGGGATGGATCACGCTACGCGCCAAAGGCAACCGCTACTCTCCTTCTGCGGGTAGCCTGGAAGGCTCTCTCTCTTTCTCTACGCCACCCTTTTCATGGCCCTGAAAAGCCCCGTCCTCTCCTCCCAGTCCCGCCTCCTTCGAGCGCTCCCCCCACTGCCTGGAATGGTGCGGTCCCAGGTCGCGGGTCACGCGGCGGAGGGGGGCGTGGCCTGCCCCCGGCCCAGCCGGCTCTTCTCTGCCTCTGCTGGAGTCCGGGGAGTGGCGTTGGCTGCTGGAGCGATGCTGGGCCGGAGTCGCGTCGCCTTAGTCTTCCTGGCTGCCGCCGTCAGCTGTGCCGTCGCGCAGCACGCGCCGCCGGTGAGTGAGCTTGAGCCGAGGCGCGGAGAGGGGCGTGCAGATGCGGGCGCGGATGGAGGCGCAGGTGTGGCGGCGCGAGCGGGTACAAGGAACACCCGGTGCTGGGCAGCGTCTTTACGGGGGTCTGTGGTTTCGTGCACAGGGGTGTGGGTGCAGAGCGGGCTGGCGAACCCCGTGCTCGGTAGATTCGGTTCTACCTGCAACTAGAACACCTTTAGAGGAAATCCTAATCTCTGCAGGATACCTGGGTGTGATTCGCACATTCTCAAATTTGAGTGAGTGTACTTGAGTAACCAGTTCCAGGCCTTTGCATTTTGAACTGTTTGAATAAAATGTTCTGGTGGACCTGTGTGCATTACTCAATCAAGGACAGACTGCCTGATGGTCAGGTGCTTTCTCCCGAAGAAGTTCAGGAGCTCAGCACAGGATACTGCAGGGCCCTGGGAAACGCTGAGTGGTCCCAAGCCTGGGCGGTGCGAGCAGCCAGAGCAGGCCCCAGAAGGCCCCCTGTGGCCTTTTGCACCCAAGTCATGGGATCGCCTGTCCCGTGGCTCTTTCCCACGAGCAAGTCACAGGGCCACGGACTTCCTAACTGCAAGAGACAGTGAGGGACGAGCGTGACTCTTTCATTTTTCAGAAGAGGAAGTAGACCTAGAGTGAGAAAATATTTAGCCAGAGGTTACACTATTGTTTACTCAACATGCCTAACGCCTGAGCCTCTTGACGCCCAGTACTCTTTCATAATTCATTTCTTTATAAAGCAGTCAGACTGCGTTTGTCTTTGCCAACAGATCGGATAAGTAGGAACCTGGCGCATCTGGCCTGAGGCTAGATGGTGATGGTCTTGAATAGCTTAGGTAGGTTATTGAAAGTGGAAGCAAGATGTACATTCTCTTCTTTTATACCTGTAAGGAGAAATTTCTTTAAAATCATGGTGGGATATGACTTAGCCATTAAAATTGATATTATGTTCAGCAGATAAAAGTAGAATCTAGAATAGTATATACAGTTTTTCCTGTAATAGGAAAATACACAGGAAAATATATGTGCACACGATTGAAAGGCCTTAAAATAAAATTGCTGTACTGTGGGTAGGGAATTAATTTGCTTGAGGGTAGTTAGTATTATGGGAATTCTGAAAGAATTTGATACTTTGATACTGTCAGGGCCCTTCATTCAGAGACCACCAGGAACACACCATGAGCTGAACAAACTGGATTTAGTGTTCTTTGAGGCAAAGGAGAACACACACTATGAGCGACGGTAGGTTATAGAAAAAAACCCATTACAGAATTTGAACTTTGGTTGCATGATTTGGGGTAAGACTGAGGAACCGGGCTTTGCTGTAGGTAGAATGTTGTTAGAAGGTGGGGCAATTCTGTGACTGAGTAAAGAAGGAACAGCCATTCTGTTTAGCAAGAGAAGGGGATGTTTGGTGTTTTGTGCGTTGCAGGTGCCCTTGTTTTTGTCTGTTCTTAGACAAAATCCTCAAGTGGCATTGCTTTGTCTTATTGTGTCATGTCTCAGAGTAATTTTATCCGAGGTAGGTATCTGTGAGATTGTTTATGTCCAGGAGGAAAACAGAGCTTACCTTGGCTTGTAATAATATTGAGGGATAGCTGTGGGAGTCAGAGCAGTTTCAGGTGTTGGAGGCTGTTTTTTCTTCTTTCTCAATAGCTTTATTTATTCTAGCAAAAGTATTTTGATAGCTATTTTCAGAAGAAGAATCAGCAACCTCTCAATGGATATAATCTGATCTAGAACAGCGAATGTCAAAGTCTAGTCTGGCCACTGGTGTCAGTTTGGGAAGCTGTTTTCACAGGTTTTCAGTGAAATTAGAAAAATAAGAATGCAAAACTAAAATTATTAATTAAGAATGTTAATCTTTAGTCTGATTGTATGGACTTCCAGTTTTCATTGTTGCTAACACGTTCTTAAAAATTAACGGCAGAGATTGCACCACTGCACTCCAGCCTGGGCGACAGAGCGAGACTCTGTCTCAAAAAAAAAAAAAAAAAAAAATTAACGGCAGAGGTAGATGTTATGTGCATGGAATTTGTTTTGTTTTAACATCTCCATTTGGCAGAATAAAAATTTGGACCCTCCTGTGCCAAGGCCTCATTAGTTTTTTTTACTGGCCTGGAAAATCCTGGGATCCATGGACTGAAGGACCTTTAGAACCTTACAGAAGTTCAGTGACTTCATTCTCTGAGAAGAATAAGCAGTTTTTCAACTGGAGTCATTATGTAATAAACTATAGCCTCATGGTAACAAAAGATATTTCAAAAGTACTTTCGATAAATATGAATAATGAGAACCAGCTTTAAATTGGAAACAAGTCATTTGATTTAGAACATCTGTAAGGATTTTTTGTGTGTTTGTTTTTGAGGCTTTTCACAATATTCGTATGTTAAGGTTCTTCTGTGTTGTTCTTCATTATTGAATTTTTTAGGAGTCTATTAAGAGATGATGGTGAAGACAGTGGCCCAAGAAACGTCTGGAGAGATAGTGCCAGATGACATCATCCAGGGTTCTGTAGACTCTTATTAAGGATTCAGAAATTTATCCTAAAAAAATGGGAGGATCTGGAACCAGCCAATGGGAGGCCATTAGATGGTTTTAGACAAGATAACATTTTCACTTTAAAAAGATGAGTCTGGATTGGAGGGCAGCAAGGGTAGATATGAGGAGACTAGTCCAGAAAAGAAAACAGGGTGCATTGAAGGATGGTGGCACCAGGGGTGAGGGAGAGAATTAGATGTTCCTTCCAATGAGCTGAAGGAAGCATTGGGTGAGGATGAGGAAGTGAGGTGTCAGCGTGACCTGCACATTGCTGAAGTGCTTCGCTGGGCGAATGGTGGCATCAATTCCAGGGAACATGGGGGGGGAAAGTTTGGGGGCTAAAGAATCAGGATCGTTTTCATTTAGGGTATATGTTAAATTTCAGGTGGCAGAGAGACATCCAGCAGGCCACTTGGACTGGCACTCCGAAGAGAGACACTGAGAGTCACTGGCATAATGATATTATATTTGAAGTGCTTGGAGCAGATGAACTCACCTAGAAATAGGATAGAGAAAGAGAAGAAAAGAGAACTAAGCAAAGGCTAAGTAACTTGCACATGTATGTGTCAAGAAGAAGAGAAATTGCCAAAGTTAAAACAGGACAATTCGGGCACGGTGGCCCATGCCTGTAATCCCAGCACTTTGGGAGGCCAAGGTGGGCGGATCACGTGAGGTCAGCAGTTTGAGACTAGCCTGGCCAACGTGGAGAAACTGTGTCTCTACTAAAAATACAAAAATTAGCTGGGCATAGTGGCTCACGCCTGTAGTCCCAGCTACTCAGCAGGCTGAGGCGGGAGAATTGTTTGAACCTGGGAGGCAGAGGTTGCAGTGAGCCAAGATCGTGCCATTGCACTCCAGCCTGGGCACTGAGCGAAACTTCGTCACAAAAAAACAAAAAAACAGGAGAGTAAGTGGAACAGGAAGCTCAGGGAAGAGACTGGGACAGGTTAACTATGTTGAATATTATTGAGATGTCAATAGTATTATGATGTTGGGCAACTGGAGGTCATTGGTCACCTCGGCTAGAGCAGTGTTGGGGGTAGAAAATAGCTTGCAATAGGCTAAGGGTGATTGGCAGGAAAGGGACTAGAGGGGAGAGATGGCTGCTCTGACTAATAAATCTGACCCACTTCATAAGATGTGTGAAGATGAAACATAATGGCTTAGTAATTAATTGCCTAAGTAAACTTGTAAACTTATTTTTATGCATCAGCTTCTCATATGAGTTAACAGCATATGTCAACATTGTTGACATTAGCTATTGAATCAGCTTTAGCAATGATTTTCACCCAGTTGCCAGAAATCTCATAGACCCCATGTGGCCTAGGAATTTATTGCACTTCATCTGCTTTTCCCTACTTCTCCCAAAGAAGGAACAGACAGGTGTAATCCATTCACTTATTCAACAGTACTGCTGGCCTACTATGTGCCAGACTCCTAAATGCTGGGAATGCATCAGCCAGTGAGATACATGAGGTCCTTCCTCTCATGGAGGATTTATTCACATTCCTTTGACCTAAATACCAGTAGCGTAATAGGATGCCATCCCATCAAAGCCCAGAAGACAAGTGAAAACATTTTCAAGCTCATGTGAATTGTTATACACGTAGGAAACATGCCTCTTTGTATTCAGTGTTTCTGCTGAGTTGTACATAAGAGGACATTATAGGAAAAACTTGTCTGCAAAATAGTTGTTGATGAATTCAAGAATTGAATGAATGAAAAATTGTCTTGCTAGAGTTGTTTGGCTTTTGATGGGTATGAAAACTGACATGAGGTATGTAATTTTAGATTATCTTTCATTGTCTCTGAGTATTTCAATAAGACAAGCACACAAGGGCTTTCTGGACTTTTAAAATTCATTATTAGAAGCATACATTATTTGATTGAGGGTCTCCTAATTCTTTAGGGCTCAAGTATTTTAAGGAGCTGTACAAGTTATGCCATTTTTTAAGGGTGTGGAGCATTCATTGAGACCTTAATAATGTTCTCCTTGTATTTTGGGGTTTTTTTTTAGAATGTTTTGTTCAGTAGCTCTGTAATTAGTTTCTCTTAATGAATGGGGAGGACAAAGTGGCTTAAGTTTCTATCAAATAACCAGGAAAATTAGAGAATTTGCTGACCCGAGCAGTCTTTTAAAAGCACTTCCCAGAGAGTTTCTTTTTTTTTTTTGAGATGGAGTCTTGCTCTGTCTCCCAGGCTGGAGTGCAGTGGCACTATCTCGTCTCACTGCAACTTCCACAACCTGGGTTCAGGCGATTCTCCTACCTCAGCCTTCTGAGTACCTAGGATTACAGGCACATGCCACCCAGCTAATTTTTGCATTTTTGGTAGTGACAGGGATTTCGCCATGTTGGCCAGGCTGGTCTTGAACTCCTGACCTCAGGTGATCCACCCACCTCAGCCTCCCAAGGTGCTGGAATTTACAGGCATGAGCCACCACGCCCGGCCCAGAGAGTTTCAAATGCATTGAAACATCAGATTTTTACCACTTATCTTCACTCTTAGGAGACCACTGGGGGGCAGGGAGAAAGGTAGGGAAGAGGAGCGAGAGAGAGAGAAAGAGAGGTACTGTGGGGAGAGGGTTAGAGAGAATTGATTCTAAGTTGGATTTTGTTTCCTGTGATAGGGTGTAACATAGTATACCATCCAGACCACATAATCGCTCTTCGTATCATCTGTTTCTAATGTTTACCTATGATCTATTTAACTTTTTACCTACCTTAATAGAGTTGTCTGTTACTAAACTGTGTATAAACGTGGGGATAGTAAGAAACTTTAAATAACATTAAATAAGTTCATTAGAATTCTGTTTTAGGGCTACCCCTGGGTTTTGAAGCTGTGTCTCCCTGTAGAAGTCTTTTTTGAGGGGGAGGAAGTAGCTCTTTTTTCCACCCTACCCCTAAAACTAACCTTTTTTGCATAAATGACTTAGGCATTCATGCCATGTGAGCCCCTGAAATACTGTAGTCTCATAGCTGCTGACTTTCTTATTTTCTCTCAGATTTATCCTATTTTCTTGCAACCAGGTTCTATGCCAATTTCATGTTTGTTTATTGCAACCAAGAGTTGTTATCAACCTCAGACTCCCACATGTATTGTTGCTAGCTTGCTCTTTAGTTCTTACCTCTGGGGCAGGTCACATTCTCTCCTAATACTAGACAGAGCATTTTCAACTTTGCTCACAGTTGTCTAATAGGAAATGTGCCTGTAATTTGAGTTTATTTTGGCTTTGGAAGCCAGGGCATGCAAATGTAATTATTAGGGAGGGATAGGAGTCATTACATTTCACTTAATTTGCCAAGTTGATTCTAGTGATCATCAGAAGCCCTGAACTAAGCGCAGATTATTCTGTTAGGAATTAAATTGAGGCATTGGTTTTATTATCTCTGTGGGAAGCTATTTGATAGAGCAGGGAAAGCCATTGACTCTGATTCTGTCACCAGCTGTGTAACTTTCTGCAAGTCACTAACAGAGCAGGGTCTTACATCTACAACATGATCGTAAAATTAAGCACTTGGGTTAAGTACCCATCACAGTATTCCCAACTTATAGGAAAACAATGGTCAGATAAACAAGAAAATATAAAGCGGAGTATCTCATCACCGCAGAATTTATTTACAAATTTTACAAAGTAAAATTAAGCTGCAACCCAAATAAGTCTCTAAGTAGCTCATTTATTAGCAAAATAAGGAAAGCCATTTACCAATGGCGGGTTAACTAAATTGTATTTGATTGTAGCAGCAGAAGTATCCTGTCCAGCGAAAATGAAATTATTTTACATGTCATTAAATGGGAACCCTTGTCCTGCACTTTCGGAGCAACGTCAATATCAATTAAAGAACAAAGCATGTGATTTTGAGTGATTTATCTTGACTCTCAACATACCAATAACTGATCAGTTGTTGATATTTATTAGATGATCAGTGCCAAGTTTGAAGTGACTGAAGAGTTAGCCTCTGAATCATCTGTAAAAAACAACTATAGGCTAGGATGTTTTCAAAGAAGTTGAGAAAATAATGATTCAGTATAACCTGGAATGGAATCTGCCAAGATATATAAAAATTGACAGTGGTAAAAATGTTTGTGAGTAGAAAAAGGCTGAGTTCAGCAATTTCACAAAACTTGTGAACATGCAAGGTGTTTAAAGCTCACGGTTATTTATTATAGTATTCCTTTTTAGATACTTTGTGGAAAATATTGGAATCTCGCATGTGTTACTGAACCAGCAGTATAAACCATGAGCTTCATTTGCTCTTGTGGATATAACCATCATCATTTCAGTGAATTTTTATCAGAAGTAGAGGCCGGATATCCTGATGCCTCTTGTGACAGAGCCATTAGATAGCTTGCTAGCTATAAAGTTTTGCAGTCTTTGAGTTCACAGGTCAGACTGAAGTGTTTCTAAACAAGAGCTGCCCCCAACCACTATTACTGAACGCGAATGGCTTTGGAAATTAGCTTTTGCTACAGACTTGATATTGTTTCTTAATGAATTCAACCCAAAATTACAAGACAGAGCCACACATATATGAGAAACTTACAGTGTGGTAAGGCAGATTTGACAGCTAATGTTTGAATCACAGGTAATTTCAACCTACTTTATATATTTCCACTGTTATCAAAAGTTAAAACAAGATGCTAGACCTCCATTCTTACACAGCTTTGCATCAGATACATTTTCTGAGCTCAAGCTACAGTTCCAAGAGTTTTCTGAGCTCAAGCTACAGTTCGAAGAGTTTTCTTACCTACTCTACTTTATCTTATTTTGGATTTGTACTTTTTTAAAACAATTATCTTACTTTCACAGAACTGGTTCTCCAGAGGAAAGGAGATAAAGACACTTGATATGTTGAATGAGTAACAAAAGAATCATAAATCTGTGTGGACTTTTTTTGATAAGTTTAGGAGAAGATTCCATTTTGCCACTAAGCTTGGACAACTCTCCCTAAAAGAGTCTTCGTTCATGGTCTCAGGCAGTGACCTCAGTGTTGGGGACTGTCCTCACCTCAAGGAGCACAGAGTCTGGTATTGACGAGGAACACAAACAAATGTTTATAAAGCAGTGTCATAAACCTGTTGATAAGCATGTGCGCAAATGCTGTGGGAGGAAAGGAGGGTATGACTATTTTCATATGGAAGGTAGACGAAGACTTCACAAGAAAGAAATTGCTTGAACTGAATCTTGGAAGTTAGAACCAGCAGTTCACCAGGTAAGGGAAAAGGCATTCTAGCAAGAGGGAATAGCACAGGCACAGGCATGGAAGGGTGAGAGATGATAGGAAGTGCCTGCATAAATACTAAGGGGAGTGTCAGGAGATGAGGCCGGGATGCTAAGTTAGGGAAAGATGATTAAGGGCCCTGTGCTGTGTGCCCTGAAAATCTGGTTTGGGAGGCAAATCCCAGGACAG
Source organism: Nomascus leucogenys (assembly GCF_006542625.1). Taxonomy (NCBI): domain Eukaryota; kingdom Metazoa; phylum Chordata; class Mammalia; order Primates; family Hylobatidae; genus Nomascus; species Nomascus leucogenys. The sequence continues at coordinate 133,600,878 of NC_044384.1, forward strand.
ATTGCAATACACACGGCTGATAAGTTCAGATAATACATCCTATCAGGTCATTTACTTTCAGTGCTAAGTCAGCCTCTCTAACATAAACATTTTCCATCTACTTTGTTACATTTGTTCGTTACTCAATATATTTGCAATATTAGAGCCAAATTATAACACCTAGCACTTTTGCAAATTGAATTGAAACTGAAAATCCACTTAATGGTTTAGGATTTTAGAAGTTTTCTTGGAAGGAAAAGACTTAATTTTAAGAGGCGTCAAAATGGTATAAAAGAGCAGAATCAGACTTGATGTTGTCTTCACAGATTGTTAACTGCTTTTGAAATTGCATATTCCATTAGCAAGCATTTGTTATTTTCTGAAACTTAATTTTCTTTGCTTTTTAGTGGACAGAGGACTGCAGAAAATCAACCTATCCTCCTTCAGGACCAACGTGAGTAAACATCAGATGATCAAAACTCCCTTTGACCTTTGTGAAGTTTTTTCTGTATGTAATAATAGCTCATAAACTAATGATAGTGAATAAAATCTTAAGTCATGTTTTCCATTCCGAGACAGAGGTTTGTTTCTCAGATTTGTGCATTATGCATTTGGCTGAGATCTTGGACAAATACGAAAATATCTTCCGATTCAAATGCCCGTCGCTAGACCATCAAAATCATTGGAAAGAAAAGGATTTTCAGCCAGGCGCGGTGGCTCACACCTGTAATCCCAGCACTTTGGGAGGCCAAGGCAGGTGAATCACAAGGTCAGGGGATAGAGACCATCCTGGCTAACAGTGAAACCCCGTCTCTACTAAAAATACAAAAACTTAGCCAGGCGAGGTGGTGGGCGCCTGTAATCCCAGCTGCTCGGGAGGCTGAGGCAGGAGAATGGCGTGAACCCGGGAGGCAGAGCTTGCAGTGAGCCGAGATCGCACCACTGCACTCCAGCCTGGGTGACAAAGCAAGACTCCATCTCAAAAAAAAAAAAAAAAAGAAAAGGATTTTCATTCTCCACTAAATTCTCCTGTCTACCGCAAAGTGTTTTTCTCATCTTTGACAAATGTAAGGGCTGTATTTGAAATGACCTGTGATTCTCTATGGTGCCTGGATATAAACCACCAAATTATATCGTAACAAAAAAGCACAGGACCTCGTATGTGAAACGTTCTCAAAATAAACCTTGGCACGACAAAGCTGTCGAGGACAAAACAGGATTGGAACACCTAAGAGGAGGACGAATGTCATGATTCAGTGTTTAACATTAATATTTTTAGTCTGGATTTTGGTCTTTCCAAATCCTCAGTGTTTAAATGGGCCTGTGAGAAAGCCATAATAACAGCTCACAGACCCAGTGGGTACAGAACAGAGGAAAGAAGGAACAGGTATAGGGGGTCGTGATCTTTTTCTTCTATGCTGCCCTTTCGCTGAAAGTAGCCTGCTGTTTGTAGGGGAAAACAGTACAACTCTATCTAGTGATATCAAGATGACATTTTCAGTTTCTGCAACATTCTAAATTACATATGTTGTACTGCTGTTGTCTAAACGATGTATTTTAAATAGGCTGTGTCCCAGATAGCGTGAAACTGTAATAAACTAAATTCTTTTGACTTACTCGCTTGTATGTAGAAAGAGACCAATATTTGGCAGGAAGCAATTTAGAGGTAGCCAGTTTGGATGTTGTTCGGGGCCAGTGTTCATTCCAGCTCTTTCTTCAATGGCCTGGTGTCTGAAAGTCTTCCTTTCTGTCATCACTGGCATCATTCTGGCCTTCAGTGACATGTCTGCCTTACTGATTGATTATGTCTCTCGGCTGGTCTCACTACCCTGATTCATTGAACATTTAATAAGGTGCCTTCCATGTTTGAGGCCGTTTCTACTCCCTTTTAGGTGCACTTTACATGTGTCTATAAATTGAATGCCCTGCAAACCATAAACTTCCCTGATTGAGCATTTTACTGATTCCTTATTGCCATGTGCATATGAGTGTGTGTCTACATATGTGCATACCTACCTACATGTATACATACATATATACTCCTAAACACATACACATGTATACATGGGCATAACTTGTATGTTTCTTGCCTTCATTTTTTCGCTAAGTTTCTTTTTACCTCACTAGCCTGCTTTCCTATGCAAAAAGCCTCAGCTTTGCTCTTATCCTTCTCCTTTCTGAACTCTATCAATGAATCCTGACATCTAGGAGATAAGTGTGGTATTTATGTACCTTTGAATGACAGTCGTCCTGTTCCTGTGAGATCATCCTTTTCAATTAATTGCATAGATTTGGGCAGCATCCATGGGCAAATATGAGGAAAGAAAAAGCTAACCTGTTTGTCCAGCATGACTAGTCAAATCAATGCTGGAGATAAAGGAACTGATAGCCAGATCACCCCTGAATCCATCTGAGTCCCATTCAGCATTTCTTTCCCACTGCTCACAGGGTGCCTAGCACCTGCTCTCTTATTTGTATATGTGTGTGTTGTGTCACTTGGACTAGTTTCCATGCCACCTGGGTAGCCATGTGGGTTCAGGCGATGTTGCTGATATTACGAATGGCATGGACATTGCAAACACTAAGTCTCAAAAATGATGAAATGATATTTCTTGTTTGCAGTGAAGTAGGAAGATGAACTGTGATAACTACCGTTGACTGAATACCAATGCTGCTAAGGTTTTTTTTTTATTTTTGCATTTTTCATGTAGTGTCTTCCCTGCTGTCATAAGGTGGATACTCTTGTATTCTTATGGGGAAATTGAGGCGCACAAGTTAAATGCTCGAATGTTTCAGAAAACTAATGAAAGATAAAATGTGCAATTATGGCTAAGCTTTAGTCATTAAAATTTATTTAATTAGTTTATTAGATTAACCAGTTCTCTCGAATTCTGATTAGCGCAGGTTTGATGGTAGAGAGGTTTGTGGGGTCTCATCATCCCCACTTCATTGTAATCCCTTCATTGTCTGTTGTGTTGTGTTCATCCCCTCTCATCGCCTCTCTGAGATCCATGAGCTACCCAAGACTCTAGGCTGGAAAAGAATCAGGAATTTATGGCGCATATAGAGGCATGATTTGGGATTGGTTGGATGTTATGAGGTGAGGAGCAGCTGATTGGAGTTCACAGGGACGACACGCATAGCTCCAACAGGCCACTGAGTTATCTTTGCTACTAGACATAGAAATCTAAATGCACACTTGAAGGGAGAGGGGAGACTAGTAACAGCTGCCCATAATATGGGGAACAATAATTACTTACTGAATTGTGGGACAAAATTTTACATGTGAAATTATGGTCCTTCCGAAATGGAATTAATTTGTTGTGATGAAAAGCTTTTTTCTAGAATATAAGTATTGCAGTATTTCATGTAGATATCAGCTCCTAAGAAAATGGGGAACTTGAAAATGCTTTGAGAAGAACAAAATTCGTTCACTATGATTTTGTTTAAATGTACGTTTCCAAAATTGAGTATGCTTTTCTTTTCTGTCTAAATCACAACCTGAATATCTGCTGGTTAACAGTTTCATAAAACCTCGTATACCAGGGCCCCAAGTTACACAGCATTATTTAGAGAACCAAGTAATTATTTATGACAGTGGAAATATAAATAGAACCACAGTTCATGACTTAGGTAACAACCCATCCCCAGCTATGGACGTAAATCTAGGCAACATTTCTATTTAGGAGACTGGTATCGTTGTGGCACATACCAGAGTCACCCTGCCAGTCTCAGGAGCAGATCAGTGGAACAGATGATGGTTATTTTTAGGCATAGGTTTGTACTGATAAACCACTAAATGGCACACCGTTAAAAGCTATTTCAGTTTAGTAACCAGGGCCAGAAAATAATGCTCCTATAGCAACAAAAATAGTTGTAGGATTCATCCACCAGAAATATGGCCCAGCTCCACTGGTAAGTGACTGGATGTTGCTATATCCTCAGAAATTGCTGCACGTAAGTTAAAGAGTAGGAAGTTGGAGAAAGGATATGACAGAATACAGCTTGGGCTTGGACTTTGTACAGAAAAATGAGAAGAGAAGAGGTATATAGTAGGGAAGATTAGGATGGCTGACAGAATCATGAAGGTTCTTGAAGCTGATCATGGGAAGATAATACATGTTGCCATCTGGGGCTTAAAAGGTGATCTTCCTGAAGCCAACGCTGGAGACAGTGGTTTGGCAATAGTGTTACACTCTGTGAGAGAGAATTCTGAAACTGGAAACCAATTGGAGAATTGTCTAGAGCCTAGACTAAATCTTTGCAGATATTTAGGAGAAAAAAAATGGCAGGTATTTCCCGTCAGTGATAATCAGGTTAGAGCTCTTAAGCCATGGTTGATTTTTTCATAGAAAACCAATTCACATGAACCTTCCCTACTAGATCATTCTATTCCAAGATTTCTGTGACTGCTTGTGATTGTGTTCTCAACCTAGAAGCACTAGGTAGAGAATGAACTTTCTTTCCAAATTTTGGTTTGGGTAACCAAATTCTACACTATTGTTAAGACTATGCCTCTCATATATCCTTATAGATGAATCTAACTGACCCTCACAAAAAACCCTTTCATCATTTCAAGATGATACACCTCTCATTACAGGTACAGAGGTCCAGTTCCATGGTACACCATAAATCTTGATTTACCACCCTACAAAAGATGGCATGAATTGATGGTTGACAAGGCACCAATGGTATGCTATGATGCTTAAATCTTTTATATCTTTATTTTTATTTTTTTATTTTATTTCTTTATTTTTATGTATTTATTGATTTTTTTTTGTTTTGAGACGGAGTCTCACTCTTTCACCCAGGCTGGAATGCAGTGGCACGATCTCAGCTCACCACAACCTCCACCTCCTGGGTTCAAGCAATTCCCCTGCCCCAGCTTCCAGAGTAGCTGGAATTACAGGCACCTGCCACCATGCCGGCTAATTTTTGTATTTTTAGTAGAGACAAGATTTTGCCATGTTGTCCAAGCTGATCTCAAACTTCTGACCTCGAGTGATCCCCCCAACTCAGCCTCCCAAAGTGCTGGGATTATAGGCATGAGCCACCGTGCGCGGCCGTATTTTTTATTTTATTTATTTATTTTCCCCCCAAGGACCGTGAAGATTCTGTATTAAATCTTTTATTTCTAACTTTATTGAATATTATTGTATTTTTAAAAGAACACTTTATGAAAGTACCCAGAGAATAGTTTAAAATTGTGCTTTTGATACCTTTCTGCCATATACATTAAGTGACAGTAGAGGAAAAGAGGTCATTCCTCTGTAGCCTTTGTTCTTTTTTGTAAACTTTACCTTTGTTTCTTTCCCTTTATGTCATCTCCCTTCGTGTAAATAATTAAGAATCAAATTCACTTTAAAGATAAAATTAGACTTACTGTATTAATATATTTATCAAGGCCAGGCACGGTGACTCATGCCTGTAATCAATGCCAGTACTTTCGGAGGCTGAGGCAGGCGGATCACCTGAGGTCAGAAGTTCAAGACCAGCCTGGCCAACGTGGTGAAACCCCTTCTCTATTAAAAATACAAAAACTAGGCCGGGTGCGGTGGCTCATGCCTGTAATCCCAGCACTTTGGGAGGCCAAGGCGGGTGGATCATGAGGTCAGGAGTTCGAGACCAGCCTGGCCAAGATGGTGAAACCCCGTCTTTACAAAAATACAAAAATTAGCCAAGCATGGTGGCACATTCCTGTAGTCCCAGTGACTTGGGAGGCTGAGGGAAGAGAATCGCTTGAACCCGGGAGGCGGAGGTTGCAGTGAGCCGTGATTGTGCCATTGCACTCCAGCCTGGGCGACAAGAGCAAAACTGCATCTTAAAAAAAAAAAAAACATACGAAAATTAGCTGGGCATGGTGATGCACGCTTGTAATCCCAGCTACTTGGGAGGCTGAGGCAGGAGAATCGCTTGAACCCGGGAGGCAGAGATTGCAGTGAGCCAAGATGGTGCTACTGCCCTCCAGCCTGGGTGACAGAGCGAGACTCTGTTTAAAAAAAAAAATATATATATATATATATATAAAATATATATAAAATAGATATATATTATATATATATGTATAAATTGTCAAATAGCACTCTCTTTTAGCTACATATGGGTAAGCCAAAAGGTAATCTTGACAGCATTTCATTATGTCTTTTAGTAAGCATTTTATTTATTTTTCAGCTAAAGGTTATAGTGAATTCTCTGAAGAATATGATAAATACTTTCGTGCCAAGTGGAAAAATTGTGCAAGTGGTGGATGAAAAATTGGTAAGAAATATTATTTCTCACAATAAATGTTAAGCACATACTCATTACACACAGAAATCAGAAAATGCTCTGGTATTTATTTAAAGGCATAATTCAGCAACCTCTTCGCAGGGGCTTGGGCAAATCTGCGTGCATCTAGCTCACTGTCAGAACTTCAGAGGGACTTAAATTTGGGGAATTGGTGATATTAGGGTAACAGCATAGCAAATTATGGTTTCGTAAAAGGGGATGGGACTACATTACGACATTGGTCAAATAAACATATTTCATCTGGGAGTGTGGTATTTCCTTCCCTTTATGTAGTGAGTTCACTATTGAAGACCTGGTTTTTTTTTCTTAAGTATCTCAGGGACATCCAGAGATTTTTTTTTTTCTAGATGTGACCAAATGACATACTCAGCCTGGCCCCATATTCTGCAGAGTTCCTCAGTAGCTCTGACCCTGAAACTTGTTGGGGCTGAGTGTTTCTGTGCAATCACCAAACCATTTCATTTGCATCCTGGTCATGCAGGAAGACTCCATTTCTCAGCCCCGTTTTTGTTTACGCAGAACCAATGAAACACCTAGGGCCTGGCCCCTAGAACTGTTAAAGGGATCCTCATCGCTCTTGATGGCAGATTTTGGGCATTAATGACATTTGGGGTTGGGCAGCTTTTTTTTTTTTTTTTTTTTTTCTGAGACCTCATCTCACCCTGTAGCCCAGGCTGGAGTGCAGTGGCGTGATCATAGCTCACAGCTGCCTTGATCTCCCAGGCTCAAGGGATCCTTCTGCCTCAGCCTCCTGAGTAGCTGGGACTACAGTCACGTGCTGCCACCCACAGCTAATTTTCTGAACTTTTAGTAGAGACGGAGGCTTGCTATGTCACCCAGGCTGGTCTCCCAACTCCTGGGCTCAAGCGATCCTCCCGCCTCAACCTCCCAAAGTGTTCTCCCAAAGTGTTGGGATCATAGGTGTGAACTGCCATGCCCTGCCTGGGTTGGATATTTCTTTGTCATGGGGTGGTCCTGTACATTTCAGGAGGCCTGGCCTGGGGTGGGTATCTCTTTGTTGTGGGGCTGTCCTGTGCATTGCAGGATGTTTAGCAGCGTCGCTGGCCCTTACCCACTGGATGCTGGTAACACCCCCTCAGTTGTGACAGCCAAAAATGTCCCTAGATATTACCGAATCTGCTGTGGTCGAGAATCATTGCCCTAGCGGCTGAGTGCTCTGGGCACATCCTCGCTATAACACTTGTACCTGCCAAGCACCAAACCCATTATCCCTCATGTTCGTGCTCTCGGAGCTTTTGTTTCAGGCTATCCTTTATGTTCATACTTACCGGACTTCCTGAAAACAAAAAATGCTGGCAGGAGCAAAAGAGGATGAGGTCCCCACGTTCCCCATATGCCTTAATCTCCCCTCTACTCTGAATGTTATCGGGGAGGGCAAAATTGCAGAGTGTTTTTGTGCCACGCCTTGGAATCGGACAATACTGGGTTTTAAGGCTGGATCAGTCACGTAATAGCTGTGCGTCCTAGGGAAAGTTTCTTAAGCTATGAAACCTCAGTTTTCTCATCAGGGAGAATAATACTTACTAATACGTATTTCATATGGTGGTGGTAAGGGTTAAATGAGATACTGTGTATAAAGCATAGTGCTTGGATATAGTAAGTGTTTAATAAATACCCATTAAGTCACATTTGTTTGTTAAATGGCTGGAACATTCCACTTGGGCAATGCTTTTAGTTCCTAGGGAAAAAAAAATAATATGTTTACGTGACATTACATATAATTACCAAGTTGGTTAAAAAAATGAGATTCGTGAATTTTAAGCACATTATATCAGCAAAAGGCTGTGAACTTAAGTTGTGATCTAGATGTTAGTAGTTGCCATTGAGAATAAATATATGATGTCCACCACTGAATTTGCTCAATGTCTGTGGTTTGCTAAGAGAATGCAGTTACTTCATCTTAGCTGAAGATCAGCCATTAACCATGACACAAGGCTGTGGATAGAATAGTTCAGGTTTGTCTCTGTGGGGGTGGGAAGGAAATGGTAAGAAGGGTACATGCCAACGGCTAGAGAGTGAATTCGTGCAGAGAAATAAGGAGTGCTTATTATGATGTTTTTGTGGTGTAGGTCAGGTTAGGTCATCCAAGTGGAATTACTCTCGTTCCTGCCTTCTCTTGAGAATGATGGAAAAATAATGCAGGAAAAACAATCTGAGAATCTGATCTCTGTATAGGGGCCCAATATTGAGTATTACATGGAATCTTTTTATAACTATATGATGTAAAAATGCTTTTTTAAAAAATAACTCCTATCACTTACTGTGATAGCAATGTCTAGAACAAATTATATGTCAAAGAACTAGATTTCAAAGGACGCTTTTTAGGTTAAATGCTTTTATTAATATATTTGTTTTCCAGCCTGGCCTACTTGGCAACTTTCCTGGCCCTTTTGAAGAGGAAATGAAGGGTATTGCCGCTGTTACTGATATACCTTTAGGTAAAGTTCACTTGGAAGCTTTAAAAAAAGTGTAATTAAACTCTTACAAATTTCCATTGAGGTGTGATATACATACAGCAGAGTGCACAGGTCTTAGATATACAGCTCAGTGAAGCTTCAGAAATGCATGCATGCATGTAGCCATGACTCAGATCAAGATATGGAAGAGCCCAGCACTCCACAATGCTCCATCATGCCCCTTTGCAGAAAATACTGCCTCCTCCAGTAACCACCATTCTGATGTCACCATAGATTAGTTTTGCCTCTTCGTGAACTTTGTATAAATAGAACTGAACAATACGAACTGTCCTGTGTGATTTCTTGTATTTCATTATGGGTGGTGTGCTATTGTATCAACAGGGTCTTTGGGTCGTTTTCAGATTTGCGATATTAACGATAAAGGAGTTATAAATATTGTAGTACATTGTGGGGGGGGGGCCTATGTACTCATTTTCTGGATATATACCTAGGAAGTGAACTGTTGTGTGGTAGAGTAATTGTGTGTTTAGCCTTGTAGATTCTGCCAGACAGTTTTCCAAAGTGATTACAGCAGTGGACAATCAGCAGAGTATGAGAGTTTCAGTTTTCTCCACTTGATAATTCTCCTCTCGATAGTGTCAGTCTTTTCTTTTTCATTTTTTTGATAGTGTCAATCTTTATTTGAGCCTTTTTGTTAAGTGTCATAGTATCTCATTTTAGTTTTAATTTGCATTTCCTTGATGACTAATGAGATTGAACAGTTTATTGACTTTTTTTTTGGTTTCTTTGTTTCTTTTGGAGAAGGGCTTGTGAAGGTCTTTTGCCCTTTTAAAAATTAGATTGAAGGAATTCTTTACATACTTTGAATATAAGCCCTTTGTCAGATATATGGATTCTGAATATCTGCTCCCAGTCTATGAGTTTCATTTTTATTCTCTTACTGGTGTCTTTTGAACAGAAATTTTTAATTTTACTGAAGTCTAATATCTCAGTCTTCTCTTTTATGAGTATTGCCTTTTGTACCCATGTAAGGAATCTTGGCCTACCCCAAAGTCATATGTATGCTTATATATTTTCTTCTAGATGTTTAATGTTTACTTTTTACATTTAGGCCTATGATCTATTTTGAGTTATTTTTGTATATGCTATGACTTATGGGTCAAGCATCAGGTTTTTCTCATATGGTATATCCAGTTAGTTAAACACCATTCATTCAAAAAGCTATCCTTTCCTCAGCAAATTGCAGTGGTGTCTTTGATATAAATATACAATACATATATGTATATACACACACACACACAGCGTGTATCTGTATATACAATCAGGTGATTGTATATATATTTTTTTGTTTGGGGAATTACTATTACGTTTCATTAACATATTTGTCTTTTTGTCTTCCCTTGTATCAATACTATTTTAACTCAGTTACTAAAGCTTTATAGTAAGTCTTCAAATTAGGTAGTATAATTCTTCCAACTTTGTTTTTCTCAACATTTATTTAAGTTACTGATTTCTCTGAGCAGTATATTTATTTTCAGGGAGAAGGCCTTGCATGTCATTCATTAAAATTATTCTTAGATATTGATGGTTTGGGAAGCTATTTTTTAAATTTCAGTTTAAGCTTTATGGCATGTAACGATAAAGATTTTCCCCACGACCCTAAAAGTTTTATCTTTAAGCTAGCAAAGCACTAGTGTCATTATTTTAAATAGCCAATAGTACCTTCATTTTATAAGAGAGATGATTGAGAATTTGTGAAAATCAGTAGTATTTATCAACAAAAGTGGCTAGTTTTGTGTGCTGCTTCTTTAAAAAAATGATTTAAAAGATAGTCAACATTACTGGAAATGTATACTTGCTGCCTTTATGAAAAGCAAGTCTAATTCCTTTATTATGTAAAGAACTCTAGCAAGTCAATGCCAAATGGAAATACCTTATGGATTAAGAAGAATAACTGATGTATAAGTGGTGTAAATTTATATAATTATTATAAATTATTATAAATTTATAATAAAATAACTAGAATTTCACCAAATTAGAAATTTAATGGCAATAAAATAAACATTGGATTTGGGTGAAAAAAACATGTTGAGCTTAACATGTTAATGTTAAATGGGACAGAAATACAATGTGCTGCCTACCTTTGAATTAAATGCTAAATAGCAGTATTATACATGTTGGGAAAATTTTCAAAAAATAAAATACCCTAGAATGGAGTTTCTTGGCAGCTCTGTACTAATTTTAATAGTTCTTGAATCTCCTTTTTCACCTTAGAAATTTTAGTCACACTTTAAAAATCTGGGCAAAATATATTTCCAGGAAACAGCCAAGAGCCAGATGTATTAAATGATCATATTTACGCTCCTAAAAGAAAATTCAAAATGAAGCATGTTGATAAACATTTTGGAGGTGATGTTGGAGAACAGTTGCAACTTGCCCGGATGTTCAGCTGGCCCAAAGGCTGCCTCCTTGGTGACTTGTTTCATCTTGAGTCTAGAGAGTCCAGGCTGGGGAAGAAAACCACATCTAGCCGGCCGTTCCAGCACAGCCCCACTGGCCAAAGCACACACTCACACAATGAAAACACTTAAACTTTTTCTTAAAACCAATTTTTCTCCCATTGTCATGGTTCTGTACATTAACACAAAATTTTCTTTCCTTTTCTCATAGGAGAGATTATTTCATTCAATATTTTTTATGAATTATTTACCATTTGTACTTCAATAGTAGCAGAAGACAAAAAAGGTAATTGTGCACTGAGGGAGGGTGGGCAGCGTGAAGCACTACATAAAGAAAAATCTTCTAAATAAATGAAATTAGAACTTCTAAAATTTGGGCTTGCTATGTAAATTCTGTGTATTTGCATACAGCTTTTTATTTCTTGGTAAATTTTTGTGATTGTACTGAAAATTCTCCTTATTTTCAGACTACTATACTGCCTATTAAAGTTGATTTCAAACATGCAAAAAACCTGGAAGAAATGTTTCGGGGCTAGAAACATTCTTCTCTTCCTGGTAGTCTACTTATACCCATCCACATGATTTGACGGAAGTGCTTGCAGGAGGTACTTCCTTATCTTCATGTACGTCATGACATCTGTCCTTTTCTTGAGGCCCAGAACACACATTCTCCCATCCTTTCCCAGCCAGGCAGCCCAATGGATACCAGCCTCACTTTCCCGTATTTTTCCTGACTGGTTCCCAGAGTACAAAGCACAGGACAACTTCGCTAACTCACCCTGATCTTCGACCTATACTCTGGATATAAATCTGCCTGTATCTTACCCTTGAGATGTCCTGCTCTAGGGGATGATGCCTGAAGGGAAACATTTGATGAATCACAGTAATTGAGGTTCAGATTTCTGTGTCCTCGTAGAACCATGTGATGGTGAACCAAAACATGACCATTGATTCCTTTTCCCATATTCTTTTTTTTTTTTTTGAGACAGAGTCTCGCTCTGTCGCCCAGGCTGGAGTGCAGTGGCGCAATCTTGGCTCACTGCAAGCTCCGCCTCCCGGGTTCACGCCATTCTCCTGCCTCAGCCTCTCTGGGTAGCTGGGACTACAGGCGCCCACCACCACATCCGGCTAATTTTTTTTGTATTTTTAGTAGAGACGGGGTTTCACCGTGGTCTCGATCTCCTGACCTCGTGATCCGCCTGCCTCGGCCTCCCAAAGTGCTGGGATTACAAGTGTGAGCCACCGCGCCCGGCCCCTTTTCCCACATTCTGATCTTACCTGGAAACCCGTGCTCTCTGATTTGTGGGGTTATCTGGCAGATTGACAGTGACAACAGTCCCATCTGGTGAAGGCTTAGGATATTAGGATGTTTCTTCTTATTGTTTGAAGAAACAGGGTTTTGTGAATGTAAATTAATCAAAATTAGAGGCCAGGCACAGTGGCCTACACTTGTAATCCCAGCACTTTGGGAGGCCAAGGTGGGCGGATCATCTGAGGTTGGGAGTTTAAGACCAGCCTGGCCAACATGGTGAAACCCTGTCTCTGCTAAAAAAAAAAAAAAATACAAAAAAAAAAAACTAGCCAGGTGTGGTCGCACGTGTCTATAATCCCAACTATGTGGAAGGCTGAGGCAGAAGAATTGCTCGAACCTGGGAGGCAAAGGTTGCAGTGAGCTGAGATCGCACCACTGCACTCCAGTCTGGCCAACAGAACGAGACTGTGTCTCAAAAATAAATTAATTAATCAAAATTAATTGTCCAGCTTTGATTTAGAATCTTAACTGGTATTACACATCTCTTCTGTCTACCTTCAAATAGGTCATCTAATACATGGGAGAAACATGGATTTTGGAGTATTTCTTGGGTAAGTAAAGAACACAGGGCCAGGCATGGTGGCTCACGCCTATAATCCCAGCACTTTGGGAGGCTGACGCGGGTGGATCACGAGGTCAGGAGTTCAAGACCAGCCTGGCCAAGATGGTGAAACCCCATCTCTACTAAAAATAGAAAAATTAGCCAGGCATGGTGGTGGGCACCTGTAATCCCGGCTACTCGGGAGCCTGAGGCAGAGAATTGCTTGAACCTGCGAGGCGGAGGTTTAGTGAGCCAATGTCACGCCACTGCACTCCAGCTTGGGATACAGAGCCAGACTCCATCTCAAAAAAAAAAAAAAAAAAAAGAACACAGAACTGTTTTGTTCTGTAGGAAGAGTAGGTTGTATTACATTGATGATAAGTAAGTCCCAAGTCACACCCAAAATGTGATCATAAGTGAAGATAAATGGATTACCGAGTGTTGAGGTAAGAGGGGCACGCTCTTCTATTTTATGTGTCCATCTTGACCTTTCTGAAAAAATAAGAGTGTTGTAATTAGCATTCTATGTTTGGATCTGAGGCTCACTGTTTATAAGCTGTGTGATATTGGGAGAGTTACTCAACTTCTCTGGACCTCAGTTTTATCATTTGGAAAACAGAATAAAGGTACCATATTGTAAAGGTCTTGTTAGGATTGATAGTGGTGACTCGGTAGATAAAGCTCCCAGTGTAATGCCTGGCCCTCATCATCATGTTCATCGTCATTATCACTGTGTTTCTTAAATGTCACTGAAACGTGTCTTTTATAGGTGGAACATAAATAATGATACCTGGGTCATAACTGAGGAGCTAAAACCTTTAACAGTGAATTTGGACTTCCAAAGAAACAACAAAACTGTCTTCAAGGCTTCAAGCTTTGCTGGCTATGTGGGCATGTTAACAGGATTCAAACCAGTAAGGAGTCTGTTGTTATATAATTTTACAGGTAGCTTTTTGTCCTGTTACTGTTATGTAAAAGGTGAAATCTAAGAATATGAGGACCTAAAGAGAATACGAAGCCCCATTTCACCCCCTTGTACTTCGTCACTTCATAGGTATGAGATCCCGTGGTAGAGAAGAGTTGAAAGGAAATGGAGGTTTCTGAGCCTGTTCTGGGATAAACAGCATGTGGCTGGGTGTCAAGGGCTGGGAGTCACAATCTGGGATCTGGTCCTGGGTCTTCCACTCACTTAGGCAAGTCAGGCGTTCATTCTCTGCCCTTCAGTTTCCTGTCCAAAAAGCGTAGCCAGTGATACCCCACCTACTTATCTCACATACGGGAATCAAAAATGCTTTGAACTTTTTAAAAAGCCTTGCATGGTTTTGATTTATTTTTGCCTTCCCCATTACCCAAGCTAGGCCTTTATATCCCACTCAGAAGTACAGTGAGCGACAGGGCCTTAAAGCGCATGGTTGATGTTTCTGACGTCGTTGCTTTGTCTTTTCCTCAGGGACTGTTCAGTCTTACACTGAATGAACGTTTCAGTATAAACGGTGGTTATCTGGGTAAGTAGAGCACTCTCAAGTGAAATGGGAATCTCAGAGCTTTTTTATGAGGAAGGCTGGACTGTGCCTTCTGGTTACATAGTGCAACCTCTTCTGGTTCCTGACTGGTTACATAATCCAGCCTCTTCCGCATCCTGACTGGTTACATAGTATAACCTCTTCCGGTTCCTGACAGTGTGCTGGATCTCTTCCAGGTGTTCTCGAATGGATTTTGGGAAAGAAAGATGCCATGTGGATAGGGTTTCTCACCAGAACAGTTCTGGAAAATAGCACAAGGTAAAGTGTTTCGTTACTTTACTATTAAATATTTATTTTAAATTATGCATATTAAAAAATAAAAATATTTGTCAAGCTCCAGCTTAACAATCCTTTGAGGAACTATTGCAGAATTTCTTAGGTGAACCTCTGACACTCATGTGGAATTATTCATGTTTTCTTTGTGCAGATTGTGTGTTTTACAGCAAATAAATGAATTACTTAAAACGCACTAGGGATACTGACATTATGAAAGGCGCCTATGAATATTTTTGGTGTACAGAAAAAAAATCACCCACACACAAAAGAACAATTGTACAGTAAAATCTTCATTTAAATGGTAGTACAGACCAGGCACAGTGGCTTATGCCTGTAACCTAACAGTTTGGGTGGCTGAGACGGGCAGATGACTTGCACCCAGGGATTTGAGACCAGTCTGAGCAACATGGCGAAACCCTGTCTCTATAAAAAATAGAAAAATTAGCCAGTATGGTGACACGTACCTGTAGTCCCAGCTACTCAGGAGGCTGAGGTGGGAGGATCATCTGAGCCCAAGGAGGTAGAGACTGCAGTGAGCTGGGATGAATCCACTGCACTTCACCCTGGGTGACAGAGTGAGACTCTGTCTTAAAAAAACAAAATAAATAAATACAAAATGTACTACATATTAACCTGTAAGTTATATCTTGCCTTGGTATAGAAATCTTACAATAGCAAAACTGCCTTTCCTTCATTCAGCCTGCACTGCGTCCAAATGACATCAATCCTATTTTTAATACTTCCCAGGGAGTAAGATTTAATGTTAGTAGTGTTCTTTGATAACCCACTTCAATTTTTAATAGTCCTAATTTTCAAAAGGTTTACTTTCTATTCTCTAGGTCCTATATACTGTGATATTATTTCCCTTTGTTCTGTTGTTGAGTGAAAGGCATGGACAGTAAGGGTGGAAGATGATCTCGAGGTCACTTTGTTTCTCCTTCAGATTAGAGGGGCTTCCTGAGATTCCCACTTGCCATCTCAGTGTTCACCGTACAGGGTCAGGGATTGCTTTTCCCAGAGGTATTGCTCACCATCCTTTTTTAAAAAACACATTGTGGCTGGCCGTGGTGGCTCATGCCTGTAATCCCAGCACTTTGGGAGGCGAAGGGAAGAGTATCGCTTGTGCCCAGGAGTTGGAGACCAGCCTGGGCAACAGAGTGAGACCCCATCTCTAAAAATAAAAATAAATAACACATTCCTTAGATACTTGTTTTCCTTTAGTTTCTACAGAGCTAAACATTTCCATTCTAAGTCATCTAAAAATGTTTCCCACCATCATCCTCAGCAAACTAACACAGGAACAGAAAACCAAACACTGCATGTTCTCACTGGTAAGTGAGAGTTGAACAATGAAAACACATGAACACAGGGAGGGGAACATCACACACCAGGGCCTGTCGGGGGGTGGGGTGAAAGGGGAGGGAGAGCATTAGGACAAACACTTAATGTATGTAGGGCTTGAAACCTAGATGATGGGTTGATGGGTGCGGTGAACCACCATGGTACATGTATACCTATGTAACAAACCCGTACGTTCAGCACATGTATCCCAGAACTTAAAGTAAAATTTAAAAATACAGTTATTTACTAAAATACAAAAAAGTTTCATTTTTCTTTTTAAATGTTTCTATATAGTTATGAAGAAGCCAAGAATATATTGACCAAGACCAAGATATTGGCCCCAGCCTACTTTATCCTGGGAGGCAACCAGTCTGGGGAAGGTTGTGTGATTACACGAGACAGAAAGGAATCATTGGATGTATATGAGTAAGTAGGTTTGTTAAAGCAAAAGAAGTAGAAACAAAAGCGTACACTGATATACTTTGAGTGTTAAGGCATGTAGCCTAAGAGGGAATCTCTCTTTTTGTATCTAGACTCGATGCTAAGCAGGGTAGATGGTATGTGGTGCAAACAAATTATGACCGTTGGAAACATCCCTTCTTTCTTGATGATCGCAGAACGCCTGCAAAGATGTGTCTGAACCGCACCACCCAAGAGGTACCTTTGCAGGGTCATCTTTAGAAAGAAACTGTTGCCATGAAAGATTCTCTTGGTTCTGGCATTTTTCTTTGGCCTTCAAGTAATTTATAAACCTCCTGTTTTTCATAGTATCTCTAGCCACTCTCCACTGATTTTTTTTTTTTTTTTTTAACTTAAAGAGCAAAATTGTGCTGTACTTTCCCTTTCTGGTTCTAATGCTGTATACCACTCTGAAGTTGAATAACAAACAGGCAAGAATTTAAAAAGGGGAAGGAGAGAGAGGAAAGTAATCCGTTAAAACTGTTACCTGTGTTTGTAACAGTGACTCCCACGGAAACTCCACTGCGGGGATGGAGGGGAGGTTGATTAAAGAATGTCTTGGTTTCTAGTGATCCATGTGTGTAGATAAGGCTATTGGCTTCTGTATTTAACTTACTGAATAAAACTGTTTGCTTGTGTTTTAGAATATCTCATTTGAAACCATGTATGATGTCCTGTCAACAAAACCTGTCCTCAACAAGGTATTTTAAATGTTATGTGTATATTTGCCTTTTAGGGAAAGAATTTGGCCCTATGTTTTATCTTTCTCTGTTATCTTTGATCAGTTTGAGCACAGAAGTTATGTTCAGCTTAGGACTGATTTTTTATTAAAAAATGTTTTTGTGTGGCTAAAACTGTATTTTGGAATACAAGAAAGAAATTGATCACTGAGGCTTGGTAGGTCAGAGTATTGTTTATAGCTGTATTTACATGGCATTTGAATTAAGTCTAGCATTTTACTCTTACTGGTATCTATTAAAAATCTCACACTATATAACTAACACCTAAATGTCAACAAAACAAAGCCTGAAGTCCATTTTCAGACGGAGCTCTGTGTCTTGGTGGGTTAGGGTTTCCCTTAAACTTCACTACATCTGTTTATCTTTTCCCTGCACTATAGATTTTAAAACATGCAAAAAGTTTCCTAATCATCCCACCACTCGCTAACAATCATTCCCTGAACGTTCTGAATATGCCCCCCTAATTATCCCATTTGTTCCTTCTTTTCTTGGTCCTTCTCCACAGCTCTCCCTAAAGTAAACACGCCACCTTTACTCTGCCGGGACAAATCCCTCTGGCCTTTAGCATCCAGGTCATCCTGGCTCTCACAGGAAGCCCGCCTTCAGTTCACAGGCCCTGCCATACTTGCGTTTTGCCTGTACCATCTTTGAGCAAGTCACAATCTCGTGACTTGTGTTTGGGTGTGTGCCTTGTGATCTGGGTGCCCGCAGTTTCCCCCACTGTACTGGAAATGCTTTAAGGATAGGGATAGCCAAAGCTCTACGGTTTTTACTCCATAGGACACCGGCAGGCCTCCCAGGACTGCCAGCTGTGTGTGGAGGGTTAAGGCAGTCTTAAAGCATTGAGGGGGAAGCAATGTGCTGTCAGGGATAAGCTCCTGTAAGGAGTTGGAGATTCTTTCCTGAGCCTATGTATGTTCATGACCTGAAACAGTGATCCTGTTGAAGTTGTTTGCTTTAATTATTTGATGAGACTATAGCTAATTTTGTATGATTATACTATACTAATATAAATATATACATTATATAACATGCTTTGCATATATTAACATAATTATATTATTTAATATTAAATAACTTCTAAAGCAAATTCTACAAGTATAGAAATGCTAATATATATCAGAACATCTCTGAATTGAAAACGTCCTTAAAGTAAAAATAACTTTTCTTTCAGCTGACCACATTCACAACGTTGATAGATGTTACCAAAGGTCAATTCGAAACTTACCTGCGGGACTGCCCTGACCCTTGTATAGGTTGGTGAGCACACGCCTAGCCTACAGAATGCAGCCTCTGAGACATGAAGACACCATCTCCATGTGACCGAATACTGCAGCTGTCTGACCTTCCAAAGACTAAGACTTGGGGCAGCTTCTCTTTGGGTCACAAGCTTGTCTTCCTCCATCTGTTGACAATTGACAAGACTTTTTTTTTTTCCCCCTTTCCCCTTTTTTCTTATTTACAGATAACTTCTTTAGGGGAGGTAAAACAATCATCTAGAATTCATTGAGTTTTGTTTCAGTTTGACCTTTGGGGATCTGGTGGGCAGTTGAACCATGGTGAGCCCCACCTCCATAGAATCAATGGAGATTCAGCGTGGGTATTGAATCCAGCACATCTGTGTGAGTAACGGAACGGTAAACACTCCACATTCTTCAGTTTTTCACTTTTACCTACATATTTGTCTGTTTTTCTATATAACAGCCTTTTCCCTCTGGTTCTAACTACTGTTAAAATTAATATACCATTATCTTTGCTGTTATTGACAGTGATATAATTTTATTACGTATGATTAGAGGGATGAGACAGACACTCACCTGTATGTTTCTTTTAATGGGCCCTTGCCTCTAAATGGCACTTTTGGGGATTCAAGAAGTAATGAGTATGCAAGGCAGTCTTTTATACAATAATTGAAGTGTTCCCTTTTTCATGATTACTCTACCTCCAAGTAACCCTAAGGAAGTTGGTAACTTAAAAAACTGCATCCCAGGTTCTGTGAATTTAGTAAACGAACAAGTCAAAGACTTGTGGAAAATAGGAAGTGAACGCATATTTTAAATTCTTTTAAGTAGCATTCATGTAATAAACAGGTTTTTAGTTTGTTCTTCAGATGCACATGTAGTTTTAAAGAAATTTTAGTAGTTACTAAAATTATGTTACTTTATTTTTCAGAAATCAAACTAGTTATGAAAAGTACTAATAGAACTTGTTAACCTTTCCAACCTTCACGATTAACTGAAATGTCTGCCATTTATGCAAGACCATGTGTCCACTTCATTTTGTATAATCACAGTTGTGTTCCTGACATTTAATAAACAGTCATTGGAAAGAGTGCCAGTCAGCAGTCATGCACGCTGATTGGGTGTGTACATCTGTGTTGGTTTGGAGGTGGGGGGTTATTATCAAGAAATACAAGCTGAACATCGTATCTGAATTAAATAACAAGGGTTATGTAAGTGGGTTATTAAATATGACTAAACGGTCACAATCTTACTCTTACATGACTAATACCACCTCTTAACCAGATACTATCAACCCAGTTTGCAGGTGTTTAAAGGCAGTTTTTCCCCCAGACAGGAGGTGCTTCCACAAAACTTTAGTGATTCCACGATTACTTTAGTGAAACAAGAGGAATGATAAGAGGATTTATATTAAAATAGGATTCCATTAATGAAAAAAAAAAACTTTACTCAGATTTTCTACCTCTTATAAAAATGAAGTCAGGTAAACTTGATGTATTTTTTTGTTAATGTAATAACCTTTGATATGCCTGATAATAAAGAGGCGAGATGCCAATTGTTTCAGACCGATTTCTCAGGAGTAAATCAAAGTTTACAAGAAATAACAGGTATTAAGGTTTTAGGAAGTAATTGTTTAGTGGTAAAGCAGTTTTAAAATAGGATATACGGGGATGAGCCTATTTATGTAACACTTTATACATGTACTTATGCATAACTAGATACACATCTAGAATATCAAAAGATGACTGGGAGGATATTAACCACAATGCTGACTTAATTCCTTCTGGATAATGGCAAGTGCTATTTTAATTTTGAGAGGACAAAGCTTAGTAGCCATTGGACATTAATGAGACTCTATTTTTAGAAATACTATAAAAAAATAAGGTCCAGGTTGGAGCCAAACCATGGGCTATATCTAATCTCCCTGCCAAGGTTTTGGGAGTTTGATATTGAAGGGAAGGCTAAATCCTACCTGTATTCCTTCACACATCGAGCTCCTCAGTCACTCATCTTAGTTAGAGCTCCTGCTTATCCATTTATGTACCAGGCCATGTGATTGATAACATGCTTGACCTAGATTACCTCCGCAGGAAACACCGGTATCACTTGTAATCACACTTGCCAACCATGGAACAAAGGGTAACTTGCTGAAAGTTGCATTAACAGAAGGGCTTAGAGCCAGGGTTTCAGCCGGGTCTGTCCAACTCCTGTGCTCTTATGACACCCGAATTCTTAATTTTACAAGTAGGATTGAGAAACAGCTCTGTCCTGTGAGACCCACACTTCTGCTGCCATGGACAAGACCACCGTGCTGAGCCTGGACACCACTGTGTCACTGCCTTCTACTTGTTTTGTGTCAATTATTAATGTTCCCACAGGGATCAGAAACCCTTTGGTGTTAGGAGCTAACAGGTCACTTGTTTTTGACTACCCTGAGTCTGAATCGTGCTCAGCTTGTGGGGAATGCATTAAGAGCCCCTCAGTCTTTCTGTGGCTGTGACCCCAGGAGTACATGAAAAATATGAATAGTTTGGAAATTTATGAAAAGTCACTATAAAATCTCACATAGTCATTATTGAAGTTAGTCTCACAAAGTGAGGGATAGTTTTTGTTTCTTGGTGACAATTTACAAAATACTTGCCAGCTTAGCATCACATGACAGATGTGGCCAGCAGGCTCTAGACCATACCGAGCTGCATGCCGGCCCCGTCTACAAGCCTGGGGAAGCGTGGCTGGGCTCCTCAACCTTCACAACTTGCGGAGGTTGCTCAGCTCACATGAAAATCAGTCCTCTCTTTTTCCCTAGGGCACTCCCTCCCTGTTATGTTGATAAAGTGGGTTTCCCAGCCAGGTGGCACTGGTGTGTGTTGGGCCATTCTCTGTGGCGGTTCTGGACATCTTCAAGGATGCTTGTCTAGGCAGAGGACAGATTTGTTTCCTGACTACGGTAATAAAGATCATTGTCTACCTGTAGGGCAAAGGTTGGATGAGTTGATTGGACAAGCAGCCCGTCTTATAACTCGAGGGGTTTCCTGAGCTTGGGGTTCCTCAGCTGTGATACAGATGATACGTCATAAATTGGGTTGTCACACATCACCTCCTTGGGGGACTTGGGGAGGGTGGCAAATGGAATTCCCAGAGTAACACACTCGTTTGCCTTTGACCCAGGAGTCTGCCAGCATCCAGGAAGCTGTGGCAGGCTAGGTCGTTAGCTTGCAAGCAGGGTAAAATCTCAGGCCCTTCACAGTGCCTCCGCCTTGGGGCAGCTGGGCAGGGTCTAGGCATGCCAGCCCCCCAGGCTGCCTCCCACAGCCCCGGCTTCCTCTGGGGCTCCTTGAAGGGCAGACTGGGACAGTGATACGGTTTGGCCCTGTGTCCTCACCCAAACTGCATCTCGATTTGTCAAGGGAGGGACCAGGTGGAGTTGATTGGAGCATGGGGGTGGTTTCCCCTATGCTGTTCTCGTGATAGTGAGTGAGCTCTCACGAGAGCTGATGGTTTTAAAGTGTGGCGCTTGGTCGTTCTGCGACTTGCTTCTCTACTGCCTTGTGAAGGCGTCGTCTCCTGCCCTCTTGCCTTCTGCCACGATTGTCAGTTTCCTGAGGCCTCCCCAGCCATGCGGAACTGTGAGTCAATTAAACCTCTTTCGTTTATAACTTAGCAGTGCGAAAACGGACTAATACAGACAGAGTGAGATAGACCGCACCCCTCTGTGTTCTCATAGGCTGGGAAGGGAGGTGTGGGGCATGCAAGGTATGGAGAAAGTTAGTAAAAATCACTGGCCCTCTGGACCAGAAGAGACCTGGGCCAACTAGGTTTTGCCTCTGTCAAATGCAAAATCCACATAAAGAAACCTAACCATTCAGCCCTCACTGGGGGTCCTGCAGATTGTTTTTCACCAAGACCCAAACTTGGCTTGGTCGTCCGGGTCGTCAGTGGCAGCAATAACACCTGGAACTTGTTGCTTCCATTGCAAGGTTGAGCAATAGCACCTGGCCTGCAGATCTCACAGACAAGCGGCCTGTGGCACAACTGGAGTTCATGTTCCAGGTGCGCAGAGCCCAGCACACAGCCCCGCTGCAGAGGTGGGAGGGAGGTGCACGGTGCACACAGCGCCCCTGCAGAGGTGGGAGGGAGGTGCAGAGGCACTGCGGGCTCCTGGTGGATTCAGCTCCAGGCAGTAGCCCAAACATTCACTTCACATGTATCTGATTCCTGTGTCCATTTGTAGCTGACAGGCCAATTTGGAGGCATCTCAGCTGGCTGCCTATGACTGTTGCAACAATTCAAGTGCTTTCTGCAAAAGAGGGTATTGTTATTTTAAAATACTTGATTGGATTTTTTTTTTTTTTTTTTTTTTTTTTTTTTGATACAGAGTCATGCTCTGTTGCCCAGGCTGGAGTGGTGCAGTGGCGCCATCTCGCCTCACTGCAGCCTCTGCCTCCCACGTTCAAGCAATTCTCCTGCTTCACCCTCCAGAGTAGCTGGGATTGCAGGCACTCATCACCATGCCCAGCTAAATTTTATATTTTTAGTAGAGACAGAGTTTCACCATGTTGGCCAGGCTGATCTCGAACTCCTGACCTCAAGTGAGCCGCCTGCCTCAGCCTCCCAAAGTCCTGGAGTTACAGGCATGAGCCAATAACTGGCCAATATGGAAATTTTGATTGAATTCAAAACTCTTCCCAAGATAACTTAGTTGTACATATATCAATGAAAGTTAAAAAAATTAGTTTTCAAATATTCCAGTTTCTGTAAATCCTTGAATGCTTGTACAACACTGCTTTAAATTTACCACTCAATTAGGTATACAAATTGATCCTTAATGATTTTTCAAAAAT
Source organism: Nomascus leucogenys (assembly GCF_006542625.1). Taxonomy (NCBI): domain Eukaryota; kingdom Metazoa; phylum Chordata; class Mammalia; order Primates; family Hylobatidae; genus Nomascus; species Nomascus leucogenys. Next base: position 133,624,316 of record NC_044384.1, read on the forward strand.
TTGAGGAGACCATAAAGTCTTGGCCAAGAATTGTGTATAACAATTTCAAATAGAAAATAGGTTATAAAAACATGTTAAGAAAATGGCCGGGCTCTGTGGCTCACGCTTATAATCCTAGCACTTGGGGGGAGAGAGACGGGTGGATTGCCTGAGCTCAGGAGTTCAAAACAAGCTTGGGTAACATGGTGAAACCCTGTCTCTACTGAAATACAAAAAATCAGCTGCGTCTGTAATCCCAGCTACTCAGGAGACTGAGGCATGAGAATTGCTTGAACCCAGGAGGCGGAGGTTGCAGTGAGCCAAGATCACGCCACTCCACTCCAGCCTGGGCAGCAAAGTAAAACTCAGTCCAAAAAAAAAAAAAAAATCTGTAGTTCTGCATTTTTTATGTGTAATATCTCCCCTGATACTTTATCTTCTGTTCATTACTTAGACGTTTCATAATTCATATAAAGAAAACGTAATGAATTTTTCACCAAGTCCCTATATCTCCGCTCGTTTACAAACACTACCCTTTTTGGTATGTACTGCAACATACAAACAGGCCAAAAAATAACAAATCTCTCATTGTTTCCACTGCTTCATCACCAACTGGGTGACCAGCGACACAGGACTTAACTCCTTGCATCCCCGTATCTGTCTTTGTAAAATGAGGGTTTAGATCCAATTTTCTGTAAGGATTCCTCTAGCTTGATAAATCTAGATTTAAATTGCGTCTCAGTTCGGCAGGGAATCCAGTAGCAGCCGACACCCAGGTGTGGTTGGACTCGTCAGAACCGTTGTAGTCTTTGCTAGTCATACACATGCATGGGTGAAATCCAGTCAAAACTTTCATATCAAGTATTTCAAAGTGATGCTCTACTTGGCAGAAAGCACATGCAGTTTGGGGAGTCATGGGCAGGTAGCCAAGATGTCTCCAAACTGGCCTGTGAGCTGCAAATGACATTTTATACATATACAAAATATGATGTATATTCTATATACATATATACAATTTATATATACACATATGTATAATTTGTGCACACAGATTTACAGTAAATATGTTTCATAGTACCTGAGTTCAACGCCAACCCTCGTTGAATGTCAGAAAAACGTAGTAAGGTTGGGCGTGGTGGCTCACACCTGTAATCCCAGCACTGTGGGAGGCCAGGGCAGGAGCATCACATGAGGCCAGAAGTTTGAGACTAGCCTGGACAACATGGACTTTATGTCTACTAAAAATCACAAAATAACTAGCTGGGCATTGCACCGTGCACCTGTGTCCCTGCTACTCAGGACGCTGAGGTGGGAGGAGTGCTTGAGCCTGGGAGATGGAGGCTGCAGTGAGCTATGATCGCGCCACTGCACTCCAGCCTGGGTGACAGAGCAAGACTCTGTCAAAAAAAAAAAAAAAAAAAAAGACATTTACATTATGCTCTATGATAGTCTAGTGGCCTACACAAATTCAGCTCTTTCCATGTTGTGGATACAAAATAATGAGGCGGGGTTAATAGCGTTATTTCAAAATATTATGATAAGAGGTAGGAGTTGTAAGAAGTCAACTGCAAGGCCATGCGTGTCCAAGGCTGTGTGTGGGTGAGTGAAATCTCCTTATGCCAAGGAGCCATAACCAAGGAGTAATAACTTGATGCATACGCCAGTTCTTGCTTTTCACCTGCTCGGTACAATGGACCATACATATTACCAAATGGAATAAGTAAGACTTTTCATCTTAGTTACAGAGAAAAAGTATTCCTTGGTAAAGCAAACACCCAGTGATTGGCTCTGTTATTAGAGAATTAAGTTTACTGTCTTACTATAGAAAATCAAGTTTCAGTAGTTGAGTTTCATTACATTTTTGTTTCTGATTGTTACAGTTGCTGGGTGGGAACAATGTGTAAAGTTTTCACTTGTTTGCTTTCAAGGGTACTGACTTCATAATATATATACATACACACACATACATATTCATGTATGTGTGTGTATTTGTCTCTCTCAAAGACACATACGCAGTAGTTTTTAAGTTATTACATTCATTGCCAATGAGCAATGGTGTATATAGGGGAAGATGAACTCAAGACTTGTTCTGGTGTTGTCTCTGCCACTCAGTTTTCCTATATTTAAAATGTGAAGAAACTAAGGCACTATGAAAGATGTTTGATATCTGCAAAATTTTTCGGGCTGTCAAAGACAAGGGACTGTGAAAAGTTGACAGCCCTTTGTTGTTTGACTGGGTTTTTTAACCAAAAGAGTATAGAAATCTATAGCAATCATATTAATATGTATTGAATAATACTACTGTCTTATAGACCAGATAAAAGTATTTTTCACATCATTCTCCGTGTGGAAAATCTGCCGTAGTCAAAATAATCTAATAATACTAAAAATAATTCTCTATCATCTCCTTAAGTTCTCAATATGCTAAAAGCTAATATGATGGATTTGTAAAAATCTTAAGTGGTTGTTTAGGAAAAGTTATTATAGTTCTTATTTTTTAAAATCATATAATTGATAGACTGTTCTTCTGGACCCAAGATTTCAAGGGCTGAGTACAGGTGCTTAGTTAACTTGCATTTCTTTTTTCAACTTAGCTACGTAAGAACAGTGACAAATCTAGCATTAAAAATACACAAGAGCGGCCGAGCATGGTGGCTCACGGCTGTAATCCTAACTTTGGGAGGCCAAGGCAGGTGGATCGCCTGAGCTCAGGAGTTCAAGACCAGCCTGGGCAACACGATGAAAACCCATGTCTACTAAAATACAAATATTAGCTTGGTGTGGTGGCGGGCATCTGTAGTCCCAGCTACTGGGGAGGCTGAGGCAAGAGAATTGCTTGAACCCAGGAGGCGGAGGTTGCAGTGAGCCAAGATTGTGCCACTGCACTCCATCCTGGGCAACAGAGCAAGACTCTGTCTCAAAAAAATAAAATATACACGAGCTAATAAAAAAATTCAAGTGGATTATTAGAATCATGACCAAAGCAATTGTTATTTGGTGTATCATTCTGCATAAAATACTTTAAAATTTTAAAATAACTATTTGTAGGTGTGCCAACGTAGTGATAATACAAGTGTAAGTTTTTTTTTATTTTAATTTTGTTTTTCCATAAATTATTGGGGTTACAGGTGGTATTTGGTTACATGAGTAAGTTTTTAGCGGTGAATTGTGAGATTTTGGTGCGCCCATCACCTGAGCAGTATATACTGCACCATATTTGTTGTCTTTTATCCCTCGCCCCCCTCCTACTCTTCACCCCAAGTCCCCAAAGTCCATTGTATCATTCTTATGCCTTTGCATCCTCATAGCTTAGCTATCACATATCAGTGAGAACATATGATGTTTGGTTTTCCATTCCTGAGTAACTTCACTTAGAATAATAGTCTCCAGTCTCATCCAGGTCACTGCAAATGCTGTTAATTCATTCATTTTTATGGCTGAGTAGTATTCCATCGTATGTATATATATATATATATACACACACACACACACACACACACACACACACACACACATACCACAGTTTCTTTATCCACTTGTTGATGGGCATTTGGATTGGTTCCACGATTTTGCAACTGTGAAATGTGCTGCTATAAACATGTGTGTGCAAGTATCTATTTTGAATATGACTTATTTTCCTCTGAGTAGATACCCAGTAGTGGGATTGCTGGATCACATGGTAGTTCTACTTTTACCTCTTTAAGAAATCTCCACACTGTTTTCCATAGTGGCTGTACTAGTTTACATTCCCACCAGTAGTGTAGAAGTGTTTCCTGATCACCGCATCCATGCCAACATCTACTGTTTTTGATTGTTTGATTATGGCCATTCTTGCATTAGTAAGGGGGTATCGCATTGTGGTTTCGATTTGCATTTCCCTAATCTTTAGTGATGCTGAGCATTTTTTCATGTTTTTTGGCCATTTTTTTTTATTATACTTTAGGTTTTAGGGTACATGTGCACAATGTGCAGGTTTGTTACATATGTATCCATGTGCCATGTTGGTTTGCTGCACCCATTAACTCGTCATTTAGCATTAGGTATATCTCCTAATGCTGTCCCTCTCCCCTCCCCCCACCCCACAACAGTCCCCGGAGTGTGATGTTCCCCTTCCTGTGTCCATGAGTTCTCACTGTTCAATTCCCACCTATGAGTGAGAAGATGCAGTGTTTGGTTTTTTTTGTCCTTGCGATAGTTTACTGAGAATGATGGTTTCCAGTTTCATCCATGTCCCTACAAAGGACACGAACTCATCATTTTTTATGGCTGCATAGTATTCCATGGTGTATATGTGCCACATTTTCTTAATCCAGTCTATCGTTGTTGGACATTTGGGTTGGTTCCAAGTCTTTGCTATTGTGAATAGTGCCGCAATAAACATACGTGTGCATGTGTCTTTATAGCAGCATGATTTATAGTCCTTTGGGTATATACCCAGTAATGGGATGGCTGGGTCAAATGGTATTTCTAGTTCGAGATCCCTGAGGAATCGCCACACTGACTTCCACAATGGTTGAACTAGTTTACAGTCCCACCAACAGTGTAAAAGTGTTCCTATTTCTCCACATCCTCTCCAGCACCTGTTGTTTCCTGACTTTTTAATGATGGCCATTCTAACTGGTGTGAGATGGTATCTCATTGTGGTTTTGATTTGCATTTCTCTGATGGCCAGTGATGATGAGCATTTTTGCATGTGTTTTTTGGCTGCATAAATGTCTTCTTTTGAGAAGTGTCTGTTCATGTCCTTCGCCCACTTTTTGATGGGGTTGTTTGTTTTTTCTTGTAAATTTGTTTGAGTTCATTGTAGATTCTGGATATTAGCCCTTTGTCAGATGAGTAGGTTGCAAAAATTTTCTCCCATTCTGTAGGTTGCCTGTTCACTCTGATGGTAGTTTCTTTTGCTGTGCAGAAGCTCTTTAGTTTAATTAGATCCCATTTGTCAATTTTGGCTTTTGTTGCCATTGCGTTTGGTGTTTTAGACATGAAGTCCTTGCCCATGCCTATGTCCTGAATGGTATTGCCTAGGTTTTCTTCTAGGGTTTTTATGGTTTTAGGTCTAACATATAAGTCTTTAATCCATCTTGAATTAATTTTTGTATGAGGTGTAAGGAAGGGATCCAGTTTCAGCTTTCTCCATATGGCTAGCCAGTTTTCCCAGCACCATTTATTAAATAGGGAATCCTTTCCCCATTTCTTGTTTTTGTCAGGTTTGTCAAAGATCAGATAGTTGTAGATATGCAGCATTATTTCTGAGGGCTCTGTTCTGTTCCATTGATCTATGTCTCTGTTGTGGTACCAGTACCATGCTGTTTTGGTTACTGTAGCCTTGTAGTATAGTTTAAAGTCAGGTAGCGTGATGCTTCCAGCTTTGTTCTTTTGGCTTAGGATTGACTTGGCGATGCGGGCTCTTTTTTGTTTCCATATGAACTTTAAAGTAGTTTTTTCCAATTCTGTGAAGAAAGTCATTGGTAGCTTGATGGGGATGGCATTGAATCTATAAATTACCTTGGGCAGTATGGCCATTTTCAGGATATTGATTCTTCCAACCCATGAGCATGGAATGTTCTTCCATTTGTTTGTATCCTCTTTTATTTCATTGAGCAGTGGTTTGTAGTTCTCCTTGAAGAGGTCCCTCACGTCCCTTGTAAGTTGGATTCCTAGGTATTTTATTCTCTTTGAAGCAATTGTGAATGGGAGTTCACTCATGATTTGGCTCTCTGTGATTGGTGTACAAGAATGCTTGTGATTTCTGTACATTGATTTTGTATCCTTAGACTTGGCTGAAGTTGCTAATCAGCTTAAGGAGATTTTGGGCTGAGACTATGGGGTTTTCTAGATATACAATCATGTCATCTGCAAACGGGGACAATTTGACTTCTTCTTTTCCTAATTGAATACCCTTTATCTCCTTCTCCTGCCTGATTGCCCTGGCCAGAACTTCCAGCACTATGTTGAATAGGAGTGGTGAGAGAGGGCATCCCTGTCTTGTGCCAGATTTCAAAGGGAATGCTTCCAGTTTTTGCCCATTCAGTATGATATTGGCTGTGGGTTTGTCATAGATAGCTCTTATTATTTTGAGATACGTCCCATCAATACCTAATCTATGGAGAGTTTTTAGCATGAAGCGTTGTTGAATTTTGTCAAAGGCCTTTTCTGCATCTATTGAGATAATCATGTGGTTTTTGTCTTTGGTTCTGCTTATGTGCTGCGTTACATTTATTGATTTGTGTATGTTGAACCAGCCTTGCATCCCAGGGATGAAGCCCACTTGATCATGGTGGATAAGCTTTTTGATGTGCTGCTGGATTCGGTTTGCCAGTATTTTATTGAGCATATTTGCATCAATGTTCATCAAGGATATTGGTCTGAAATTCTCTTTTTTGGTTGTGTCTCTGCCAGGCTTTGGTATCAGGACGATGCTGGCCTCATAAAATGTGTTAGGGAGGATTCCCTCTTTTTCTATTGATTGGAATAGTTTCAGAAGGAATGGTACCAGTTCCTCCTTGTACCTCTGGTAGAATTCGGCTGTGAATCCATCAGGTCCTGGACTCTTTTTGGTTGGTAAGCTATTGATTATGGCCACAATTTCAGAGCCTGTTATTGGTCTATTCAGAGATTCAAATTCTTCCTGGTTTAGTCTTGGGAGGGTGTATTTGTCGAGGAATTTATCCATTTCTTCTAGATTTTCTAGTTTATTTGCATAGAGGTGTTTGTAGTATTCTCTGATGGTAGATTGTATTTCTGTGGGATCGGTGGTGATATCCCCTTTTTCATTTTTTATTGCATCTATTTGATTCTTCTCTCTTTTCTTCTTTATTAGTCTTGCTAGTGGTCTATCAATTTTGTTGATCTTTTCAAAAAACCAGCTCCTGGATTCATTAATTTTTTGAAGGATTGTGTCTCTATTTCCTTCAGTTCTGCTCTGATTTTAGTTATTTCTAGCCTTCTGCTAGCTTTTGAATGTGTTTGCTCTTGCTTTTCTAGTTTTAATTGTGATGTTAGGGTGTCAATTTTGGATCTTTCCTGCTTTCTCTTGTGGGCATTTAGTGCTATAAATTTCCCTCTACACACTGCTTTGAATGTGTCCCAGAGATTCTGGTATGTTGTGTCTTTGTTCTCGTTGGTTTCAAAGGACATCTTTATTTCTGCCTTCATTTCATTATGTACCCAGTAGTCATTCAGGAGGAGGTTGTTCAGTTTCCATGTAGTTGAGCGGTTTTGAGTGAGTTTCTTAATCCTGAGTTCTAGTTTGACTGCACTGTGGTCTGAGAGACAGTTTGTTATAATTTCTGTTCTTTTACATTTGCTGAGGAGAGCTTTACTTCCAACTATGTGGTCAATTTTGGAATAGGTGTGGTGTGGTGCTGAAAAAAATGTATACCCTGTTGATTTGGGGTGGAGAGTTCTGTAGGTGTCTATTAGGTCCACTTTGTGCAGAGCTGAGTTCAATTCCTGGATATCCTTGTTAACTTTCTGTCTCGATGATCTGTCTAATGTTGACAGTGGGGTGTTAAAATCTCCCATTATTATTGTGTGGGAGTTTAAGTCCCTTTGTAGGTCACTCAGGACTTGCTTTATGAATCTGGGTGCTCCGTGTTGGGTGCATATATATTTAGGATAGTTAGCTCTTCTTGTTGAATTGATCCCTTTACCATTATGTAATGGCCTTCTTTGTCTCTTTTGATCTTTGTTGGTTTAAAGTCTATTTTATCAGAGACTAGGATTGCAGCGCCTGCCTTTTTTGTTTTCCATTTGCTTGATAGATCTTCCTCCATCCCTTTGAGTTTGTGTGAGTCTCTGCACATGAGATGGGTTTCCTAAATACAGCACACTGATGGGTCTTGACTCCTTATCCAGTTTGCCAGTCTGTGTCTTTTAATTGGAGCATTTAGCCCATTTACATTTAAAGTTAATATTGTTATGTGTGAATTTGATCCTGTCATGATGATGTTAGTTGGTTATTTTGCTCGTTAGTTGATGCAGTTTCTTCCTAGCCTCGATGGTCTTTACAGTTTGGCATGTTTTTGCAGTGGCTGATACCGGTTGTTCCTTTCCATGTTTAGTGCTTCCTTCAGGAGCTCTTTTAGGGCAGGCCTGGTGGTGAGAAAATCACTCAGCATTTGCTTGTCTATAAAGTATTTTATTTCTCCTTCACTGATGAAGCTTAGTTTGGCTGGATATGAAATTCTGGGTTGAAAATTCCTTTCTTTAAGAATGTTGAATATTGGCCACCACTCTCTTCTGGCTTGTAGAGTTTCTGCCAAGAGATCAGCTGTTAGTCTGATGGGCTTCCCTTTGTGGGTAACCCAACCTTTCTCTCTGGCCGCCCTTAACATTTTTTCCTTCATTTCAACTTTGGTGAATCTGACAATTATGTGTCTTGGAGTTGCTCTTCTCGAGGAGTATCTTTGTGGAGTTCTCTGTATTTCCTGAATCTGAATGTTGGCCTGCCTTGCTAGATTGGGGAAGTTCTCCTGGATAATATCTTGCAGAGTGTTTTCCAACTTGGTTCCATTCTCCCCATCACTTTCAGGTACACCAATCAGACATAGGTTTGGTCTTTTCACATAGTCCCATATTTCTTGGAGGCTTTGTTCGTTTCTTTTTATTCTTTTTTCTCTAAACTTCCCTTCTCGCTTCATTTCATTCATTTCATCTTCCTTCACTGATACCCTTTCTTCCAGTTGATCGCATCGGCTAGCGAGGCTTCTGCAATCTTCGCGTAGTTCTTGAAACTTGGCTTTCAGCTCCATCAGCTCCTTTAAGCCCTTCTCTGCATTGGTTATTCTAGTTATCCATTTGTCTAATTTTTTTCAAAGTTTTTAACTTCTTTGCTATTGTTTTGAATTTCCTCCCATAGCTCGGAGTAGTTTGATCGGAAGCCTTCTTCTCTCAACTCGTCAAAGTCATTCTCCATCCAGCTTTGTTCTGTTGCCGGTGAGGAACTGCGATCCTTTGGAGGAGGAGAGGTGCTCTGCTTTTTAGAGTTTCCAGTTTTTCTGCTCTGTTTTTTCCCCATCTTTGTGGTTTTATCTGCTTTTCGTCTTTGATAATGGTGATGTACAGATCGGTTTTTGGTGTGGATGTCCTTTCTGTTTGTTAGTTTTCCTTCTACCAGACAGGACCCTCAGCTGCAGGTCTGTTGGAGTTTGCTAGAGGTCCACTCCAGACCCTGTTTGGCTGGGTGTCAGCAGCGGTGGCTGCAGAACAGCAGATTTTCGTGAGACCGCAAATTCAGCTGTCTGATTGTTCCTCTGGAAGTTTTGTCTCAGAGGAGTACCTGGCCAAGTGAGGTGTCAGTCTGTCCCTACTGGGGGATGCCTCCCAGTTAGGCTGCTCGGGGGTCAGAGACCCACTTTAGGAGGCAGTGTGCCCGTTCTCAGATCTCCAGCTGCGTGCTGGGAGAACCACTACGCTCTTCAAAGCTGTCAGACAGGGACATTTAAGTCTGCAGAGGTTCCTGCTGACTTTTTGTTTGTCTGTGCCCTGCCCCCAGAGGTGGAGCCTACAGAGGCAGGCAGGCCTCCTTGAGCTGTGGTGGGCTCCACCCATTTCGAGCTTCCTGGCTGCTTTGTTTACCTAAGCAAGCCTGGGCAATGGCGGGCACCCCTCCCCTACCCTCGCTGCCGCCTTGCAGTTGGATCTCAGACTGCTGTGCTAGCAATCAGCAAGACTCCGTGGGCATAGGACCCTCCGAGCCAGGTGCGGGACACAATCTCCTGGTGTGCCGTTTTCCAAGCCCGTTGGAAAAGCGCAGTGTTAGGGTGGGACTGACCCGATTTTCCAGGTGCCGTCTGTTACCCCTTTTTTTGACTAGGAAAGGGAACTCCCTGACCCCTTGTGCTTCCCAAGTGAGGCAATGCCTCGCCCTGCTTCGGCTCACGCACAGTGCGCTGCACTGATTGTCCTGCACCCACTGTTTGGCACTCCCTAGTGAGATGAACCGGGTACCTCAAATGGAAATGCAGAAATCACCCGTCTTCTGTGTCGCTCATGCTGGGAGCTGTAGACCAGATCTGTTCCTATTCGGCCATCTTGGCTCCACCCCCGGCCATTTGTATATCTTCTTGCGAATTGTCTATTCATGTCCTTAGCCCACTTTTTGATGGGATTGTTTTTTTCTTACTAATTTGTTTGAGTTGGTTGTAGATTCTGGATATTAGTCCATTGTCAGATACATAGATTGTGAAGATTTTCTCCCACTCTGTAGGTTGTCTGTTTACTCTGCTGACTGTTCCTTTTGCCCTCCAAAAGCTCTTTAGTTTAATTAGGTCCCAGCTATTTATCTTTGTTTTTATTGCAATTGCTTTTGGGTTTTTGATCATGAAATCCTTGCCTAAGCCAGTGTTGAGAAGGGTTTTTCCAATGTTATCTTCTAGAATTTTTATAGTTTCAGGTTTTAGGTTTAAGTCGTTAATCCAACTTGAGTTGATTTTTGTATAAGGTGAGAGATGAGGATCCAGTTTCATTCTCATACATCTGGTAAGCCAATTATCCCAGCACCATTTGTTGAAAAGGGTGTCCTTTCCCCCATATGTTTTTGTTTGCTTTGTTGAAAATCAGTTGGTTGTAAGTATTTGAGTTTATTTCTGGGTTCTCTATTCTATTCCATTGGTCTATGTGCCTATGACAAATTTATTTAGAAGAAATATTTTCTTATCTTTTCATGCTTTGCTTTAGATATTGCTACAAACTTTATTTAATAGTAATTTTAAATTTTGACTAGTAAAGTTATGTGAACCATGTACGGCAAAATAAAGGATTTCATTTAGACTTGTTCACAGAGATAGCACCTTAAGCTTCCATTAGATCTGTTTTTATCAGGTCATCTTATCTCTGAGCTACTTGACACTTTGTCTCATCAGGTACAATCATTTAAAAACCACTGAGCTAGGTTATCTTAAAATTTTCTTTAAAACGTGCAAATAATATATTTATCTTTTTTGATAAAACATTTAACAAAATAAACAGAAGTCTCCCCTTTACTTCACTCTTCCAAATTCCACTCCCCTCCCCAGAAGTAACTTCTTACCCATATTCTCTGTTTGGCTCTGTGTTCATGTTTGTTTGCTTTTGAGATGGAGTCTCACGCTGTCACCTAGGCTGGAGTGCAGTGGCATGATCTCGGCTCATTGCAACCTCCGCTCCTCAGTTCAAGCTATTCTCTTGCCTCAGCCTCCCAATTAACTGAGAATACGGGAACCTGCCACCATGCCTAACTAATTTTTGTATTTTTAGTAGAGATGGGGTTTCACCATGTTGGCCAGGCCGGTCTTGAATTCCTGACCTCAGGTGATCCACCCACCTCACCCTCCCAAAGTGCTAAGATTACAGGCATGAGCCACTGCACCCGGGCTGTTTGTTTGTTCTGAGAAAGGGTCTCACTCTGTCACCGAGGCTGGAATGCAGTGGCACAATCATGGCTCACTGCAGCCTCAACATCCTGGGTGCAAGCAGTCCTCTCACCTCAGCCTTGCAAGTTGCTGGGGTTACAGGAATGCACCACCATGCCCCGCTTCTTTTTATTTTTTGTAGAGACAAGGTCTCATTATTTTGCCCAGGCTGGTGTCCAACTCCTAGGCTCAAGCGATCCTCCCACCTCAGCTTCCCAAAGCGTTGGGATTAAAGGCATGTGCCACGCCACGTGGCTTTTGTTTTTCATTCAACAGTATGGACTTCTTTGCATGTGACTGTTTACAGATTTTTATCATCTTTTTTAAGTGCTTTGAAGGATTCCAAAGTTTATTGATGGACATTTAGTTTGTTTTCAGAGCTTTGTAGGTATAAGTAATGCTGCAGTGAGCATCGTATGTGTACATATCTAACAGTTTATAGAATAGACAACAGATACACAAGAAAGAATAGATGTGGCAGGTGCACATTTATTTTGTAAGATTCTACTGGAGTGCTTTCCAAAATGTCTGAATCACTGCACACTGCCAGCAGTGGGGAGAATGCTTTTTTCCCCAGACACTCAGAAACAGTAATTACCATAGCTAATGAATCTATGACATCAGTGAACACACTTGGAAGAGTGAGAGAATTACTCTATTCCCATCACTGCGTTCATTTTCACAGATTCTTGGGGCACCCTGCAAAGACATTCCTGGGGAGATGGGGCCCACAGGGCTCCAACCCTAATCTGACACAGGGTCCATTGTGACTACTGATGCACAGGTGCCTGTGTCAGGGCAAGTGAAAGGAGAAGGGACATCAGAACAGAGAACCCTCTAACCTGGGAAATCTGATCTGAAAGGGTAGCAAAAAAGAATGTGATTGTGACTCCCACGTTAAATACAAAAGACTCTTAGCAGTTGCCCTATGTTCCAAGCCACTATTTTTGACCAAGATCAAATCAATAGCCTGTAACCCATACACTTCATGTTGAATTCAACTAGCTCACCACTGAGTGAAAACCATGGCAGGCATTGTACTGGGCTGGCTAAGAAACAGCCCCTTCCCTGAAGGATCATACAGCCCAAAATGGGAGTTAGGAGAGTAAATCACTCAGTGGGATTGGCCATCATGGGAGTTGGCACAGGGTAAACACAGAAATGAGAAACTGCAGCCCAAAAGGGAGGGCTGGAGAAGAACAAGGCCTTGAAGAATGAGCAGGAGTTCAATGGATAAAGAAGGAAATAAGTGGTTTGACTGACAGAGAAAAAGAGTGTGTATGAAGCATGCAAGCATGAAACAGTATGACCAGTTTGGAGAACTATGAGTTGTCAAGTGCTTGCAGCAATACAAGGTTAGAGAGGTCAACAGATGGGCTCAGGGATCTGTAATTGCCATTTTGTAAATCAAATCATGTTGGAAAAATAAATTACTTAACTTTCACACTACCCTCTTGGTTGCTGAGTCACTGAATTCCAGAAGCCTCTGGGGACAACAACTCATTGTAGCAGAGGAAGAGGAAAAAGATGCTACTCTGTCCTCAAAGTTACTGGTTAGAGACAGAACCAGGCTGAAGCGACCCAGTGGTCTTATGCATAAGGGCAAGATCCGGTTCTGTGAACACTTCTCCATGTGGTGGTCTTTGAATGCCATCCTAACCCCGTATCCAGGGGACTGCTTTTAACATGATTGCAATCTTATCAGTACAAATGGGCCAGCACCCTTCTCAGTATCCTTTCTAACCACCTGCAACTCAGTAAAGAAACGAACTCTGCAGCTCCCATTTATTCATTCAACCAAATATATAGGCAGAAAAATGTCATCACAACGTGTGCTTCCAGGCAGGATGAAGTAACACGAGTCAGATTCACCTTCTACCTGATGCCACATAGAAAAACCAGATAAAATATTTGAAATGAAGATTTTTAAGACATCGAATATGAGCTATCTGAAAGGTGGGAAACAAGGAGAGCCCTGCTTGCCCCAGCCTACTGCCTGGAGAGTTTGCATGCCATGGAGCAGAAAGAGGGAGCAACGGCAGAGCCTGGGGTATCTCTGAAGTGTGATGGAGCTGGGTGTAATTAGCAAAGGCAGCTAAAGATTACAGGGCAAGGGCTGAGTGTGGAGAATAGCTATAGGAATACAAAAATATCCACACCCAATAACGTAAAATACACAATATCTGGCATCCAATCAAAAGTTGCCAGGCATACAAAGAAGGAGAAAAAGATGGTTCCTAATGAGGGAAAAAATCAATTAATGAAAATCAGCCAGAAATAACACAGATGATAGAATTAGCAGACAAAGATGTTATAACAGTTACTCTAATTGTACTCCAGTGCTCAACAAGCTAGAGGAAAGATTAAGTTATAGAAACATGGTAGATTGGAAAATACTCAAACCTGATAAGGGGCAAATATGAAAGCCATACAGCTAATATCATACTTAATGGTGAAATACATTTCTCCTAAGATTGAGAACAAGGGATTGTTGCCCACTCTTAATACTTCTATCAACATTGTACTGGTTGTTTCAGCCAGTGCAACCAGGCAGAATAAAGAAGTGAAAGGCATCCAGATTGAAAAGGAAGATATAAAATTGTTTTTTTTTTTTTTTGAAGATGACATGATCATCTATGTAGGAAACCTTTGGAATCTAAAAAAAAATTTCAAAATTACTAGAATCAATAAGTGAGTTTAGATCTCTGTATAAAATCAATTACATTTCTATCTTCTAGCAATGAATAACCTGAAATTGAAATTCAAAACAATACCATCAGTGATGCAGGAAACTCTGTGAGTTTGCAATAGGCAGAATAATGACCCCCAAATATGTCCATGTCCTAATTCCCAGAACTTGAGCATATGTTACCCTACATGGCAAATGGAACTTTGCAGATGTGATTAAGGACCTGCAATGAAGGAGATTTATCCAAGTGGACCTAATCTAGTCACATGGATAGCAGATAATTTTTTTCTGCCCTGTCAGATGTATGACTACTGAAGAAGGGTTGCAGTGAGACGCAGGTCTGCTGACTTTGAAGGTGGAAAAAGGAAGCTATGAGCCTAGGAATGTGTGTGGCCTCCAGAAGCTGGAATGTGCAAGGAAATGAGTTGTCTCGTTGGGTCCCTAGAAAGGAAAGCAGACCTGCTGACACCTTGATGTCAGCCCATGTGATCCATGCTGTAATTCTAATCTATAGAGAACTGTAACATAATACAGTTGTTGTTTTAAACCACTAAGCCTGTGGTGATTTTTTATGGCAGCAATAGCAATCCATATAGGATAAATCTGCAAATTATCTGTAAATCCTACACACTGAATGCTATAAAACATAGCTGAGAGGAATTAGACAAAACTTAGAGCTATCATGTTCATGGAAGACTTGATGTAGTGAAGATGAAAATTGTCAAATTGACCTATAGATTCAAACCAATCCCAAACAAAATTCCAGCAGATTTTCTAGAAGAAATTGCTGATTCTGAGGTTCATATAGAAATGCAAAGGACCTAGAATAGTTGAAGAAATCTTGAAAGTTGAAAAGTTGGAGGACTTACACTACCTGACTTATTATAATAAAGTTATAGTGAGGAAAACATTGTGCTAATGGTATAAAGACAGACAAATGTATCAGTAGAATTGAAAAGAGTCCAAAAGTAGATCTGCACACATAGTCAATTGATTTTCAACAAAGGTGCAAATGGAATTCAGTAGAGAAAGGATAAGTGTTTTCAACCTTGATGCTGGGGCAACTGGATATTCAAATGCAAATAAATGAACATTAATGAAAACCTCACACATATACAAAAACTAATTCATAATTGATCAGGCTGGGCACTGTGGCCCACACTTGTAATCCCAGCACTTTGGGAAGCCAAGGCGGGCACCTTGCTTGAGCCCAGGAGTTCAAGACCAGCCTGGGTAACATGGCAAGACCGTGTCTCTACAAAAAATTAGCCGGGCATGGTGGTGCATGCTTATGGTCCCAACTACTTGCGAAGCTGAGGTGGGAGGATCACTTGAGTCCAGGGAGGTTGATATGGTTTTGCTCTGTGTCCCTACCCAAATCTCATCTTGAATTATACTCTCTTAATTCCCACATGTTGTGAGAGGGATCCAGTAGGAGATAATTGGAATCATGGGGGCGGTTTCCCCCATACTGTTCTCATGGTAGTGAATAAGTCTCATGAGATCTGATGATTTTCTCGGGGGTTTCCGCTCTTGCATCTTCCTCATTTTCTCTTGATGCCGCTATGTAAGAAGTGCCTTTTGCCTTCCACCATGATTCTGAGGCCTCCCTGGCCATGTGGAACTGTAAGTCCAATTAAACCTCTTTTTCTTCCCAGTCTCGGGTATGTCTTCATCAGCAGTGTAGAAATGGACTAATACAGAGGTCGAGACTTCAGTGAGCCATGATCGTGCCACTGCACTCCAGCCTGGGTGACACATCAAGACCCTGCTACAAAAATTAAAAACGTTTTTTTAATTGATCAGTGAACTATAAAGCCTCTAGAAGAACACAGGGGAACATCTTTGTGACTCTGGGTTAAGGAAAATTTTCTGAGATATAATGCTAAAAGCATGATGCTTAAGAGGAAAAAGTTAATACATTGGACTTCACCAAAATCAAGAGCTTCAGCTCTTCAACAGGCACCAAAAAGAAAATGAAAAAACAAGCCTCAGAGAGAAAATGTCTGCAAAATACTCTATCAGATAAAGAACTTGTATCTATAATACCTATAAAACTCACAACTCAAGAAACCCGACAACCATGTTTTTAAAATGGACAAAATATTTGGACACTTCACCAAAAAGATATATGGGTACCAAATAATAAGAAAACAACCAGCGGGGCGAGGTTGCTCACGACTGTAATCCCAGCACTTTGGGATCCGAGGCGGGTGGATCATGAGGTCGAGACCATCCTGAGTAACATGGTGAAATCCCATTTCTACTAAAAATACAAAAAATTAGCTGAGCATAGTGGCACACCCCTGTAGTCCCAGCTACTCGGGAGGCTGAGGCAGGAGAATCGCTTGAACCCTGGAGGCAGAGGTTGCAGTGAGTCCAGATTGTGCCACTGCACTCCAGCCTGGGTGACTGAGTGAGACTCCGTCTCAATAAAAAAAAAAAAAGAAAACTCTATTTTTTTTAATGCGCAAAGTATTTGAATACTTCAAAGACAATATATAGTTGGTAAATAAGCACATGAAAAGATGTTCAATATCATTAGTTATTAGGGAAACACAAGTCAAAACCACAATGGGATACCACTACACATGTACTAGAATGTCTAAAAATTGCAAAGACTGATAATAGAAAGCACTGACAGGGATGTGGAGCACTGGGATTTTCCAAGTGTAAAGGTGGAATAATGTAAAATGGTACTTTGGAAACAGATCAGGCAGTTTCTTTTAAAGTTAAATACACACACTTGACATATGATAAAGCCATTCCAATCCTAGGTATTTACTTACCGGAAATGAAAGCATGTCTATTCAAAAAAGTGTACAAAATTTTTCAGTAACAGCTTTATTTGTACTAGCCCCAAACCAGAAACAACCTAAATATGCATCAAGAGATTAATGAATAAACAAATTAGTATATCCATACTATGGAATATTATTCAGTAATACAAGGCAATGAAGTATCAGTACTTGCTACAACATGAGTGAATGTCAAAATACAATGCTGAGTGAAGAAAGCAAGACCAAAAAAACATGTATACTGTATGGTTACATTTAGATAAATTTCTAGCAAATGCAAACTAATCTGTGGTGACAGTAAGTCTGGAGATGGGGTTGTCTGGAGATGGGGTTAAGTGGGGGAAATGCAAGAGGGAGGGATTACAAAAGGACATCGGGAAACTTTTGGGGACGATAGGTATGTTTATTATCTTGATTGTAGTGACAGTGTTACATGTGTCAAAAGGCAAATTGTACATTTTAAAGTATACTTGATTATATGTCAATTATCCCTCAATAAAGGTGTGAAAAACGTATTGAGAATACATTCAGCAATACAGATGGTTGGCTAGGTATTGGAGATACCACGTTGAACAAAAAAGACAAGGCAAGGTCTCTGTCTTCATGGATTTTAAGATTATTAAGCAAAGAATCCTCCCTTCCATTTCTTTCATCAGTTTCCACTTCTGCCCACATACTTGTTCTCTCTGGTGATTCTTTATTGTGTGACAGGAGCAAACTGTTATCACCGACAGGATTTCTTAAATCATCGCCTCAGGTAAGGGCTGCTAGAGTTGGTTGATCTAAGTTTGAAACTAGAGTTTACAGCTATTTGGAATAGGATGTAATTTTCCTAGTTCTGTTTACAGAGAAAGTTATTATCATTTTTGTGCTTAGAAAAAGCCCGTTCATTTTCCTCAGAAGAGCCAGCACTGGGTTAGTAACAAAGGCTTAATTCAAAGACACCTAAGAAGACGTTAAGAAGAATATAAATGTGTTCTTTGGCTACAGGTGAAGAGGCTGGATATTCTATTTCTAGTTGTGGCTTCCTCTTTTCCCTGTGAACCTTGGGGTTGGGGGTGAGGGGATGTGAGTGGTAACTAATGGCAGGTCTGGGGCAAGAGTAATGAATACCTATAGGATTGACTCAGGTGCTAAGGCAAATTCCTTAAACATACTGGGGTGCAGAATGGCTTGTATCAGTATGGATACGCACACAGTCCGCCAAAAAGTGGCTGATTACAGGATCGGTGAGGCATTCATAGGCTTTTTGTTTTTCTTTTCTTTCCTTTGAGACGGCGTCTCCTTCTCTCGCCCAGGCTAGAGTGCAGTGGCGTCGTCTCAGCTCACTGCAACCTCTGCCTCCCAGGTTCAAGCGATTCTCCTGCCTCAGCCTCCCCCAGTAGCTGGGATTACAGGTGCCTGCTACCACGCCCGGCTAATTTTTGAATTTTTAGTAGAGATGGGGTTTCACCATGCTGGCCAGGCTGGTCCTGAACTCCTGGACTTCAGGTGACCCCTCCCGCCTCAGCCTCCCAAAGTGCTGGGTTTACAGGCGTGCACCACCATGCCCAGCCCACAGGCTTTAAGTCCTGGCAACAGCTACTCTTGACTGGTTGGCAGCATCACTATGAGCACTATGAGCAGGTAGGCAACCCACTGACTGGGGTGGAAGAGTTGGCAGACTGTGCCAATACTTACTCCTTTTCTTAAAATTTTTGTGTAGTATTTGACACATCCAAAAGCATATAAGTAAGGTATAGCTAAACTATGAAGCACAATAATGAAACAACAGTATCAAACCCACCATCACCTCACTCACGCTGAAATTACCTTGTTTCTTCTCATGCCTTTCTCATTATTCTAAGAGGGAATCACTGTCTTAAATTTCATCTTTAGCCCTTCCATGCTTAAAAAAAATCAGTACATGTGTATATATTCCTTACCCATGTATTAGTTGTTTTGAGCAATATGAAGATAGAATCTTACATATATAATCTTCTGTGACTGCTCCTTCCTTCAACATTGTCTTTAAGATCTGCCCGTATTCTTACTATAGCAAAATGTATCAATCTTTTATGGATTGTTTTTGTGTTTAAGAAATATTTTCTTACCTCAAAGTAAAAAATCTTATGTATTTTCTTAATCAAGTTTTCTCTTTCACATTTGTCTTTAATTCACATGGAGTTGGGTTTTCATGTATGATGAGAGACAAGGGAGATAATTTTATTCTTTTCTACATGGATAATCACTGAATAGTATGTAGTGATTACTTCCTCCTTTCACTGCTGCTCTATAACATCCTCTGTCAAGTATAAGACCTTATATATGCTTGAGTTCCTTCCATTATTCAGTTTGTCCATCCCTGGACCTAGGTATACTATCTTTAAGCACTATAGGTTTATGATAAGATTTTATATTTGGTAGGGCAACCACTGCCCCTTCGTTGAGTTGTTTTGCTTCCAAAGTATCTTGGCTATTTGGGGGCATTTGATACTCCCTATTACTTTTAAAATTAGTTTATCAATTCCTTGAAAAACTATGTTGGAATTTTGATTTTTTTTCCCAAGCTTTATTTTACAATCAGAGGGTACATGTGCATATTTGTTACAAAGGTATAGTGTCTGGTGCTGAGGTCTGGGATATGAAGGGGAATCCATCACCCATATTGGGTGAGCTGAGAACCCAATAGGTAGATTTTTAGCCCTTGATTCCTCCTGCTTTATCCCTTCTAGTAGTCCCCAGTGTCTTTTGTTCCCATCTTTATGTCCATGTGTGCCCAGTGTTTGGCTCCCACTTATAAGTGAGAACATAAAGTATTTGATTTTGTTTATGCATTAGTTCACTTAGGATAACAGCCTCCAGCTGCATCCATGTTGCTGCACAGGACATGATTTTTGTTCTTTTTTTATGGCTGCATAGTATTACGTGGTGTATATATACCGTATTTTCTTTGTCCAATCCACTGTTAATGGTCATTTGGGTTGATTTCATGTCTTTGCTATTGCGAATAGTGCTGCAGTGAACATACAGGCGCATGGGCCTTTTTGGTAGAATAATTTATTTTCCTTTGGGTATGTATCCCATAATGGGATTGCTGGGTTGAATGGCAGTTCAACTGTTAGTTCTTTGAGAAATCTCCAAAATGTTCTCTATCATAGTTGTACTAATTTACACGGACTTTTGATTTTGATTGCATTCAATCTTTAGGTCAATTTGGGGAAAACTGAAATCTACACATTATTGAGTTGTATTCTCAAAATATATTGTACACCTCGCCATTTATTGAGATCTTCCTTAATGACTCAAAAAACTTTATAATTTGTCCATCTTTTGTGACATTTATTTTTATCTTGTATTTGTAAGTTTCAAACAATTTTAAATAACTTCCAAAACATTGCTTATTAACTGCTGATGTATAAAAATGATTTGTAAATTATCACCTTGTATAACACAGTTTTGCTAAACACACTTTTTCAAATGATTTGTCTGTAGATTTGGATTTTCTTTGTTGACAACAAATCATCTGTGAATAATGGCAGTTTTTTTCTTTCCAAATTCGTACACATTTTTTCTTGCCTGACAATGTTGGGTAAAACCGGTAGCACAGTGTGGAATGTAAGTTATACTTAGGGGCATTCATTTCTTTTTCATGGTTTTAAAAGAGATTGTGTCTAATTTTTTAAACTGGAGTTAAAGAAGTTCTCATATCAATGAGGGGTATAGAGTCTAGCAACAGAATAGAGTTCCACATATATGCTCTTTCCTTCATCCTTTCTCTTTTAATTAAAGTGCCAGGGAAGAATGATGATAAGGGTGGGGAAGTAGAATAGCATGTAAGGTGATATATTATTGACCACTTTCATTGCATTTCTTCTCAATAGTGGCCTGATTACTTTTTTCTCTGTTATCACCCTTTTGAGCTTATCCTTATTTTACAATTAAACTTGTTGACATGACATTTTCCAGTGGAAGTAGAATGTAGAATTTTTAAAATTCCATTGAAAAGCCACTATCAGGGTTATTGCCAGCTATTATAATATTAAAGACCTTCAGTAATTATAATGTAAGTTCAGAAAGATTTCATATTAACTTTTTCCTCTACCCGAACTTCTTTGTATAATTTTTCCTTGATAAGTCTGCTGCTTTGCTGATTTGATACTGCATTCCACATAAAAAGAATCTTCTTACTTGGCATAGAGACAGCCTTCAAAGGGGTTGACCAATCACTGATGTCCTACTTAAACCTTGTTGGAAATACAGTGTCATTGGAAAGTTGATACAAATTTATATGCCCCCCTACCCCCACCCCAGCCACTATATATATAAAATATATAATATATATCATATATCATATATAAAATATATATCATATATCATATATAAAATATATATAATATATATCATATATAAAATATATATATATATCATATATAAAATATATATAATATATATCATATATCTTATATAAAATATATATCATATCATGTATAAAATATATATAATATATATCATATATCATGTATAAAATATATATTATATCAAATATATTATATATCATATATCAAATATATATGATATATATCATATATCAAATATATATGATATATATCATATAAAATATATATATAATATATATATCATATAAAATATATATATAATATATATATAATATATCATATACAAAATATATATCATATATAATATATATCATATATAAAATATAAAATATATTATATATCATATATAAAAATATATATAAATATATATCATATAAAATATATATAATATATATTATATATCATATATATGATATATCATATGATATAAAATATATATATGATATATATGATATATAATAGATCTTATATATGTCACGTATATCATATATATGATATCTATTATATATATCATATATATAAAATACACACACACAAACACATATATATATATATGAAGAAACTAACCCTCTAAAAAATAGCAAATAGGAAACAGCACTGTTTTAGGTGGAAATGTAGGCAGACGATGGTGGCTGAACATTCTAATAATATTGTAGGCTATTCCCTGAGCTCCCATTTGATCAGCAAATTGTATACAGTCAAAAATGACAGACAAGATACTGTTCTTTCTCCTCTGCCCTACTCGACCAAACTGCAGTTACAGAGAAATACCGAGGGCAAGGTTCCATTTATCTTTGAGGCCAAAGTGTTGATAAAGTTGGCCCTGCCCTATACCCCTCTCACATCTAGGATCCTCAATAAAAATAAATATTTTGTGAACACTTGGGATATGTGGCTACTTGGAGAGGTAGACAGAGTAGAAACCATTTGCTTTGAAGAGTTGACATCAAGTTGTTTTTGTTTCCCTTAAGCTAGAGGTTCATTGAACCACCAGGCAGTAATAATGGTGGTGATTTAATAACAATTACTCCTTTTCTAGAACAACAGTGTATTTGGAAAAATCTACCTAATCCTTTCCCTTTTAACATATCAGTATCTGACACTGAAATAAGCAACGCTTAGAATACTGTGGATAGCTAATGTACAGCAAATATTAGGACAACTGAGTTATTATCCTAGTGGTAAATGTTGTAGGCAATAATACACAAAGCTAACAAATACCACCAGCTCTGTGCCAGGCCCTGTTTGGTTGCTGGGGATATAGTGTTGAACAAGTTTGACTCCTTAACAAAAAGAGACAGATGTGAATATACTACTCATGATAGTTTCAGATGGTGACAAGTATAGGAAGAAAAAAAAAAAGAAAATGATGGGATAGAGAATAACTGGAGGGTGTGAGGCAAATTTGATGAAACTACAAACTCACATAGGCTCAATGAACCCCAAGCATGATACACACATCCACGTATACACAGGCATATTATATTCAAGTTGCTGAAAAGTACACATTACACAGGGAAGAAAAATGACAGCAGACTTCTTTCCAAGAAAACTATATAATGTTCATGGATTGGAAAACTCAATATTGTTTACATTTCCATTTCCTCCAAATTAATCTGTAAGTTCAATGCAATTCTAATAAAACTCCCAGCAGGTTTTTGGTTTGTGAAAACTGAAACTGAAAATGCAAAACATGAAAATGAAAAGAACATAGCCAAAAATGTCTGTGAAACAACAAAGTTAGAGGACTTATGTTTCTTTTTCTTTCTTTTCTTTTTTTTTTTTTTTTTTTTTTGGTGAGCAAGATGAAGACAAACTTTATTGAGTGTTAGAACAGCTCAGAGGAGTTTTTTTTTTCTGTATCCCAAGTCATCAAGGACTTACGTTTCTTAATTTCAAGACTTACTATAAAGCTATAGCAGTCAAGACAGTGTAATACTGATGTAAGAATAGACATATAAATCAACAGAACATAACAGAAATTCCAGACATAGAGCCACACATATAGGGTCAATTGATTTCCACAAAGATAACAAGACAATAGGAAAAGTCCTTTGAACAAATGAAGGCACTGGATTTTTATATAGGAGAAAAATAAAACCTGATCCTTACCTCACACCATACCAAAAAAAATTACTTGAAATAGATGATAGAGCTTAAGTATGTAGGACAAAGAATTATTATCCATACATTTTATATATATAAAGATTCTTAGAGCTTAAGATATTTATTGTTAGGATTTCTAGCAATTAAATTGCTATGCCAAAGACTGCATCTTGAACTTTTTAGTGCATGTTGCCAAACTACAGGTGGCATCAATTTTTCTGGACCTTTTAGTGGGAAATTAGGGCAGGGGTCTCTTTCCAGAAATGCTTAGGAGATATTCTTAAATTTGACTAACAGCCTAGTTTTTCTGAAGGTTTTCCAATGATTACTTTAAAATCTATTGTTGTATGTTATCATTGGATTCACTGCATTTTTTTTTTTTTTTTTTTTTATACTTTAGGGTTTTAGGGTACATGTGCAAAATGTGCAGGTTTGTTACATATGTATCCATGTGCCATGTTGATTTCCTGCACCCATTAACTCGTCATTTAGCATTAGGTGTATCTCCTAATGCTGTCCCTCCCCCCTCCCCCCACCCCACAACAGTCCCCGGAGTGTGATGTTCCCCTTCCTGTGTCCATGAGTTCTCATTGTTCAATTCCCACCTATGAGAGAGAACATGCGGTGTTTGGCTTTTTGTCCTTGCGATAGTTTACTGAGAATGATGTTTTCCAGTTTCATCCATGTCCCTACAAAGGACACGAACTCATCATTTTTTATGGCTGCATAGTATTCCATGGTGTATATGTGCCACATTTTCTTAATCCAGTCTATCGTTGTTGGACATTTGGGTTGGTTCCAACTCTTTGCTATTGTGAATAGTGCTACAATAAACATACGTGTGCATGTGTCTTTATAGCAGCATGATTTATAGTCCTTTGGGTATATACCCAGTAATGGGATGGCTGGGTCAAATGGTATTTCTAGTTCGAGATCCCTGAGGAATCGCCACACTGACCTCCACAATGGTTGAACTAGTTTACAGTCCCACCAACAGTGTAAAAGTGTTCCTATTTCTCCACATCCTCTCCAGCACCTGTTGTTTCCTGATTTTTTAATGATGGCCATTCTAACTGGTGTGAGATGGTATCTCACTGTGGTTTTGATTTGCATTTCTCTGATGGCCAGTGATGATGAGCATTTCTTATGTGTTTTCTGGCTGCATAAATGTCTTCTTTTGAGAAGTGTTTGTTCATGTCCTCTGCCCACTTTTTGATGGGGTTGTTTGTTTTTTTCTTGTAAATTTGTTTGAGTTCATTGTAGATTCTGGATATTAGCCCTTTGTCAGATGAGTAGGTTGCAAAAATTTTCTCCCATTCTGTAGGTTGCCTGTTCATTCTGATGATAGTTTCTTTTGCTGTGCAGAAGCTCTTTAGTTTAATGAGATCCCATTTGTCGATTTTGGCTTTTGTTGCCATTGCTTTTGGTGTTTTAGACATGAAGTCCTTGCCCACGCCTATGTCCTGAATGGTATTGCCTAGGTTTTCTTGTAGGATTTTAATGGTTTTAGGTCTAACATATAAGTCTTTAATCCATCTTGAATTAATTTTTGTATAAGGTGTAAGGAAGGGATCCAGTTGCAGCTTTCTACATATGGCTAGCCAGTTTTCCCAGCACCATTTATTAAATAGGGAATCCTTTCCCCATTTCTTGTTTTTGTCAGGTTTGTCAAAGATCAGATAGTTGTAGCTATGCGGCATCATTTCTGAGGGCTCTGTTCTGTTCCATTGATCTATGTCTCTGTTGTGGTACCAGTACCATGCTGTTTTGGTTACTGTAGCCTTGTAGTATAGTTTAAAGTCAGGTAGCGTGATGCTTCCAGCTTTGTTCTTTTGGCTTAGGATTGACTTGGCGATGCGGGCTCTTTTTTGGTTCCATATGAACTTTAAAGTAGTTTTTTCCAATTCTGTGAAGAAAGTCATTGGTAGCTTGATGGGGATGGCATTGAATCTATAAATTACCTTGGGCAGTATGGCCATTTTCACGATATTGATTCTTCCAACCCATGAGCATGGAATGTTCTTCCATTTGTTTGTATCCTCTTTTATTTCATTGAGCAGTGGTTTGTAGTTCTCCTTGAAGAGGTCCTTCACATCCCTTGTAAGTTGGATTCCTAGGTATTTTATTCTCTTTGAAGCAATTGTGAATGGGAGTTCACTCGTGATTTGGCTCTCTGTTTGTCTGTTATTGGTGTACAAGAATGCTTGTGATTTTTGTACATTAATTTTGTATCCTGAGACTTGGCTGAAGTTGCTAATCAGCTTAAGGAGATTTTGGGCTGAGACAATGGGGTTTTCTAGATATACAATCATGTCATCTGCAAACAGGGACAATTTGACTTCCTCTTTTCCTAATTGAATACCCTTTATTTCCTTCTCCTGCCTGATTGCCCTGGCCAGAACTTCCAACACTATGTTGAATAGGAGTGGTGATAGAGGGCATCCCTGTCTTGTGCCAGTTTTCAGAGGGAATGCTTCCAGTTTTTGCCCATTCAGTATGATATTGGCTGTGGGTTTGTCGTAGATAGCTCTTATTATTTTGAGATATGTCCCATCAATACCTAATTTATTGAGAGTTTTTAGCATGAAGGGTTGTTGAATTTTGTCAAAGGCCTTTTCTGCATCTATTGAGATAATCATGTGGTTTTTGTCTTTGGTTCTGTTTATATGCTGGATTACATTTATTGATTTGCGTATGTTGAACCAGCCTTGCATCCCAGGGATGAAGCCCACTTGATCATGGTGGATAAGCTTTTTGATGTGCTGCTGGATTCGGTTTGCCAGTATTTTATTGAGGATTTTTGCATCAATGTTCATCAAGGATATTGGTCTGAAATTCTCTTTTTTGGTTATGTCTCTGCCAGGTTTTGGTATCAGGACGATGCTGGCTTCATAAAATGTGTTAGGGAGGATTCCCTCTTTTTCTATCGATTGGAATAGTTTCAGAAGGAATGGTACCAGTTCCTCCTTGTACCTCTGGTAGAATTCAGCTGTGAATCCATCAGGTCCTGGACTCTTTTTGGTTGGTAAGCTATTGATTATTGCCACAATTTCAGAACCTGTTATTGGTCTATTCAGAGATTCAACTTCTTCCTGGTTTAGTCTTGGGAGGGTGTATTTGTCGAGGAATTTATCCATTTCTTCTAGATTTTCTAGTTTATTTGCATAGAGGTGTTTGTAGTATTCTCTGATGGTAGATTGTATTTCTGTGGGATCGGTGGTGATATCCCCTTTTTCGTTTTTTATTGCATCTATTTGATTCTTCTCTCTTTTCTTCTTTATTAGTCTTGCTAGCGGTCCATCAATTTTGTTGATCTTTTCAAAAAACCAGCTCCTGGATTCATTAATTTTTTGAAGGGTTTTTTGTGTCTCTATTTCCTTCAGTTCTGCTCTGATTTTAGTTATTTCTAGCCTTCTGCTAGCTTTTGATTGTGTTTGCTCTTGCTTTTCTAGTTCTTTTAATTGTGATGTTAGGGAGTCAATTTTGGATCTTTCCTGCTTTCTCTTGTGGGCATTTAGTGCTATAAATTTCCCTCTACACACTGCTTTGAATGTGTCCCAGAGATTCTGGTATGTTGTGTCTTTGTTCTCGTTGGTTTCAAAGAACGTCTTTATTTCTGCCTTCATTTCATTATGTACCCAATAGTCATTCAGGAGCAGGTTGTTCAGTTTCCATGTAGTTGAGCGGTTTTGTGTGAGTTTCTTAATCCTGAGTTCTAGTTTGATTGCACTGTGGTCTGAGAGACAGTTTGTTATAATTTCTGTTCTTTTACATTTGCTGAGGAG